>NC_090936.1:1124740791-1125045565 GCF_040938575.1 Ambystoma mexicanum | reverse complement strand
AGCTGCCAAAGTATCAACCTCACCTCTATTAGTGGTGCACTGATCAACGCTAGGTCTGTAGTTGCACATGCAACTGAAATTGCTGACCTAACCATTGAGAAAAATCTAGACTTCCTAGCTATAACGGAGACCGGGCTCCATGCATCTGCAGGCCTATCGATCCTCATTGCCACTCCCGACAAATATACAATCCAAAGATATGACAGAGAATCCTCTAGGGGTGGAGGACTTGCCTTCATCACCAAATCTACTTTAGGCCCTAGATTAGTCTCTCACTCTCAATCAAAATCATGTGAATCCATGACAGTTAACCTTCCTCTCAACAACTCACGTACCATAACGATGCACCTAATCTACAGACCCCCTGGCCCTATTGGCTCCTTTGAGGAAGACATCAACCGTCTTCTCTCTACCAATACTAAGCTCGCCTCACAAATATTAATACTAGGAGACTTCAACTTGGGACTCAACGGCCCCAATGACCAATCTGCCAAAACTCTAGCCAACTCATTGACAGAGCTAGGCCTCATGCAAAGAGCCCTCCTCCCTATTCATGAAAAAGGAAGAACCCTAGACTGGGTAGCCGACCTTAACTGCAAAACCACTATATAGTCCATTGAAACATGCCTTTGGACTGACCACTTCCTTCTCTCCTTCACTATCAAAGGTTGCAGATTGCGCAACAAACGAAACAATATTGCACCTTCCATCTCAACTAGAAATAAAAGAAACATCACAGTAGACAAACTGAAACCTTTCCTCCAACCGCTCCTCAGTCCTCTACCTGTCACCTCCAATCCAGCAGAATCAGTGGATCTTAATATCAACACTATTATCCAAGCCTTGGATAAAATGTCTCTGCTCAAACTGCAAAAAAGCAAACCAAAAGCCCACTTGAACAAAACCTTATCCAACCTTAATGCCTTATGTAAGGAAAAAAGAAAACTCAAATCGACTTGGAAAAATAATCCCACTCCAGACAATAAAGAGAGCATATGAAATTTCATGGCTAAATACAAAACCAAAATTATCTTGACCAAATGCAACACCTACAATGAAGGATAGATAAAGCTAGCTCCGAATCTAGAAACATCTTTACAATTTTAAGAGAACTACAATCGCCTAACCCTCCGACATACATCTGCATGAAAGATACATCCTGGTTCTCTAAAATCCAAGATGCTCTAACGAACTAAATCTCTCTACTGCAAAACAAAATAGCGGTAAAAAAAGTAACCTCCACACTCAAGTAAATACTACCAAATAACGACCAGCCTGCCTCAACCACCCCATCACTTTAAATTCTCCCAAATATCAATTCATGAAGTGGAAAACATTATAAACTCACTTAAACCATCCAATTGTCAATGAGACGCTTGTCCAGCTTCCACCATTAAAGAAGCCTCCCATAAAGTAGCACCATTTCTCACCACATTGATCAATGCATCTTTCCGTTCATGCACCATCCCCACTGACTTAAAAAACTTGTGGGTACTCCCACTCCTCAATATATCCTCCCTAGACCCCAACATTCCGATTAACTTTCGACCCATCACTACTGTCCCCTTCCTATCAAAAATTATTGATAAAGCAGCCTATATACAGATTCAATAATACTTGGAATCTAATAAACTATTAGGACTCCGTCAATCTGGCTTTAGACTCCAACATGGCACAAAAACAGCCTAGACCGACCTGCAGATCCAGATTGATGACCTGAAAGATAAAGGTAAATCTGCCATCCTACTCCTGCTGGATTTGTCAGCCACCTTTGACTTGGTTGATCAGAAGTTGTTATGCAATCACTTGTCATCTGTGGCTCATTTCTCAGTCTAAGCAACGGCATGGATCCAATCTTTCCTAAGTAACAGATCCATGAGAGTATTCTCATCATCAGCGACTGCTTACCCTATCCAGACAACCTGTGGAGTCCTGCAAGGATCTTGCGTCTCTCCCACCATGTACAAAATGTTTACCAAACCATTGTTTGATGACTTAAACCATCTGGGTGTCACCTACACTAACTATGCGGATAACATCCAGATCCTTATCGCCTTGAAAGGTAACTATGAAAAAGATCTAGGCCTTATCAACAAAATCTCTCTCATCATTTAGACTTGGATGGCCAGCCAGGGCCTGTGCCTGAATGAAGAGAAGACTGAGCTACTGCTCCTAGCCACGCCCTCCAACTAGAAAAAAACAGAGCGAATATTATCTCTCCTTTAATATTGATGGCAATGACAGAAAAAGAGGTCAAAACCTTGGGATTCTACTTAGACACATCTCTCAACCTGCGCAAGCAAGTAAGTGCCATTGTGTTGGCTACAGCCTACACCTGTAAATTGATGCATGCAAACCCTTTCTCTATACAGAAAGTTGCATTACGCTGGTAAGAGCATTAATCCTGTCAAAAATTGATTACTGCAGTACACTATACCTAGGTGCCAGTAAATATATCACCAATAACTATCCAGAAAAATGCACTTCGAACGACATTAGGCATCTCCAAAAGACAACGATAAGACATAATAACAATTTGCTACCCGTTATGGATAGAATACATCTTAAAACTGCCTCCCTGACATACAAAAGTCTCAACAACCTAGCCCCTCTCTACCTCACAGAGAAATTCATTAAGAACAACCCAGCATGACCCACCAGGACCACCAACCACGGCTGCCTAAGAGTCCCTAGGTTCAAACTAAAAAAAGCTGGGGGCAGTAGCTTTGCAGTCATGGCTGCGCAAATCTGGAACTCCTTACCATCCTCCCTAAGAGTTACTGAATCCTTCTATAAATTCAGGGACAACACCAAATGTTGACTCACATCCAAAGACCTTTCACATCAGTAGCACCTTCAAAATGGCCTTTCGAACAACGCCATGGTCTTACTTGTATATACGTATATTATCTCTGCACTCACTCTGTATATATTACCTGTATTATGTATTATTCTGTCCTGTACCATAGTCTTGTAACGCTGTTGTATTGTAACTAAGAAATTGCATATTCTTGTAGCGCCCAGATATCTTTGAGTGAGGATCGCTTTACAAATAAATAAACAAACAAACAATAATAGGTTTTGGACACAGACAGACTTTTAAATTGACCTTCTTTTTTTTCAGGTAGGGAAATCCCAAATGAGTTTAGTGAAAGTAAGGCCTACAACCATCTTGACATTTGAGGTAATAAATACCTTTTGGTTGAGCTTTAATTTTGTTGTCTGTGTCTTGCTTCATGATGCTTTTACAGGGAGTAATGTTTGTGTCACAGTAAATGTCAAGGCAGATGTGTGTTTGTCCACATACATGTGGTACATTGTTCACTCCAGCCACCTTCTGTTCATTTGCTGTCCCTGTCAGTGTTGCCGGTGTACCCTGTGATCCACGCTCACTTACTGGGAAGTCACGTCCAGGGTCAGCGGTCTGTCTCCTTCCTCACCCCCAACATGTGCTAGTTTTACATACATGTGGCTTCCAGGCTCTCTGACCATGCAGCTTTTTATTCTTGTGTTTCGGTATCTGTCCTCCTCTCATGCACTCTTTCTCTCTGGCCTCACCCACATGTTTCTCCTCATTTCCCCACCAGACAGTCTCCTCCTTTCACTGCAATTCCTCTATCCCTCTCTCCACTGCTATACATTCATCCCCCAGTGTCCTGTCTCACTCTTGCCCTCTGTCATCCTTTTCATCAGCTACCACACTTGTACTTCCCCTCCCAAGCCCATCACCTCCTCACTTTGATTCTTTTTCCTCCCCTGCATCCATGGTTGACCGAAAGTCACACGTGACACCCTGACTGCGGGTGTACAGGACTTTCATGCCTGCAAACAGCCACATCACAGAGGGACTGATGGCTATTTCCAGTGTGCATGTTGTGCTGTGCTTGTAATCTGCTTCCGTTCCAGTTATTTGTCTGTTTATGAGTTTTGCTGTTATTATTTTGACAGTTAAATGAGCTTGAGCTTTTCTACTTCCGGACATTGAAACTGGATGGTCCATGGGTATTTCCTTGTTGCATGTGGGCGTTGACATGGCTGTCCAGTATCTTTACATTAATGCAATGCATGTCTTTGCAAGTTCAGAATGTTGTTTCAGGTGGTCTGTGTCGATAGCAGACAGACAGGTAAGTCAAAGACAATCATGGTGGCACTTGTGGTGTTTTTGGTTGCAGGGAGTCTGGCACTCTGTGGGGTGCATTTTTGTTTAATTGTACTGAGGTGAGCATGTCTGGTTTCATGGGTGTAGGTACACATGGTGACAGTAGGCTGGTGGTTGCATGCTTGCTGTTTTTGCATGTCAATTAGGGGGCACTTGTTGCACAGCGATTGTTGTGAGGGAAGCTGTCACTGTAGGGCATTTATTGGTGATTTGTCACAATGGTGGCCCATATGGCTGCATAGGTGTTGGGACACAGGGTGATGGGAGTCTACTGAGGGATGGCTTGTAGATTGTGAATGTGTATTGCCTGCCACGCGGCTTCCCATTCACTCACGGCATGGATCCAATCTTTCCTAAGTAACAGATCCATGAGAGTATTCTCATCATCAGCGACTGCTTACCCTATCCAGACAACCTGTGGAGTCCTGCAAGGATCTTGCGTCTCTCCCACCATGTACAAAATGTTTACCAAACCATTGTTTGATGACTTAAACCATCTGGGTGTCACCTACACTAACTATGCGGATAACATCCAGATCCTTATCGCCTTGAAAGGTAACTATGAAAAAGATCTAGGCCTTATCAACAAAATCTCTCTCATCATTTAGACTTGGATGGCCAGCCAGGGCCTGTGCCTGAATGAAGAGAAGACTGAGCTACTGCTCCTAGCCACGCCCTCCAACTAGAAAAAAACAGAGCGAATATTATCTCTCCTTTAATATTGATGGCAATGACAGAAAAAGAGGTCAAAACCTTGGGATTCTACTTAGACACATCTCTCAACCTGCGCAAGCAAGTAAGTGCCATTGTGTTGGCTACAGCCTACACCTGTAAATTGATGCATGCAAACCCTTTCTCTATACAGAAAGTTGCATTACGCTGGTAAGAGCATTAATCCTGTCAAAAATTGATTACTGCAGTACACTATACCTAGGTGCCAGTAAATATATCACCAATAACTATCCAGAAAAATGCACTTCGAACGACATTAGGCATCTCCAAAAGACAACGATAAGACATAATAACAATTTGCTACCCGTTATGGATAGAATACATCTTAAAACTGCCTCCCTGACATACAAAAGTCTCAACAACCTAGCCCCTCTCTACCTCACAGAGAAATTCATTAAGAACAACCCAGCATGACCCACCAGGACCACCAACCACGGCTGCCTAAGAGTCCCTAGGTTCAAACTAAAAAAAGCTGGGGGCAGTAGCTTTGCAGTCATGGCTGCGCAAATCTGGAACTCCTTACCATCCTCCCTAAGAGTTACTGAATCCTTCTATAAATTCAGGGACAACACCAAATGTTGACTCACATCCAAAGACCTTTCACATCAGTAGCACCTTCAAAATGGCCTTTCGAACAACGCCATGGTCTTACTTGTATATACGTATATTATCTCTGCACTCACTCTGTATATATTACCTGTATTATGTATTATTCTGTCCTGTACCATAGTCTTGTAACGCTGTTGTATTGTAACTAAGAAATTGCATATTCTTGTAGCGCCCAGATATCTTTGAGTGAGGATCGCTTTACAAATAAATAAACAAACAAACAATAATAGGTTTTGGACACAGACAGACTTTTAAATTGACCTTCTTTTTTTTCAGGTAGGGAAATCCCAAATGAGTTTAGTGAAAGTAAGGCCTACAACCATCTTGACATTTGAGGTAATAAATACCTTTTGGTTGAGCTTTAATTTTGTTGTCTGTGTCTTGCTTCATGATGCTTTTACAGGGAGTAATGTTTGTGTCACAGTAAATGTCAAGGCAGATGTGTGTTTGTCCACATACATGTGGTACATTGTTCACTCCAGCCACCTTCTGTTCATTTGCTGTCCCTGTCAGTGTTGCCGGTGTACCCTGTGATCCACGCTCACTTACTGGGAAGTCACGTCCAGGGTCAGCGGTCTGTCTCCTTCCTCACCCCCAACATGTGCTAGTTTTACATACATGTGGCTTCCAGGCTCTCTGACCATGCAGCTTTTTATTCTTGTGTTTCGGTATCTGTCCTCCTCTCATGCACTCTTTCTCTCTGGCCTCACCCACATGTTTCTCCTCATTTCCCCACCAGACAGTCTCCTCCTTTCACTGCAATTCCTCTATCCCTCTCTCCACTGCTATACATTCATCCCCCAGTGTCCTGTCTCACTCTTGCCCTCTGTCATCCTTTTCATCAGCTACCACACTTGTACTTCCCCTCCCAAGCCCATCACCTCCTCACTTTGATTCTTTTTCCTCCCCTGCATCCATGGTTGACCGAAAGTCACACGTGACACCCTGACTGCGGGTGTACAGGACTTTCATGCCTGCAAACAGCCACATCACAGAGGGACTGATGGCTATTTCCAGTGTGCATGTTGTGCTGTGCTTGTAATCTGCTTCCGTTCCAGTTATTTGTCTGTTTATGAGTTTTGCTGTTATTATTTTGACAGTTAAATGAGCTTGAGCTTTTCTACTTCCGGACATTGAAACTGGATGGTCCATGGGTATTTCCTTGTTGCATGTGGGCGTTGACATGGCTGTCCAGTATCTTTACATTAATGCAATGCATGTCTTTGCAAGTTCAGAATGTTGTTTCAGGTGGTCTGTGTCGATAGCAGACAGACAGGTAAGTCAAAGACAATCATGGTGGCACTTGTGGTGTTTTTGGTTGCAGGGAGTCTGGCACTCTGTGGGGTGCATTTTTGTTTAATTGTACTGAGGTGAGCATGTCTGGTTTCATGGGTGTAGGTACACATGGTGACAGTAGGCTGGTGGTTGCATGCTTGCTGTTTTTGCATGTCAATTAGGGGGCACTTGTTGCACAGCGATTGTTGTGAGGGAAGCTGTCACTGTAGGGCATTTATTGGTGATTTGTCACAATGGTGGCCCATATGGCTGCATAGGTGTTGGGACACAGGGTGATGGGAGTCTACTGAGGGATGGCTTGTAGATTGTGAATGTGTATTGCCTGCCACGCGGCTTCCCATTCACTCAACTGTGCATGTCATGTCTACCCACGCTGGCAGTCCACTCTTGCTCCTTCTGTCCCTTCTGGGGGTGGTGTTCCAAGACAAATCCATGCACAGCATTCCAGGTCATCCGGGGGATGCATTGTTCACCACAGACATCAGGCACACACCATTGGCCTGGTGTAGTTTTTTGCCATGGGGACATATTCCATGCACAGCACACTGGCACATATGTTGCTACCCTGTTGACTGCTGCTCAGGGTATCTCAACACTCCCTTCAGCACCCAGTACATTGGTCCCTGTTCATTCCAGTCCCTGTGAACTCTGCCTTCCCTTCCTCTTGCCTGTTCCCTATTCCCTTATGTGCAGCTGTCTTCTTGGCCTCCTTTTCTCATCCCTTTCTCTTGCCTGCTTATCTCTTTTATGCTAGTTGCCTCCGTGTCCTGCCTTCCTGTATGACTGCTGCCTTTTTGACCATCTACCTTTTGCCGGATCCTGTCATCACTGAAATTGGTGAGATGTTTGCATTGCGTCGTCTTGGACCTTACATCGTCGGTTCCCCTTCCAGTGTTTACTGCAGTGTAATGATCAGGTAATGCCATTTTGTGGCATTAAGAGTGCTTCCAAGGGGATACTGGGTTTCCATACGTTCAGTGATCTCTATTTGGGAGTCTTCTCAGTGTCATTCTGAATCAAGCCGGATAAATGTGTTCACAATGTTCCCTCACCAGGACAAGGGGTAAGTGGTACCTGGTGCTTCACTGCATGGCAGCCGGGGGGCAGGCAGTGTAGGTGTTGTGGGTGGTGAAGGTGTCACTGTGTGGGGTGATAGAATTGCATTTGCCTGAGGTGTGTGGATCTGACTGTATGGGTGCAGGGACACATGGTGATGGGTGGCTGGGGGTTCCATGTATTAAAATTGCGGCAAAAATGGCAGTGGATACAAAATATTGCAGCAAAAATGCTGTGGTTTTGCCACCACAATCATGTAAAGGATAAACCCCCGCAAATCCTGCACCCATTATACCATTTAAGGGGACCGGGAGAGACCCCCGCAACCAACGCTCCCCTTAAATGGTATAATGGGGTAAACCTTTACCGGGTCAAACCACAGCATTTTTGCTGCAATTTATTTTACCGCCGAGTTTTTTTTCTGCTATTTTATTACCTGTTACCTGGCTGGGGAGTTCTTGTTTGCATTTGTTGCATGGTACTCAGTGAGGCACATATTACAGTGGTCTGGGACTTGGTTGCTTGTGTTGTGTGCTTTGTTGTAGTCAATGTAGGGTAACCTCACAGCAGACTGACAGCCTAGTAGGGAAAAAGGCTAGATGCAACCTTTTTCAGGAAGAACACAAGCTTTGTTTTTTATACAAAATATGAAAATGGTGACATAGTATTAATCGGCACTGCCACATAGCTCTCTGTCTTAATCAAAGCAAGATGCACGTTAGTACCATGTAAGTCATCATGTTTTTGTCATTTCATGTGCAGTGTTCAGCCTCTGCTATCATTGACTATCACCTATGTACATGCTTATATTGACTTATTTTCCACTCTCCCATTGGTAGTCTCTTCTCCTCCAACTCCTTCACACATCGGTTTCGATCTCTTCAACTTGGGTAACTGGGAAATTATTGGTTAGGTTTTTGATTACTCCACCCTATATTGTGGTCTAAACACATGATGTACACCTCGCCATCAACATGAGGTCAGTAGACAACTTTGAGGTCAGCCTGGTTAGTGCAAACAGGAAACTATTTTTCTCAGCCCAGACATGCAGGCTCCCACATCAGGCATTCCTGCCACATTCTTATTGACATTGGCATTGCCCTTTGCTCTCCCTGGTACAAATGATGTACTTTGTTCTCTGCTGCCCCCTTTGTCAGGTACTCCTCCCAAGGGGTAGGCCTGAGGTTCCTGCATGGCCCACTGATCCATCTGATTCATGAGGAATGTATGTATCCCTGGGCATCTGGTAATTCAAATGGGATGACCATTATCCTGGGAGGTGTTGGTGTCCTAAATCACTGCTTGTGTTTTGGCCGCTAAGGACCTCTGCCCTGGCTCTCATGGCTATGATCTTCACAATCCGCCACAAGTCTACTCCCATTTCACTGCTGGCACTCTTGTCTAATTGTACAAAGTGGTGACTTAATATATGTTTATGTGTGTGTATGCATGTGTTCCCTGCATAGCCTGAGGGTAGTGATGTGATAGTGAAGCAAGAGTAGAGGCCTCGTTGTTTTGTGTTCCCAACACAGCCTGCGAGGATTGAGGCCTACTGTTGAATACTGGGTTAGTTCATGTCTTGTATATCATGCACACACAATATATTGTATGTGACACTTCTGCAAACCAAGTGGTTCTTTTCACTTGACTATATATGTGCTTCTACAATACACGTGTCTTCCGCCAGTCACTTCTACCCACATGATTCCCGCTCACCCATATACCTACCCCTGTGCATTCCCCACATGTTATATTCATTACACAATGTAAATCATTTGGGAGTGGCTGGGATCTGAATGTGCTTCATGACAACAAAATGGATTCTGTTTTTTACATTTGTGATGACTGTGTTGGTGTTTGGTGCATGTTACCCAACGTAGTGGACACATACATAGTTTGCCTCTCAGAGACACACATTCTCAGGGTATTTTTATGGGCACAGAGGATATGCCCCCATTCATCATCGAATGGCACCATGGCTGTAGCTTCACTGTGTGTGATCCACAGGGACAGGTTTTCACGTAAAGTATGTTTTCACCATCTGGTTGTTTGCAGCCTCTCACTGTGCCCTTTGGCCAACCAAGGGTAAGGGTGGTGCCTGTGGCTGAGGGCAATGTCCCACCTACAGACTACTGGTGGGGCATATGGCAATACACCACCAGAGTGGTCTAGGGAACAGAAATGTGACTAAATCACCCCAAATGTGCACTCCACAATGCACCTAGTGGCCACATATGCAGCATTAATATAATTATTACATTTATTCTTTTATAAGGCACTTAATACCAGCACATGGTTTCTAACCACAGGATTGAGATTTGGACCTGTGATGCACTGCACAGTCTTGCTTCCAAGACGCAGTGTTCCTGGGATATCCTTCCTCACCTTCCTCATTATATCTTACCTCAGCTGGTTTGGCAGGATTCCTGTATGATGTCGTCATGAATGGTAATAGCGGGTAGTGTGAGAAACTTGAAGGTATTCTTACTCCTACTCCCCATGGATCCTCTGGACAGGGAAAGGCCATGGCTCTTGCATCCTGACTCTGTGGGTGAAGAGGTGAGGAGGATCACCTGGGTATAGGCTCGTTGGGGATTGGGAGTGAGACATACTCAGGCGAGATGCATTACTCCAGATTTCCCTTCCAGGAAGAACCTTCTATTTCAAAGGCCATCATGGGATAGTGTTATACGTGTCCCATTTAACGGGAAAAGTATAACAGATACGACCAGTCCAGATGTACGAGAAGGAGGGCAAAACATGTTAAATGTAAGATGGGTGAGACATGGGATCCCCCTTTTTCTATTGGCAACCAACCGAACACTTCCCCAACCTTTATGGGCTATTATAAGCCAGCTCCCCTCATTTTCCCACATGTAACCCTTGACAGTACTGGGACAAAAGAGAAGCAACTAAGAGCCATTAAATCTAGACTCTTTCACCACCACTCTGGTACTGGGACGAGAAAGATGACTGCTAAGAGCAGTATGGCCAGGCATGTCCCTTTGATTGTGGATATTCAGGGCTAATTAAACATCCATACCTGCAGCCTGTCAAGGAGCTGCAGGTGTATAAAAGGAGATCAGACCAGCAGAGAGGAGAGCAACAGAGGAAACAGCATGAAAACCTTGTAAGATGCCAGCCATGGTGGGACGGGAGATCAAGCCAGGACACGGGCAGCTATCCTAGCGGACTTGTGGGACCCAATGTGAGTGGGCTGTGTGCTTCCCACAAGCCTGGGAGGCTGCGCAATCCAGCGCAAACAGGAATGGCTGAGGAGCCCGGAACCCAGAAGATGCCGTCCACATCCAGGACGAAACATTGGCGGTGCCGGAGTGAGGAAGGAAACACGCAGCCTGCGACCGGGGCTCGCGCTGGTGTATTTCCCGGCTTTGGAAGCCGAGAGGAAGTCGCTGGAGCCCGTGGGGAGAAACATAGAAGGCTAATGAGTGTCATACAGGCGCTCAAGCACTGCGGCACTCCTTTAGCACTGCGTTTGAGTAACAGACCGTGAAAGTAAGACAATAAATGCATATTGAATACTGAACCAAATAGAAATGTAACATTGAAGCAAACAAATGCATAATGAATGCCAAACTATATGAAAAATTAACATTGAAGAAAATAAGTGCATATGGAATATTTACCATAGTTAAGCAACATGAGTGCCTATTGAGCACCAAATTCAAAGAAAACAATATTGAATATATGTTGCACAATGATTTAACTCAAACCTTGTAGTCAAGTACATTAAAGGCTGAAGGAAGCCAAAAAGTGAACTTTTATGAGGGAATGGAGTATGGCAAGGCCAGGTTTTGGCAAGAGGTGTGTGACACGTGGTGGCAGAGCCATGAGGCTATCAAGGAA
Source organism: Ambystoma mexicanum (assembly GCF_040938575.1). NCBI lineage: Eukaryota > Metazoa > Chordata > Amphibia > Caudata > Ambystomatidae > Ambystoma > Ambystoma mexicanum. Next base: position 1,125,033,846 of record NC_090936.1, on the reverse strand, counting down.
AAGCTAGAGGAGGGCAGGATTTCACACTAAGCCAAGAGGCCAATGAAAGGAACTAAGTAAATGTAAATTGGTGCACAGGAGTAAATGCCAAGGAACCTGTGTGGGCTAAGGAGACCAGGAATCCTGGTTGCGCGACCTGTGATGCGTGGACTGTGTGGTCTGTCAACTGTGCCTAGGCCAGGGATCCATGAATGGTGAAGGATATAAACACTTTGAAACAGCTCAATAAAACCACTGCAAAGGAACTGGCAAGGTAAGCCAGAAAGAGGGTCAGGTCGACCTGGTATTTTTTTGTTAAGACTTTTGAAAAGATTGAAGCAAGTGTAAATAATGACATTGTAGTCTTCGGGAGGGGATCCCTAAAAGACTACACTTGTTGTCTTGGGAACATAGTTTCAATACCCTTTTGTTTCAGATTGTGTTACTTTAAACTTGGGGAAGGGAACCCCAAGAATTGGTTCTGAACTGTATAACCTTTAACTGGAGAAAGGTACACTTTGAGACTTGCCCTTGGAACTTTCTTATGCTTGGTGAAGGGAAGCTGGAAAAAAGCTGTGAGCTGTCAGAAGATCAGAACTTTGTGTTGAACACTATTTCCTTTAACATTGACAATCCTACACACTTGTTAGCTTTAGTTGTGATGGCAAGGATAGGCTTTAGACACAGACGTTTAAGTTGAACTCTTTGACTCAGACTTTCCTCAGTTTCATTCAGGTAGGTAAATCCTGCCTTAGCATAGGGCCAGTTAGGGCTTCAAACATCCTGACATTTAAGTTAATAAATATCTTTTGTTTGAACTTTAAATCTGTTCTCTGTGTTTTACTTCATGATGCCTTAACAGTAGGTTGCATTGTTGTTATTGGCACTTATTCTCATCATCTGTTGTTGAGTGTGTGATATGCATCAATTCATGCATGTGCGTGTGAGTTCGTACTCACCAATGATCCAAGTGTTGTCATATTTTCCCGATGCCGACGCCCAGTAGACTATTGACTGGTAGTAAATGTAGCTGTCATGCATGCTGCCAGGGAAATTGGCATTGACTTGCATGACCACTCCATTTGTGTCACAGACAACCTGCACATTGATGGAATGCCACTGCTTGCGATTGCAGTATATTTTCTCCGTCATTCGGTGGGAGGTTGTAGCGCAACATGTGTACAGTCAATGGCTCAATGTGCATGTGGAAAGTGTACAACTGCATAGGAATCCTGCCACATTCTCTGCCTTTCCTCCATGGTTCTCAGCATAGATATGTGCCTAGACAGACATACACGTGATGTTTTGCAGGCTAAGACCTGGTGGAGACAGCAGGATTTTGTGACATGTGGTATCCCACCAACTACGGCAGTGGTGGCTGGAAGGAGCATGTAGCAATACAATGTAATGCTGTCAACACCTTTTCAAGGTGGGTAAGGGCCTGGTAGCAGATGGTAGGTGATGCTAGGTCTTGCTCCCACTCCCTGACAAGGTCTACAGTGACATGGGGTGGGAACCGGTACCTGACATACAGCTGGGCATCAGGCATCCTAAACAGCATGGTGTGTGTAGCAAAAATCCAGTGCCTGGACTTCCTCCTCCTCCTTCTGTGTCCATGAACGATGGCTCCAACTATTGCAGCATTCATTGTGGCTGTGCAACTTAAGTATGGTGTGCATTGCATGCGTTCTTTGCAATGGATCCTTTATGTGTTGAACTTCATGCCTGCTATCAAGTGGTGGTTGGACCACAGGGTTTGCGTTTGGCTTTTCCCGACGTAAGGCTACGTGTTGGAATCCATGAATTAATTTGGGTTTGCAAAGGATTGGGTATGCCATTGCTTTGTGTGTCCCGTCCCACAACACGTCCACATTATTTCTCATTCTGCATGGCAAATGGGGTACATGCAAATTCTGCCCCCTATTTTTGTCTCTGCAAAGGCCCCACCCACCTTATGCTATGAGTCTTGTGCATAGCACTCGGCTGCACGCAGAGACATGCTGGACCAGCGTGGAGTCTGTGCAAGGTCAGGAAAAGTCCTGCAAAGTCGATTCCATGAATCGACGAATGGGGATTTTGTGCTCAGAATGTCCCGCGAAGCCCCTATTTTCCCTGCAAAGTATTTTTTTAATCAGGGCCTGGGCATTTTTCACTGTGAATGGATGAGCATGTTATTGCATTCACCGTATTAAATTAAATTAGACATGGCACGTTTTAATGTATTTACAAATGGAATGCACAAAACTCAAACTTGCCACACAAGGGGTTACAGGTAAGAAGCAAGGGTAGCAGAGATGGGCATGGGCTGGATATCCCTGGATTGTGCAGGGAGAGAGCTCGTTTTCTAAATATATATTCCTGGACAGATTTAAAGAAAACCGTAAAGACAAGAAAAAACATTGTTTTTAAATGTATTTGTATTTTGTTATAGTCAACAGTGTGAATTTCACAAATAAAAATAATTGACATGCAATCATAATTTATAAAAAAAAAACTTTCCATTGATACATTCGTACAGTTAAAAATAAAATAAAACCATTTGAAATGAAGTTAAAAGAGGGCAGAAAACGACCCAAAGCATTTTGATTACAAAAAAATGAAAAAGAGAAAAAAAGATAAGCATATTTCAGTTTTTTTAATTGTATAGTGTGATAAAAACCAATAGTGTTCAACAACTTCAAAACTTCTATTGTTAAGAAAGTTTCATGATCCGTGGGAGCTGTTTCCCAGAAATCAACAGTGTTTAGCCAAGTAGGATGAACAACTAAGCTTTCGAAGTGAAGCATATATTCAATTCTTGGATAGCTGGGCAGAAGAATAGAAGATCAGAATATGTTGTAGGGTGTGACTAACATTCTCGCCCCATAACGAGCAGTCAGCACTCACATTTGGCCCTTTGTCCTTTGCAGCAATGATTTCCCCCGTGGGTATGAGGTTTAGGCGGAACCTCAGGAAATCAGCTCTCAATATGAATTGGGAAACTGCTTTAGATAGGTTGGCAATGCACTTCTAGGTTTGTCCAGTTTTGAAAAACAGTTATGTAGCTTGTAATTCTGCATTTTATCTATTGGTGTTATCCAATCCCAGCGAGTTATAGCCCTCTTCACTCCCACTGGGTTATCCAACAAATCAGACATTGATCTTGAGCAATTACCTAAGGTTACGAGTACATTCCTTCCATGTTCTTTAGGAATTGGCTATTTCCCTCCAGTAATATCAATTTCAGATATTCATGCATAGAGTGTTTTTGGGGCACCATAATTGCCCTGTATAATGAGACCAGCTTCCAATCCAGGCTCGATTTGAGAGAGCTTGACCCCATTTCATAGCAGAGACTCGCAATTGGGAGAAACAGTGGTAGTTGTAATACTTTTTTCCACAACCTCCACTCCAGCCTATCCCAGTTGAGCCTCCAGGATTGGGACTATACTTTCATCCCATAGAGTAATGGCGGAATGATTTTGCCTTTACAAAAATTGATTAAAGGGAGGATGGAAAATCAGCAATACTTTGTCATCAACTCCCTCATTTGACAACTCAGTTGTTCTGCCTTTCCTTCGAGTCCTCTCTCTACAAATAGGACGCTTGGGTAAGACATGATTTCAAGATACCAATGTTTACGTTTCAGGTGTCACAGATGGCCTTAAGAACACTCAGACTTCAAGAGTTTTTATTTTGCAGAACTAACATAATGTATAATCTTGATGGTACACAACTGAAATGTGGCTCACTAAAGACAATCCCTCTTTTGTCTCCCTTGGATGTACCACCTCCTTAGCCAGGGCTTCCCTGTATCCCGGGTTGGCAACGAGAGATTGGTAACACCTCCTATCTATGAATCTATCTACTGTGATGGCCTAAAGGTCTTGGCCTTTTCTATCTTACAACGTCCAGGATTCTTCTAGGTGGAACCTATCCTGACAATTGCCCTCGTATAGTATTGCAATCTGGCCTGCTGCCTTTTCAAATGCCCAGCTCTGATTAGTCTAGGATTCTGTGCCTTGCATTCCTATCCCTAATGTTCCTTCTCCTTACTCACTCTCTCTTCTCTCTTCCTTACTGACTCCCTCTTTCTCACTCTCTCTGTACCTATTGACATTCTCTACTCCCCCATCTGTGCCTCTATTCTCTACTGTCTTCTCCACTCTCCTCATCCCTCTACTCTCCACTCTTCTCTCCTTCCCCTTCTACTCTCCACTCTCCCCTCTTCTGCTTCCTCTCCTCTCCAATCTCCTTCCCACCTATTCTTCTGCTGTCCACCTAATAATACTCTCACCTTCCTGTACCCATTCACACACTTTTAACCTCAGTTACCCCACAGGTACACACTCTCTAAACAATCATCACCTTACCTGCAACAATCTCCACTACAGTCTTCTCAACGCACTGCTCCACCGTCCTTCCTCCGCCTGGTATCTTTGGCCACCCCCACCCTACCTGACCACTCTCTCTTCTTCTGCCTTATGCAGGGCTTTATATTCCTGAATTCCTGTGGTGATCTTTGCCTCCCCCTCCCATTGACTTTTTTGCTCACAGTTATCTTGGAGCCAATCAGATATTTCTGTTTCCCCCGGGGTCATGTCACAGTGGCAGGAAGCTTTAAAATTTCTGCTTAGCCCAGCCCCACATCTGCCCATAGAACTCAAGTTAGCAGATTTCGGTGGCTGTGTCACTGTTGCAGGGAGGAAGTGAGTCTTGTTTGAATGCAAGAATATCCCACTGGCCTATTGCTGGCATTTCTGTCTCATTTGTGAAGCCATGGTTTCCTTTTGCAGAGTGCGCCAGCATCCTTTTACTGTGGAGCCTCCTGCCGCATGTAGTCCTGAAACAAAAGAAATAGAATTCTGCCCAGAATAGTGTGCAGAAGGCGTTGGGTGATTGACATTGATAACTTCTACATCCAACAAGTCATCTATGAAGGGGGCAGTCAAAAATGCCCTTCCAACTCCCTCATGCTGCTTCTCTGGCAAGGCTGTCTCTGGTAAAAACCCTGGCAGGTCTCCTGCCCCAGGTTGAGAGGGGCCTCTATCCAACCTGACAGGGTCACGTCCCTGAACCCGGCACACAGGACAGCACTGCCATGATCACATTTCCGATCTAAAGCTGTGGTGTGAGACGTGTTAATTAGCAAACTGGGCACTTCATTTACAAATTCATAGCAGTGTACAACGCCTTTCGGGATATGTGGGGCAATCCCCCTCATGCCCAACCTTTATCTTCCCCTCCCCACACACTCCGAAATACACCTACACATTGACCTGTTTGTTTCGCTTGTTTTGATTTTTAATCATGAATTTCAAATTTGGAACTGGAAGGATTTTGCTCCATTTCATGTGTTTTTTCATTCTACTCTGATAAACCCAAGTAAACCAGACTATATGAAAAATGCAGAATGGAAAATATATCATACGCATGGGGGTAATCACTTTTGCTCCTTCAAAGCGCCTTGGCATAAAGCGCTCTATAAATAAACAAATCAATCAATCAAATCAATCAAAAAAAATATTTTGTTGCTATGGCTAAAGTCATCACTGATCCCTCTATTCACCGGCTTGTTATTTCTTTATTTTGTTTATCTGCTATGAAAGAACATATGCAGTCATAGAAGTGTATCATACAAGTAGTGGAACTGTGACTCTGGTGGGGGACAGAGTAGGAAGGAAAGGAGCAATGTGCAACACAGTTTTCAAGGGTTGCAGTCATGCTGGTTGAAAGCCAATTGAGTTAAAACAGATTTCAGTTTAGCTGTAACTGATATCCGGTGGTAAAGTGGAGAAGTGTGCTTTAAATTGCTTGTGAAGTAGGTTAGTGGAGGAATTCTGGTTGGGGGTTATCTGAACATTTCTTTTTTTAATGTATTTATTTATTATTTTTGTTGATGTTGTGTCGCTGTTCGATGTGTTCTGTGGTTATTATGGCGAAGGACAGTGGGGATTGTGCCCTATTACAGTAATTATGGTACAAGCCTGTATCATAGGATTCTTAAGTTGTGTTAGTGTATTCATTAATTGTTCAGAAAGGAATTGTAACTCTGATATTACATGAATGCTTGTATTAGTTACTCCTTGGTTATTTTGTAAAGTTAATTAACAAAGTGTTGAAATTCACAAAGAACTATTCTGGAATGGTGAAACTGGTTATCAAACATTGTGGAACTGTTAACAGTAAAAAATGAAAGTAGTGAGACACTGCTCCTGACAGTTCCCGCTCACTTCGACCACTGAACATATGCCGCAATGCCTGTTCATATCTGCTCAAAATTAATGGCCCTAATGTAAGCCCTCGTCACGATACTCTGCCAGTCCTCTTTGAACTGCAATTTGTCAGAAAAAACAAGAATACGAATATACTGTAGAAATGACCCATGCACCGAGAGATAGATTCACTGGCGATGACGATGGAATACCTCTGTCTAATAACCTGTTAGGCTCTTGTATTACAGTGCTTTTCTTACAGTAGGGCAGTTTGAAAAATGATCACAAAAAGAGGTGCGCAACGGGAGCGCAGAAGGGGTCACATCAAAGGATGTTAAGTGGCAGGTGCAGGGAAACTGGCGCTTGACAAGCCATGCCGCTTAGCACAGCTCTCCTACACGGGCACCCTAGACATGCTGCGGCTGCTGGTTCACATAATGATGGCATGGCAGGCCGTGCTGTTATTTCACAGTTATTGGTAAATTGTGATAACAAATGATTGTACTCCTTACCACTTCCGTGTAAACAAAACGATTGTCTCCTGTGGTGTTTGCTGCTTGCCTGTTTCTGGGGGAAAACATGGCTATTTTTGAAGCGTTTAACATTAACACTGTTTATTGTGAAAGTGGGAAGGGTGAAAATCCTAAAAGCCTCTTAGTAAGTATGGCGGTAATGGGACAACTGTTTTGAAATATTGCCTCTTTTTACAGCTCCTGAATTTTGGAATTTTGGTTCTGGTGGAAATACCACATGAATTAATCAACGCGTTTGCAATTACATTTGAACACTGTATGCAGTATGCACCATTGTATTCCTGTACGTTTGTAGTTATGTATGTATGGGACTTTTCAAATGCTAAATTAGCTGAGACACAACAAAGTGTACAAGGTGTGGAGTGGAGGTAAATATTTTAAACACCCCCCCCTGAAGTTTTAAAAGTCTGTTTTTCCTGCACTGAAGATACGCACAAGTGCTTCACTTTGAATACTACCCAAAAAGATGTTTCTACGCGTAAATTTAAAGAAGCTAACACAATGGCCATCTCTATGCCCTTACTAATACCAGAATGTTCTATATAATGCACAAAATGGTCACCACTGAGCCTTTAGTGCATTTACACAAAAAGTGGGATTTCCAGAAATCCAGGATGCATTTTTTTCTGGAAATTTGCAGCTGTTAACATAAGGGGCTCGATTCATGGAACTATTTGTGCGGTAAATAGGGACATTGCTTGCCAAACTGTGTGCAAAATCCTGTTTGTCCTTTCATGGAATCGACTCCACTGGACATTTTTGTTCTTTGTGCGCACTTCGTGCAGTCTCTGCATGTCTCTGCAAGCAGCCGAGTGCCTTGCGCGAGACACCACGGCCAGCATGGGCGTGGTTTGCGCAGAGGACAGGTAAGGGGCGGAACTGGTAAAAATGAGGAAGAACAAGCAAAAATGTGGACGTTACGCGGGACAGTCCATCGCATGCCCACTATTGCGTGGAACGATAAGTATTCATTGATCTGACCGTGCAACAATTCAGCATGGAATTGGCCACACAATGCCCTCATTCGATCCTGAGGCAGGCGTACAGACACTTGCACATAGGATTCACTAGACAGAGGTAACATTGGGTGTCAGAGTTAGGGGTGGGCATACGCATACAGGGTAGTCAGGTACAGGAATGGTTTGCAGGGATTTGTACACAGATTTTCGGAGTTTTACCCCAGTTATGATAAATCGTACGCATGTTGCTGGTTTGCTGGTAACAGTTACAGGGGATTCCGCCCAGGGATCCAAAAATGCAGTCCTGCTTGCGGGGGCCCCAACTCACTATTTTAACAGTGCATGTATTCACACACGGGGAGCATGAAAAGGTAGCTGTTTCTGTCTGTTTTTGCTTTGCGTGGGGGCGTGTCAGGGGCATCCGGCCGCAACTTGCGCATATGGTTACTTTGCACAAGTAATTCCATGAATACGCGGAGCGCGCAGAATAAACTCTGCACGCAGGCTTGCGCCGATTCGTTCTGGGTGTGCAGGCTTTGAGGGGTCTGTGCGCACTATTCCATGATTTGGGTCCTTGGTGTGGGTGACCTTGTTCGGGCAAAACTTGAACCATCTGTTTAAGGCTCACACACCTTTTAAAGCTTTGCAGAGCTTTAGCCAGATAAAATAGACTTCACCTAGGGGTAAAATGTGAGAGCTCTGTGAGGAAAGACAAGCTATTGCCTTCCCGCTTAGAGCCCTACCTCACTACTGAGGCCTGGCAGGTCCCGAGATGTCAATGTGGCATATTTTGTTTTTCTATTTCCACTGCACATGGAATTTATCTGCTCCATCATTGTCAAACCTGTCTGTAACTGATGGTGTTTCTAAACAGGACAACTAGATCTATAAATTCGGGATGGAATGCTACGACTATGATCAACTAATTTGCATACGGATGGACCCCTACTGTAATGCTGCAGCCGGTTTAAATATTTACGAGTTATTGAAAGATTCCCATCCATCATAATTTGGTATTTATGTAATGCGAACATCTAGATCCGACAATGAGCGGAAATGCACCACGAGTTGCACTCTAGCATATGATGTTAGCTGCAGGGCCCCCCAACCTTTTATGGGCAATGAGCAACATTTGCATATGCAAATAAAAGGTGTGCACAATCCATAATTCGAGGGAACATATCAGCGTTCCAGTTGGTGAGCAAATGATTGCAGTGCAAATTATACCTGCAATTAACTTAATATAGCTAATACAATATATGTATATGTAGTAATAAACAGTAACCTAGATTAGATTCAACTGCAGTGCATGACATCAGCAATGTTCTTAAACTTAATTTAAAATTAAGTAGGTGTTCACCTGGAATGTTTAGGAAGCAAAGTAGTAAATATAGAATGTATGGACACATGATGCAGGTCAAACTATTAAAATATCTGTGTGTATGCTAACTCGGCAAAACATCTGTAGAGGGCCATTTCTGTCACATAGATTTCATGATGGCAACACACTCAAATCGTGCATGTATAAAGTAAGCCAACTGCAGTATTTAATTGTTGATAGTAGGGGTGCATGTCACTCATTTTCCTCCTACCTGGAATGGCACTAGCTTCTCTAAAAAAAACATTACACTCTACCAGAATGCTGCAAGTTTGTTTCGTCAGATTCTGCCCAGTTTGCATGCCTGCTCCAGGCAGCAGTGCATCTCCTGGTGTGATGCAGCTCCCACTGGTGGATAGATTGTCTAGTGCTGCAGAGTGGGCTTGCTCTAGTGAGTGTGGGTTCACTGAGAGGTCGTTTTACTGCTCATCATAGTAACAGTATCATCGTGATCCCAGGGACTGCCAGACCGGTCTAGTGTCCAGGCATCAAGTTCTCCTGAATTGCTGCCTCACTGGGTCCGTTCACATCACCAGGCTGTGTGGGTGCAGTAGTAGATGTTTAGATTCTCCTGAGTTGCTGCCTCACTGGGTCAGTTCACACCGCCAGGCCGTGTGGCTGCAGCAGTAGAGGTTCAGGTTCTCGTCAATTGCTGCCTCACTGGGTCAGTTCACACCGCCAGGCCGTGTGGGTGCAGCAGTAGATGTTCAGGTTCTCGTCAATTGCTGCCTCACTGGGTCAGTTCACACCACCAGGCCGTGTGGGTGCAGCAGTAGATGTTCAGGTTCTCGTCAATTGCTGCCTCACTGGGTCAGTTCACACCAGCAGGCCGTGTGGGTGCAGCAGTAGATGTTCAGGTTCTCGTCAATTGCTGCCTCACTGGGTCAGTTCACACCGCCAGGCCGTGTGGGTGAAGCAGTAGATGTTCAGGTTCTCGTCAATTGCTGCCTCACTGGGTCAGTTCACACCACCAGGCCGTGTGGGTGCAGCAGTAGATGTTCAGGTTCTTGTCAATTGCTGCCTCACTGGGTCAGTTCACACCGCCTGTCCGTGTGGGTGCAGCAGTAGATATTCAAGTTCTCGTCAATTGCAGCCTCACTGGGTCAGTTCACATCACCAGTCGTTGTGGGTGCAGCAGTAGATGTTGTTTCTTCTGATTTCAACAGTTCTACGTTGTTTCAAAGACTTTATTGGTCGACCACTTTTGATTGACCTGAATTGAACAGTTTTTTTGTTATCAGGGTACTCCGATGCGCTGCCTCCTTTACAGTGCTTCTTCTTCCATACAGTGGTCGTTTAATGTATGGCATTTATTGTTGATGTTACTGGATCACTTTTAATCTTTCAATTTTATGGTATTGTGGGGACTCAATTTTAAATCATGGAGCTTTACCAGTGATGGCAGAAATCCCCAACACAAAAGGGAGACGGGATCTCTAATAGGATCTTGAGATTAGTCGCATTATTTGCAAAAGTTGAGGTTTACAGAATTGGAAGCACTTAGCATGGTGACACTTTGGCACATTGCACTTTACATTGACTTTATTATATGTGTTTTAATGTACTGATGTATTCAATTTCTTCTTTTATATATGTGATAAGACCTGGATGTACGTTATAAAATCGAGTAGCAAAAGATCAAATTACAAAATTGTGAACACCACTTGTTTGCATTTTGTAATTCGTTCTTGGGGGGGGGGGTATCCCCGCCATGCATGTAATGTATGCGGGGGACACCCCCCGACCCCTGACGCCCATAATACTGAAATAGGGGTACAGGGTATAACTGCAACCCCACTCCCAATGTTCAGTATTTTGGGATTCGCTATTTTCAACGAGACCGAATGCACACTAATTGTGCATTCGGTCTTTTTTTTCCTGCAAGTTATATGATTGTTTTGTATTGTTTGGTATTGGTTGACTTTACCTATACAAACAGTGCAGTTTGGTTCCGTTATTATAAGAGAAATCCCCACACACATTTATCATCCCCCAAGTTTAGTTTTCTTCGAATTTCGAGTTAACAAATCATATTCTAGTTTGAATCAGCTCTGCTTCCCATGAGTTGTTTTATTTTAGCACAACCACATTATCTGCATCCTTGCTACCTCTAAGGTGTAGATAAACAACGTGTGTCATGCCTTCAGGAGTCTCTCACAACGCCTAGGCCATCACGTCACCCCCCCATGCCACCTCTCACTAGACGCCACCCACCCGTTTCCTCACTGCCACCCGGTACAGCTGTACCCCTTATCTGTGCCCATCTGTATCCTACACCCCGCTGTATATCCGTTCTGTTGTTACCTCTGAAAAGTGCTCTGTTATGCATCGGTACTGTTGTAAACCTCTGTAAAGCGCACTGTTGTGTATCTGTATTGTTGTATACCGCTGAAAAGGGCTGCGCTGCTTATCGAAGATAGGTCTGCGCTCAACATTTCATAATAATAATAGTAATAATAATAATAATGCCAGCCCGGCAAGTGCTTACTCAAATCCCAAAACAATAAGACATGGGCTTACCTTGACTTTCCAATCAAGTATCATATTGAGTTCTTCACCAACCTTTTCCCACTATGCGTTTAACTCTGGACATATTGCTGGCGTGTGGATCAAATCTGCTGAGACTGCCAGGCACAGGAAGCAATGCTTTCCTGCTGCCATAATCTTAGCAATACTCCCTGGATCAAAACAAAATAGAAAAAAAGTACACACACAAACGATGTGTTTTGCATTGTGCAGGGGTTGCAGTCCAGTGCATACATCTGACTGATGACTTCCAGTGCTCGCCTTTCACGAGGACGATCCGCTCAGCCTCCCTCTTGAAGCTGCTTCGTGCTGCCATCTTCTTCTGCTTTCTGGATACCAGGATACCATGTTGATAACATCTTCATCACTGTGGTCAGTTATAAGGAAGGAAGTCAATTCCATGATCTACTTTATAGTTACAGGTAGGAAGTTATCACTGACTGGTCATATTTAAACCTAGCCCTCCAATCACATCCATCCTCAAGCAACCCCTTTCATCAAATAATCCCCGGAACACTTGGCGCTGCATATACGTATTTATTCAACAATAGACAAAACATACAGGATTTCAGCACCCTCACTCCTGGAATTCAATACTCTGAGTCCAACATGCAGACATGCCAGGTGATTTAAAATTACGCCATCCGCAAAGCCATGACCATTCCTACGAGGTCCCACATCACTGATACTAGGAGAGATTTACATTGGTTACCAGTACAACAAGGTATCAATTTCAAAATGGGATCACTAATGCACTGTTCTCTATACGGAAATGCCCCTAAGTATTTTAAAAACAGTATTGTACCTTACAGCCCAGCTAGAGCTCTGAGATCCTCAGTTCTCAACCTGTTACTAGGAATTAGAACTAAAAGATCCAGAGGGCTAGGGAGATAATTTCAGACTAGGGCTCCAGCATTCTGGAATTCCCTTCCGATGTCCATCAGTTAAAACAGTTTCCCGGACCTTCAAGCTAAAACTGTAGGGCCTTGATGCCCCAGTAGTGTCATTTTGTTTGTTCCCTCGTGTCAATGTAAGCGCCCTGATACCTGCGAGCTTTCTGCGCTATAGAAACAAATAAATAAATAATAAATTTATGATGTTATGACACTTCTCCGGATAAGGAAAGCACATGACACAAATATAAAGCTAGGCAAAGTAAGAACACAGCGTTAGTCTACACAATAAGTCCTACCATGGTGTTGGCACAGTGCATCAGTATACCAAGAGGCAACACTGACAGTCAATTCACCGTCTTGGCTCTGGCACAACTGCCCATTACCCATCTACTGACCAAATGCAAAAAACAAAAAACGTAACCACGTTACACTTGAGGATTCAATCCTGCATTTACATGCCTCACTAGCACACAACCATGCGTACACCATGCAATACATGTGCATGCTTAATAACATGTGTTAATATACACATTGTAATAACCCAGACACACCATTTCCCAGGTCTTAAATAAACACAATTCAATTTCACAACTGCCCAGTGAATGGCAGCCACAGGCAAATCATGTCACAAGGTAGTGTGTGATTCAAGGGAATCATCATGGAAGTCTATATTAATTTCCCAGGCAGCACACATGAAAGCTACATCTTTCACATGTCACCACTGCACGGGGCTCCGGTATGTGGAAAATATGGCAACGCATGGCTAATCGGTGAGTATGAACACTCATGCACATGCATGCACGTCACACACTTAGCAATAGATCATGCCAAAAATTACAGTGACAACCATGTACACATTTACAGGGCACAGTGCATACCTGCTGACTCCTTCATGATGACACCCATCAGGAACCCCACAACACCAGCTGAGGTACAATACTGCACATGTAGCAATTCAGGGCTCAGTGGATACAAATGTATCATTAGCCCCGATTTGAAAAAAGGATTATACAGCCGAAACACGTGTCATCACTAAGGGCACATATTCAAATTTGAATAACACACAAATCAGTCTGGCACATCTCTTACATTCAGAGTGTGTGGAGAAACTATTGATTGTGAGGTGGTTTACTAGGCTTTTTAACCACCAAACTCAGATAAGACGCGACAGAAGGAGTAAAACAATGATAATTGGAACCCAACACAAAATGAATATATTAAAATATTAGTAAAATAAGCTAAGTGTCGCCTGACCGACCAGTCTCCCAAAAAAAGCCATTATGTTTGAATTTAGTCAAATGAGCACTGAACTGAAGGGAGCATTGCGTTGCACAGAGCCGCTGTCAACAGGCCTCATAATAACGGTTCCATGTGATAATGTCCCCGCAAAAAGGTTGTGTGGCAAAAATGTCACTGCAAAAAGGCAATGTTTTGCAGTGAAATTATCACTGTGAACCTGCAGGGGACACCCACGCAACCCCTGTTTTGAAATTCCCCCTATCCCCCAAGACGAGTAGGAGACAGCCCCGCTCCCCTCACAAAAGGTCACCATACATAATGTCACCATGGTCTTTTCACGGCAACTATATCTATGGCGACCATTTGTGTGGGGGTAATATTACTGGATACCATAACCATAAGAAGTGACGATACACTGTGCACGGTGCTTGGTCACCAGGACAACCGACAAAGAATGGATAATCACATGTGCCTGGTGTCTGTGGTGTACATTGCATCCCACCAATGATCAACAATGCTGTCATGTTGGTGGATTTATTGTGAGACAGAAAACCCAGAAGGGGAAGAAGTACCAAGAGTGGACTACCTGTGTGTGTAGGAATTGCTATTAAAAAATCTAAATATGGGATGTCATGTGGCAGCCAAGACAAATGGGCAAAATTCAAGGAAACACTCACCACCACCACCTGAAACACATGTCACAGCACACAAACAGCTGGCCCAGCCACACTCATGACAACTCAACAACTAAAGGCCTACACTGAAAGCCACCACCAACTATGATCCCGCCACCGGAGTCAGCATGATTATCTAGAGCAAACAGCATGCATAGACACAACAACCTCACAAAACCATAAGTCACATGCACCCACAAAGCTGGATCTGTATACCGCAAAACAAGTAAAAGAAAAGCAACCCCACACATTGCCAGACTCCCTGCCACAAACCACAACAAAAGTCAAACTCTGAGTACTCTTCACTTACCTGCATATGGCACCCATCTGCTGCATTCTACCTGCAAATTCATTTTACAATCGCAAAGACATGCATTGCAACAACTTTAAGATACTGGCCACCCTTGACAACTCATGTAGTGAACAGGCATGCACCACCCAGTGTACAAGGAACACAGAGTGCAAGAGGGAGATAGGACACTGGGTGAAGATTGACGAGCAGCGGAGTGGAGCGGGAGAGAGAGCTAGAGGGACATGAACACACCTTGCAAGTAGGAGACCGTCTGGAGCATTAGTGAGGAAGGGCATATCTGCTATCACAGTGGGTTAGGGTGGCATAGACATTCTGCCCTATTGAGGAAGATGGA
Organism: Ambystoma mexicanum; assembly: GCF_040938575.1. Classification (NCBI taxonomy): domain Eukaryota; kingdom Metazoa; phylum Chordata; class Amphibia; order Caudata; family Ambystomatidae; genus Ambystoma; species Ambystoma mexicanum. Next base: position 1,125,018,821 of record NC_090936.1, on the reverse strand, counting down.
GAAATGAAAAGTTCTTGAAGTAGTATCCTGGTTGGAGGGCATGGAAGGAACATATATGGACGGAATCCACATGCACTGGTCCATGAAGGATAAAAGTGGGTGATGGGGAAGGACAGACTGGAAAGAATGGACACATGTGAAAGGTCAACTATCAGTTCTACATCTTAAAAAAACACTGGCAACACCCATCATGGCATGCAAATCCCCAAAAGAGCCATGTGCGCTATTCAAACCATATTCCCAGACCCTAAACCAACCATCGTACATCCCTGTATTACACTGAAAATGGACCTCCGGACAACATGCAGCTATTCCCTCACCCCCAACACATAACACGCCCTGACTGAGCCTGTACCAGGAAGTGTGAATGGATTGCAGGGTGCACTTGGAACTCACACGGGTAGCACAGATGAAGACAAGCTGTGGGGAGTGGACAATGTCACACATCCATGGGACTAAAAAGTGGGCACACAATGTACACTCACTGACAGTACCAGATAACATGAAGAAGGTATCAAAACCAAAAAACACGTAAGCCACCCGTGTGCAGATAACCAACAGAATCATACAATGTACACAAAATTTATTCATTGGGTAACACAGCAGCAGTCAGTCATGTGAACACATGCACCGATCTATTCAACCGGGCCTGCATCAAGAGTGACAAACATGTCCTGTATAATATTTGCACTCAAAATGGCAGAATTGAGTCACCATAGGATACGTCATGTAGTGCTGCAACGAAGGATGAGGTTACATGTCAATGAATGTGTGTGGTACATGTTGAACAGTGTCATGGCTGGCCAGGTCAAGTAAGTGGATAAGGGAGTGGATTGGGAGGTGCCACATGTCAAAGAGTAGTGTGCACAGGGAGGGCACCTGCACAGCACAGTAGGAAACATGTGGACAAGGGGAGTGGAAGGATGGCAGTAAGGAGACATCATCACAGTCATTCAGGCAAGTTTTGTAGTACAAAAATACACAGGGGGTTATTACGAGTTTGGAGGTAGCCATGGTGCAATTAGCGCCATGGCTGCCTCCAAAGTCATGTCCGGCTTCCCTGAATGGGGATTTACCGGGTCATTACAACCTTGATTGGAATAGACTCCAGGGAGTAGCTTGTCAACCCTCCCTAGTTGTAAAGTTACACCTGGGATTCTATCCCACTGGGAGTTCAGCTTTGGGATACTGGTCGGCAACGTCCAGTGTTTGTTCTGTGACCCTTACAACCAATGTGCAGTGGCACCCACGAAACCAGAAATTGGGTACACGAAACACAGAAATCTTACGGAAAATGAAGAAGCGGTACATGACACTCAGTCGCAACCCCAAACACACAAATTGCATACGTGAGACCGGACAGCTTCTGTTAAGTCAAAATAGGTGGTACGCAATTCACAGAGTCACCCAGAAACACATTCCAACCTTGGAGGACCCGGTAAGTCCCCATTCAAAATACCCATCCACATTCCCATTCGAGCCCCCATAGGGCTCAATGGGGAGGGAGCTAATAATGGGCCCGTTAATAACAGGCCAGTTATTAGCTCCCTGGTCCTTTACAGGCTCCCGCTAAGGACGGCTGGTTTTACCAGACGGCCTCAGTGGGACCCGCTAAGGGACCTTGTAATGCGGCGGTAAGTGATTAACGGCACCAGCATCCTTACCGGTGCCGTTAACCTCTTACCGCCAGCCTCGTAATGAGGCCCACAGAGTGCTGGTGGACAGACACATGTAAACATGGATATGTTTTATTAACTATGACTTTTTGAATATAATGAAAGTATAAGTTTTAACTCTTTTGTCACATAAATATCTGAACATTATCAACTACCGGAGTTGATTGACTCCAGGGAGTAGCTTGTCAACCCTCCCTAGTTGTAAAGTTACACCTGGGATTCTATCCCACTGGGAGTTCAGCTTTGGGATACTGGTCGGCAACGTCCAGTGTTTGTTCTGTGGCCTTTACACTCATGTCACAGGTGTAAGGGATAAATGGAAGGCACACTAAGTTATTGTCCTAGGAAAAATGAGTAAGGAAACAGTCTACGTGATGTGCAACATAGATCTGTGGTCCAGCAAGTCTCAAATGTACCCTAAAATCACTCAGAAACACAGAAATTGTGTATGTGACACACTGTCTGCCTTCCTGCTGCTGCATTTGCCACCTCTGGCCCTGCTTTACCTCAGTCACTCCTATAGTGCTACTGCCTGCTCGAGAGTGAGTGCCTACCTGCAACCTGCACTGTCTTTGTGTGCCAGCTGCACCACCTTTGCCTGGACTCCTGTGTTGGGACTGCAACCACCTCCTCTGTACTTGTCAGGACTTCCACCTCTGTCAACACCACTCAAGCTCCAGAACACCTATCCAGGACCCAGGAGCCCCATACCTGCCTCGGGTGTGGCATTTCTGCCCCATCCACTTCATCTGGGGAGGGCAGAGCCCCACGCTGAGGCAGAGGACTGCCAACTTTACCTACAGTGAACTTGGCATCCTGGTGGATCGGATCCTGGACACTTATGATGCCCTCTTCAACCCAGTTACACAGCTGGGCACCAACGCAAGGCAAAGTATCTGTGACAACATCACGGCTGCCTTCAACGCAGAGGGGGTAGTGTGATAAAAACCAATAGTGTTCAACAACTTCAAAACTTCTATTGTTAAGAAAGTTTCATGATCCGTGGGAGCTGTTTCCCAGAAATCAACAGTGTTTAGCCAAGTAGGATGAACAACTAAGCTTTCGAAGTGAAGCATTTATTCAATTATTGGATAGCTGGGCAGAAGAATAGAAGATCAGAATATGTTGTAGGGTGTGACTAACATTCTCGCCCCATAACGAGCAGTCAGCACTCACATTTGGCCCTTTGTCCTTTGCAGCAATGATTTCCCCCGTGGGTATGAGGTTTAGGCGGAACCTCAGGAAATCAGCTCTCAATATGAATTGGGAAACTGCTTTAGATAGGTTGGCAATGCACTTCTAGGTTTGTCCAGTTTTGATAAACAGTTATGTAGCTTGTAATTCTGCATTCTATCTATTGGTATTATCCAATCCCAGCGAGTTATAGCCCTCTTCACTCCCACTGGGTTATCCAACAAATCAGACATTGATCTTGAGCAATTACCTAAGGTTACGAGTACATTCCTTCCATGTTCTTTAGGAATTGGCTATTTCCCTGCAGTAATATCAATTTCAGATATTCATGCATAGAGTGTTTTTGGGGCACCATAATTGCCCTGTATAATGAGACCAGCTTCCAATCCAGGCTCGATTTGAGAGAGCTTGACTCCACTTCATAGCAGAGACTCGCATTGGGAGTAACAGTGGTAGTTGTAATACTTTTTTCCACAACCTCCACTCCAGCCTATCCCAGTTGAGCCTCCAGGATTGGGACTCTACTTTCATCCCATAGAGTAATGGCGGAATGATTTTGCCTTTACAAAAATTGATTAAAGGGAGGATGGAAAATCAGCAATACTTTGTCATCAACTCCCTCATTTGACAACTCAGTTGTTCTTCCTTTCCTTCGAGTCCTCTCTCTAAAAATAGGACGCTTGGGTAAGACATGATTTCAAGATACCAATGTTTACGTTTCAGGTGTCACAGATGGCCTTAAGAACACTCAGACTTCAAGAGTTTTTATTTTGCAGAACTCACATAATGTATATTCTTGATGGTACACAACTGAAATGTGACTCACTTAAGACAATCCCTCTTTTGTCTCCCTTGGATTTACCACCTCCTTAGCCAGTGCTTCCCTGTATCCCAGGTTGGCAACGAGAGATTGGTAACACCTCCTATCTATGAATCTATCTACTGTGTTGGCCTAAAGGTTCTATCTTACAACGTCCAGGATTCTTCTAGGTGGAACCTATCCTGACAATTGCCCTCGTATAGTATTGCAATCTGGCCTGCTGCCTTTTCAAATGCCCAGCTCTGATTAGTCTAGGATTCTGTGCCTTGCATTCCTATCCCTAATGTGCCTTCTCCTTACTCACTCTCTCTTCTCTCTTCCTTACTCACTCCCTCTTTCTCACTCTCTCTGTACCTATTGACATTCTCTACTCCCCCATCTGTGTCTCTATTCTCTACTGTCTTCTCCACTCTCCTCATCCCTCTACTCTCCACTCTTCTCTCCTTCCCCTTCTGCTTCCTCTCCTCTCCAATCTCCTTCCCACCTATTCTTCTGCTGTCCACCTAATAATACTCTCACCTTCCTGTACCCATTCACACACTTTTAACCTCAGTTACCCCTCAGGTACACACTCTCTAAACAATCATCACCTTACCTGCAACAATCTCCACTACAGTCTTCTCAACGCACTGCTCCACCGTCCTTCCTCCGCCTGGTATCTTTGGCCACCCCCACCCTACCTGACCACTCTCTCTTCTTCTGCCTTATGCAGGGCTTTATATTCCTGAATTCCTGTGGTGATCTTTGCCTCCCCCTCCCATTGACATTTTTGCTCACAGTTATCTTGGAGCCAATCAGATATTTCTGTTTCCCCCGGGGTCATGTCACAGTGGCAGGAAGCTTTAAAATTTCTGCTTAGCCCAGCCCCACATCTGCCCATAGAACTCAAGTTAGCAGATTTCGGTGGCTGTGTCACTGTTGCAGGGAGGAAGTGAGTCTTGTTTGAATGCAAGAATATCCCACTGGCCTATTGCTGGCATTTCTGTCTCATTTGTGAAGCCATGGTTTCCTTTTGCAGAGTGCGCCAGCATCCTTTTACTGTGGAGCCTCCTGCCGCATGTAGTCCTGAAACAAAAGAAATAGAATTCTGCCCAGAATAGTGTGCAGAAGGCGTTGGGTGATTGACATTGATACCTTCTACATCCAACAAGTCATCTATGAAGGGGGCAGTCAAAAATGCCCTTCCAACTCCCTCATGCTGCTTCTCTGGCAAGGCTGTCTCTGGTAAAAACCCTGGCAGGTCTCCTGCCCCAGGTTGAGAGGGGCCTCTATCCAACCTGACAGGGTCACGTCCCTGAACCCGGCACACAGGACAGCACTGCCATGATCACATTTCCGATCTAAAGCTGTGGTGTGAGACGTGTTAATTAGGAAACTGGGCACTTCATTTACAAATTCATAGCAGTGTACAACGCCTTTCGGGATATGTGGGGCAATCCCCCTCATGCCCAACCTTTATCTTCCCCTCCCCACACACTCCGAAATACACCTACACATTGACCTGTTTGTTTCGCTCGTTTTGATTTTTAATCATGAATTTCAAATTTGGAACTGGAAGGATTTTGCTCCATTTCATGTGTTTTTTCATTCTACTCTGATAAACCCAAGTAAACCAGACTATATGAAAAATGCAGAATGGAAAATATATCATACGCATGGGGGTAATCACTTTTGCTCCTTATGATATGATATCATATCATATGGTATTTGTAACGCGCCTATACACAGGTGTTTCAAGGCGCGACGAGGCAGGGAGGGGAGGAACAAGGGGAGACAGACAACGATCCTACTAGGCCAGGTGCCATTCAGATCGCGCAAGTGCAGGGGTGGGGGAGGGGGAAAAGTGCAAGGGGAAGGGGAGGGGGGGAAGTGCAGTACAAGGTAAGTGGCGAAAAGTAATACATAAATAGGGCCAGCTGGTGGAAGTGCAAGATAAGTGCAGAACAAGTGCTGGGGAAGTGCTCCTTCAAAGCGCCTTGGCATAAAGCGCTCTATGAATAAACAAATCAATCAATCAAATCAATCAAAAAAAAAATATTTTGTTGCTATGGCTAAAGTCATCACTGATCCCTCTATTCACCGGCTTGTTATTTCTTTATTTTGTTCATCTGCTATGAAAGAACATATGCAGTCATAGAAGTGTATCATACAAGTAGTGGAACTGTGACTCTGGTGGGGGACAGAGTAGGAAGGAAGGGAGCAATGTGCAACACAGTTTTCAAGGGTTGCAGTCATGCTGGTTCAAAGCCAATTGAGTTAAAACAGATTTCAATTTAGCTGTAACCGATATCCGGTGGTAAAGTGGAGAAGTGTGCTTTAAATTGCTTGTGAAGTAGGATAGTGGAGGAATTCTGGTTGGGGGTTATCTGAACATTTCTTTTTTTAATGTATTTATTTATTATTTTTGTTGATGTTGTGTCGCTGTTCGATGTGTTCTGTGGTTATTATGTCGAAGGACAGTGGGGATTGTGCCCTATTACAGTAATTATGGTACAAGCCTGTATCATAGGATTCTTAAGTTGTGTTAGTGTATTCATTAATTGTTCAGAAAGGAATTGTAACTCTGATATCACATGAATGCTTGCATTAGTTACTCGTTGGTTATTTTGTAAAGTTAATTAACAAAGTGTTGAAATTCACAAAGAACTCTTCTGGAATGGTGAAACTGGTTATCAAACATTGTGGAACTGTTAACAGTAAAAAATGAAAGTAGTGGGACACTGCTCCTGACAGTTCCTGCTCACTTCCACCACTGAACATATGCCGCAATGCATGTTCATATCTGCTCAAAATTAAAGGCCCTAATGTAAGCCCTCGTCACGATACTCTGCCAGTCCTCTTTGAACTGCAATTTGTCAGAAAAAACAAGAATACGAATATACTGTAGAAATGACCCATGCACCGAGAGATAGATTCACTGGCGATGACGATGGAATACCTCTGTCTAATAACCTGTTAGGCTCTTGTATTACAGTGCTTTTCTTACAGTAGGGCAGTTTGAAAAATGATCACAAAAAGAGGTGCGCAACGGGAGCGCAGAAGGGGTCACATCAAAGGATGTTAAGTGGCAGGTGCAGGGAAACTGCCGCTTGACAAGCCATGCCGCTTAGCACAGCACTCCTGCACGGGCACCCTAGACATGCTGCGGCTGCTGGGTGACATAATGATGGCATGGCAGGCCGTGCTGTTATTTCACAGTTATTGGTAAACTGTGATAACAAATGATTGTACTCCTTACCACTTCCGTGTAAACAAAACGATTGTCTCCTGTGGTGTTTGCTGCTTGCCTGTTTCTGGGGAAAAAATGGCTATTTTTGAAGCGTTTAACATTAACACTGTTTATTGTGAAGGTGGGAAGGGTGAAAATCCTAAAAGCCTCTTAGTAAGTATGGCGGTAATGGGACAACTGTTTTGAAATATTGCCTCTTTTTACCGCTCCTGAATTTTGGAATTTTGGTTCTGGTGGAAATACCACATGAATTAATCAACGCGTTTGCAATTACATTTGAACACTGTATGCAGTATGCACCATTGTATTCCTGTACATTTGTAGTTATGTATGTATGGGACTTTTCAAATGCTAAATTAGCTGAGACGCAACAAAGTGGACAAGGTGTGGAGAGGAGGTAAATATTTTAAACCCCCCCCCCCTGAAGTTTTAAAAGTTTGTTTTTCCTGCACTGAAGATACGCACAAGTGCTTCACTTTGAATACTACCCAAAAAGATGTTTCTATGCGTAAATTTAAAGAAGCTAACACAATGGCCATCTCTATGCCCTTACTAATACCAGAAATTTCTATATAATGCACAAAATGGTCACCACTGAGCCTTTAGTGCATTTACACAAAAAGTGGGATTTCCAGAAATCCAGGATGCATTTTTTTCTGGAAATTTGCAGCTGTTAACATAAGGGGCTCGATTCATGGAAATAGGGACATTGCTTTGCAAACTGTGTGCAAAATCCTGTTTGTCCTTTCATGGAATCGACTCCACTGGACATTTTTGTTCTTTGTGCGGACTTCGTGCAGTCTCTGCATGTCTCTGCAAGCAGCCGATTGCCTTGCGCGAGACACCACGGCCAGCATGGGCGTGGTTTGCGCAGAGGACAGGTAAGGGGCAGAACTGGTAAAAATGAGGAAGAACAAGCAAAAATGTGGACGTTACGCAGGACAGTCCATCGCATGCCCACTATTGCGTGGAATGATAAGTATTCATTGATCTGACCGTGCAACAATTCAGCATGGAATTGGCCACACAATGCCCTCATTCGATCCGGAGGCAGGCGTACAGACACTTGCACATAGGATTCACTAGGCAGAGGTAACATTGGGTGTCAAAGTTAGGGGTGGGCATACGCATACAGGGTAGTCAGGTACAGGAATGGTTTGCAGGGGTTTGTACACAGATTTTCGGAGTTTTACCCCAGTTATGATAAATCGTACGCATGTTGCTGGTTTGCTGGTAACAGTTACAGGGGATTCCGCGCAGGGATCCAAAGATGCAGTCCTGCTTGCGGGGGCCCCAACTCACTATTTTAACAGTGCATGTATTCACACACGGGGAGCATGAAAAGGTAGCTGTTTCTGTCTGTTTTTGCTTTGCGTGGGGGCGTGTCAGGGGCATCCGGCCGCAACTTGCGCATATGGTTACTTTGCACAAGTAATTCCATGAATACGCGGAGCGCGCAGAATAAACTCTGCACGCAGGCTTGCGCGGATTCGTTCTGGGTGTGCAGGCTTTGAGGGGTCTCTGCGCACTATTCCATGATTTGGGCCCTTGGTGTGGGTGACCTTGTTCGGGCAAAACTTGAACCATCTGTTTAAGGCTCACACACCTTTTAAAGCTTTGCAGAGCTTTAGCCAGATAAAATAGACTTCACCTAGGGGTAAAATGTGAGAGCTCTGTGAGGAAAGACAAGCTATTGCCTTCCCGCTTAGAGCCCTACCTCACTACTGAGGCCTGGCAGGTCCCGAGATGTCAATGTGGCATATTTTGTTTTTCTATTTCCACTGCACATGCAATTTATCTGCTCCATCATTGTCAAACCTGTCTGTAACTGATGGTGTTTCTAAACAGGACAACTAGATCTATAAATTCGGGATGGAATGCTCCGACTATGATCAACTAATTTGCATACGGATGGACCCCTACTGCAATGCTGCAGCCGGTTTAAATATTTACGAGTTATTGAAAGATTCCCATCCATCATAATTTGGTATTTATGTAATGCGAACATCTAGATCCGACAATGAGCAGAAATGCACCACGAGTTGCACTCTAGCATATGATGTTAGCTGCAGGGCCCCCAACCTTTTATGGGCAATGAGCAACATTTGCATATGCAAATAAAAGGTGTGCACAATCCATAATTCGAGGGAACATATCAGCGTTCCAGTTGGTGAGCAAATGATTGCAGTGCAAATTATACCTGCAATTAACTTAATATAGCTAATACAATATATGTATATGTAGTAATAAACAGTAACCTAGATTAGATTCAACTGCAGTGCATGACATCAGCAATGTTCTTAAACTTAATTTAAAATTAAGTAGGTGTTCACCTGGAATGTTTAGGAAGCAAAGTAGTAAATATAGAATGTATGGACACATGATGAAGGTCAAACTATTAAAATATCTGTGTGTATGCTAACTCGGCAAAACATCTGTAGAGGGCCATTTAAGAAAAAGGACACTGCAATGAGTAAGGATCATTTCTGTCACAAAGATTTCATGATGGCAACACACTCAAATCGTGCATGTATAAAGTAGGCCAACTGCAGTATTTAATTGTTGATAGTAGGGGTGCATGTCACTCATTTTTCTCCTACCTGGAACGGCACTAGCTTCTCTAAAAAAAACATTACACTCTACCAGAATGCTGCAAGTTTGTTTCGTCAGATTCTGCCCAGTTTGCATGCCTGCTCCAGGCAGCAGTGCATCTCCTGGTGTGATGCAGCTCCCACTGGTGGATAGATTGTCTAGTGCTGCAGAGTGGGCTTGCTCTAGTGAGTGTGGGTTCACTGAGAGGTCGTTTTACTGCTCATCATAGTAACAGTATCATCGTGATCCCAGGGACTGCCAGACCGGTCTAGTGTCCAGGCATCAAGTTCTCCTGAATTGCTGCCTCACTGGGTCCGTTCACATCACCAGGCTGTGTGGGTGCAGTAGTAGATGTTTAGATTCTCCTGAGTTGCTGCCTCACTGGGTCAGTTCACACCGCCTGGCCGTGTGGGTGCAGCAGTAGATGTTCAGGTTCTCGTCAATTGCTGCCTAACTGGGTCAGTTCACACCGCCTGGCCGTGTGGGTGCAGCAGTAGATGTTGTTTCTTCTGATTTCAACAGTTCTACGTTGTTTCAAAGACTTTATTGGTCGACCACTTTTGATTGACCTGAATTGAACAGTTTATTTGTTATCAGGGTAGTCCGATGCGCTGCCTCCTTTACAGTGCTTCTTCTTCCATACAGTGGTCGTTTAATGTATGGCATTTATTGTTGATGTTACTGGATCACTTTTAATCTTTCAATTTTATGGTATTGTGGGGACTCAATTTTAAATCATGGAGCTTTACCAGTGATGGCAGAAATCCCCAACACAAAAGGGAGAAGGGATCTCTAATAGGATCTTGAGATTAGTCGCATTATTTGCAAAAGTTGAGGTTTACAGAATTGGAAGCACTTAGCATGGTGACACTTTGGCACATTGCACTTTACATTGACTTTATTATATGTGTTTTAATGTACTGATGTATTTAATTTCTTCTTTTATATATGTGATAAGACCTGGATGTACGTTATAAAATCGAGTAGCAAAAGATCAAATTACAAAATTGTGAACACCACTTGTTTGCATTTTGTAATTCGTTCTTTGGGGGGGTATCCCCGCCATGCATGTAATGTATCCGGGGGAAACCCCCCGACCCCTGACGCCCATAATACTGAAATAGGGGTACAGGGTATAACTGCAACCCCACTCCCCATGTTCAGTATTTTGGGATTCGCTATTTTCAACCAGACCGAATGCACACTAATTGTGCATTCGGTCTTTTTTTTCCTGCAAGTTATATGATTGTTTTGTATTGTTTGGTATTCGTTGACTTTACCTATACAAACAGTGCAGTTTGGTTCTGTTATTATAAGAGAAATCCCCACACACATTTATCATCCCCCAAGTTTAGTTTTCTTCGAATTTCGAGTTAACAAATCATATTCTAGTTTGAATCAGCTCTGCTTCCCATGAGTTGTTTTATTTTAGCACAACCACATTATCTGCATCCTTGCTACCTCTAAGGTGTAGATAAACAACGTGTCTCATGCCTTCAGGAGTCTCTCACAACGCCTAGGCCATCACGTCACCCCCCCATGACACCTCTCACTAGACGCCACTCACCCGTTTCCTCACTGCCACCCGGTACAGCTGTACCCCTTATCTGTGCCCATCTGTATCCTACACCCCGCTGTATATCCGTTCTGTTGTTACCTCTGAAAAGTGCTCTGTTATGCATCGGTACTGTTGTAAACCTCTGTAGAGCCCACTGCTGTGTATCTGTATTGTTGTATACCGCTGAAAAGGGCTGCGCTGCTTATCGAAGATAGGTCTGCGCTCAACATTTCATAATAATAATAGTAATAATAATAATAATGCCAGCCCGGCAAGTGCTTACTCAAATCCCAAAACAATAAGACATGAGCTTACCTTGACTTTCCAATCAAGTATCATATTGAGTTCTTCACCAACCTTTTCCCACTATGCGTTTAACTCTGGACATATTGCTGGCGTGTGGATCAAATCTGCTGAGACTGCCAGGCACAGGAAGCAATGCTTTCCTGCTGCCATAATCTTAGCAATACTCCCTGGATCAAAACAAAATAGAAAAAAAGCACACACACAAACGATGTGTTTTGCATTGTGCAGGGGTTGCAGTCCAGTGCATACATCTGACTGATGACTTCCAGTGCTCGCCTTTCACGGGGACGATCCGCTCAGCCTCCCTCTTGAAGCTGCTTCGTGCTGCCATCTTCTTCTGCTTTCTGGATACCAGGATACCATGTTGATAACATCTTCATCACTGTGGTCAGTTATAAGGAAGGAAGTCAATTCCGTGATATACTTTATAGTTACAGGTAGGAAGTTATCACTGACTGGTCATATTTAAACCTAGCCCTCCAATCACATCCATCCTCAAGCAACCCCTTTCATCAAATAATCCCCGGAACACTTGGCGCTGCATATACGTATTTATTCAACAATAGACAAAACATACAGGATATCAGCACCCTCACTCCTGGAATTCAATACTCTGAGTCCAACATTCAGACATGCCAGGTGATTTAAAATTACGCCATCCGCAAAGCCATGACCATTCCTACGAGGTCCCACATCACTGATACTAGGAGAGATTTACATTGGTTACCAGTACAACAAGGTATCAATTTCAAAATGGGATCACTAATGCACTGTTCTCTATACGGAAATGCCCCTAAGTTTTTTAAAAACAGTATTGTACCTTACAGCCCAGCTAGAGCTCTGAGATCCTCAGTTCTCAACCTGTTACAAGGAATTAGAACTAAAAGATCCAGAGGGCTAGGGAGATAATTTCAGACTAGGGCTCCAGCATTCTGGAATTCCCTTCCGATGTCCATCAGAGGGATTTCTGATTGGAAATGCTTCAGGAAAACACTAAAGTTATACCTCTTCTGCTAAAACAGTTTCCCGGACCTTCAAGCTAAAACTGTAGGGCCTTGATGCCCCAGTAGTGTCATTTTGTTTGTTCCCTCGTGTCAATGTAAGCGCCCTGATACCTGCGAGCTTTCTGCGCTATAGAAACAAATAAATAAATAATAAATTTATGATGTTATGACACTTCTCCGGATAAGGAAAGCACATGACACAAATATAAAGCTAGGCAAAGTAAGAACACAGCGTTAGTCTACACAATAAGTCCTACCATGGTGTTGGCACAGTGCATCAGTATACCAAGCGGCAACACTGACAGTCAATTCACCGTCTCGGCTCTGGCACAACTGCCCATTACCCATCTACTGACCAAACGCAAAAAACAAAAAACGTAACCACGTTACACTTGAGGATTCAATCCTGCATTTACATGCCTCACTAGCACACAACCATGCGTACACCATGAAATACATGTGCATGCTTAATAACATGTGTTAATATACACATTGCAATAACCCAGGGGCACACAACCTCAGACACACCATTTCCCAGGTCTTAACAAAACACAAATCAATTTCACAACTGCCCAGTGAATGGCAGCCACAGGCAAATCATGTCACAAGGTAGTGTGTGATTCAAGGGAATCATCATGGAAGTCTATATTAATTTCCCAGGCAGCACACATGACAGCTACATCTTTGACATGTCACCACTGCACGGGGCTCCGGTATGTGGAAAATATGGCAACGCATGGCTCATCGGTGAGTATGAACACTCATGCACATGCATGCACGTCACACACTTAGCAATAGATCATGCCAAAAATGACAATGACAACCATGTACACATTTACAGGGCACAGTGCATACCTGCTGACTCCTTCATGATGACACCCATCAGGAACCCCACAACACCAGCTGAGGTACAATACTGCACATGTAGCAATTCAGGGCTCAGTGGATACAAATGTATCATTAGCCCCGATTTGAAAAAAGGACTATACAGCCGAAACATGTGTCATCACTAAGGGCACATATTCAAATTTGAATAACACACAAATCAGTCTGGCACATCTCTTACATTCAGAGTGTGTGGAGAAACTATTGATTGTGAGGTGGTTTACTAGGCTTTTTAACCACCAAACTCAGATAAGACGCGACAGAAGGAGTAAAACAATGATAATTGGAACCCAACACAAAATAAATATATTAAAATATTAGTAAAATAAGCTAAGTGTCGCCTGACCGACCAGTCTCCCAAAAAAAGCCATTATGTTTGAATTTAGTCAAATGAGCACTGAACTGAAGGGAGCATTGCGTTGCACAGAGCCGCTGTCAACAGGCCTCATAATAACGGTTCCATGTGATAATGTCCCCGCAAAAAGGTTGTGTGGCAAAAATGTCACTGCAAAAAGGCAATGTTTTGCAGTGAAATTATCACTGTGAACCTGCAGGGGACACCCACGCAACCCCTGTTTTGAAATTCCCCCTATCCCCCAAGACGAGCAGGAGACAGCCCCGCTCTCCTCACAAAAGGTCACCATACATAATGTCACCATGGTCTTTTCACGGCAACTATATCTATGGCGACCATTTGTGTGGGGGTAATATTACTGGATACCATAACCATAAGAAGTGACAATACACTGTGCACGGTGCTTGGTCACCAGGACAACCGACAAAGAATGGATAATCACATGTGCCTGGTGTCTGTGGTGTACATTGCATCCCACCAATGATCAACAATGCTGTCATGTTGGTGGATTTATTGTGAGACAGAACACCCAGAAGGGGAAGAAGTACCAAGAGTGGACTACCTGTGTGTGTAGGAATTGCTATTAAAAAATCTAAATATGGGATGTCATGTGGCAGCCAAGACAAATGGGCAAAATTCAAGGAAACGCTCACCACCACCACCTGAAACACATGTCACAGCACACAAACAGCTGGCCCAGCCACACTCATGACAACTCAACAACTAAAGGCCTACAGTGAAAGCCACCACCAACTATGATCCCGCCACCGGAGTCAGCATGATTATCTAGAGCAAACAGCATGCATAGACACAACAACCTCACAAAACCATAAGTCACATGCACCCACAAAGCTGGATCTGTATACCCCAAAACAAGTAAAAGAAAAGCAACCCCACACATTGCCAGACTCCCTGCCATAAACCACAACAAAAGTCAAACTCTGAGTACTCTTCACTTACCTGCATATGGCACCCACCTGCCGTGCATCTGCTGCATTCTACCTGCAAATTCATTTTACAATCGCAAAGACATGCATTGCAACAACTTTAAGATACTGGCCACCCTTGACAACTCATGTAGGGAACAGGCATGCACCACCCAGTGTACAAGGAACACAGAGTGCAAGAGGGAGATAGGACACAGGGTGAAGATTGACGAGCAGCGGAGTGGAGCTTGAGAGAGAGCTAGAGGGACATGAAAACACCTTGCAAGTAGGAGACCGTCTGGAGCATAAGTGAGGAAGGACATATCTGCTATCATAGTGGGTTAGGGTGGCATAGACATTCTGCCCTATTGAGGAAGATGGAGAAATGAAAAGTTCTTGAAGTAGTATCCTGGTTGGAGGGCATGGAAGGAACATAGATGGACAGAATCCACATGCACTGGTCCATGAAGGATAAAAGTGGGTGATGGGGAAGGACCGACTGGAAAGAATGGACACATGTGAAAGGTCAACTATCAGCTCTACATCTTAAAAAAACACTGGCAACACCCATCATGGCATGCAAATCCCCAAAAGAGCCATGTACGCTATTCAAACCATATTCCCAGACCCTAAACCAACCATCATACATCCCTGTATTACACTGAAAATGGACCACCGGACAACATGCAGCTATTCCCTCACCCCCAACACATAACACGCCCTGACTGAGCCTGTACCAGGAAGTGTGAATGGATTGCAGGGTGCACTTGGAACTCACACGGGTAGCACAGATGCAGACAAGCTGTGGGGAGTGGACAATGTCACACATCCATGGGACTAAAAAGTGGGCACACAATGTACACTCACTGACAGTACCAGATAACATGAAGAAGGTATCAAAACTAAAAAACACGTAAGCCACCCGTGTGCAGATAACCAACAGAATCATACAATGTAAACAAAATTAATTAATTGGGTAACACAGCAGCAGTCAGTCATGTGAACACATGCACCGATCTATTCAACCGGGCCTGCAGCAAGAGTGACAAACATGTCCTGTATAATATTTGCACTCAAAATGGCAGAATTGAGTCACCATAGGATACGTCATGTAGTGCTGCAACGAAGGATGAGGTTACATGTCAATGAATGTGTGTGGTACATGTTGAACAGTGTCATGGCTGGCCAGGTCAAGTAAGTGGATAAGGGAGTGGATTGGGAGGTGCCACATGTCAAAGAGTAGTGTGCACAGGGAGTGCACCTGCACAGCACAGTAGGAAACATGTGGACAAGGGTAGTGGAAGGATGGCAGTAAGGAGACATCATCACAGTCATTCAGGCAAGTTTTGAAGTACAAAAATACACAGGGGGTTATTACGAGTTTGGAGGTAGCCATGGTGCAATTAGCGCCATGGCTGCCTCCAAAGTCATGTCCGGCTTCCCTGAATGGGGATTTACCGGGTCATTCCAACCTTGATTGGAATAGACTCTAGGGAGTAGCTTGTCAACCCTCCCTAGTTGTAAAGTTACACCTGGGATTCTATCCCACTGGGAGTTCAGCTTTGGGATACTGGTCGGCAACGTCCAGTGTTTGTTCTGTGACCCTTACAACCAATGTGCAGTGGCACCCACGAAACCAGAAATTGGGTACACGAAACACAGAAATCTTACGGAAAATGAAAAAGCGGTACATGACACTCAGTCGCAACCCCAAACACACAAATTGCATACGTGAGACCGGACAGCTTCTGTTAAGTCAAAATAGGTGGTACGCAATACACAGAGTCACCCAGAAACACATTCCAACCTTGGAGGACCCGGTAAGTCCCCATTCAAAATACCCATCCCCATTCCCATTCGAACCCCCATAGGGCTCAATGGAGAGGGAGCTAATAATGGGCACGTTAATAACAGGCCAGTTATTAGCTCCCTGGTCCTTTACCGGCTCCCGCTAAGGACAGCTGGTTTTACCAGACGGCCTCAGTGGAACCCGCTAAGGGACCTTGTAATGCGGCGGTAAGTGATTAACGGCACCAGCATCCTTACCGGTGCCGTTAACCTCTTACCGCCAGCCTCGTAATGAGGCCCACAGAGTGCAGGTGGACATACACATGTAAACATGGATATGTTTTATTAACTATGACTTTTTTAATATAATGAAAGTATAAGTTTTAACTCTTTTGTCACATAAATATCTGAACATTATCAACTATCGGAGTTGATTGACTCCAGGGAGTAGCTTGTCAACCGTCCCTAGTTGTAAAGTTACACCTGGGATTCTATCCCACTGGGAGTTCAGCTTTGGGATACTGGTCGGCAACGTCCAGTGTTTGTTCTTGGCCTTTACACTCATGTCAAAGGTGTAAGGGATAAATGGAAGGCACACTAAGTTATTGTCCTAGGAAAAATGAGTAAGGAAACAGTCTACGTGATGTGCAACATAGATCTGTGGTCCAGCAAGTCTCAAATGTACCCTAAAATGACAAGAAATATGTTAAGCAATGTGCAGTGGCACCCACGAAACCAGAAATTGGGCACATGAAACACAGAAATCTTACGGAAAATGAAGAAGCGGTACATGACACTCAGTCGCAACCCCAAACACACAAATTGCATACGTGAGACCGGACAGCTTCTGTTAAGTCAAAATAGGTGGTACGCAATTCACAGAGTCACCCAGAAACACATTCCAACCTTGGAGGACCCGGAAAGTCCCCATTCAAAATACCCATCCCCATTCCCATTCGAGCCCCCATAGGGCTCAATGTAAATGGGGAGGGAGTTAATAACGGGCCCGTTAATAACAGGCCCGTTATTAGCTCCCTGGTTCTTTAGCGGCTCCCGCTAAGGATGGCTGGTTTTACCAGCCGGCCTCAGTGGGACCCGCTAAGGGACCGTGTAATGCGGCGGTAAGTGATTAACAGCACCAGCATCCTTACCGGTGCCGTTAACCTCTTACCGCCAGCCTCGTAATGAGGCCCACAGAGTGCAGGTGGACAGACACATGCAAACATGGATATGTTTTATTAACTATGACTTTTTGAATATAATGAAAGTATAAATTTGAACTCTTTTGTCATATAAATATCTGAACATTATCAACTACCGGAGTTGATTGACTCCAGGGAGTAGCTTGTCAACCCTCCCTAGTTGTAAAGTTACACCTGGGATTCAATCCCACTGGGAGTTCAGCTTTGGGATACTCGTCGGCAACATCCAGTGTTTGTTCTGTGGCCTTTACACTCATGTCACAGGTGTAAGGGATAAATGGAAGGCACACTAAGTTATTGTCCTAGGAAAAATGAGTAAGGAAACAGTCTACGTGATGTGCAACATAGATCTGTGGTCCAGCAAGTCTCAAATGTACCCTAAAATGATCAGAAATATGTTAAGCATTGTGCAGTGGCACCCACGAAACCAGAAATTGGGCACACGAAACACAGAAATCTTACGGAAAATGAAAAAGCGGTACATGACACTCAGTCGCAACCCCAAACACACAAATTGCATACGTGAGACCGGACAGCTTCTGTTAAGTCAAAATAGGTGGTACGCAATACACAGAGTCACCCAGAAACACATTCCAACCTTGGAGGACCCGGTAAGTCCCCATTCAAAATACCCATCCCCATTCCCATTCGAGCCCCCATAGGGCTCAATGGGAATGGGAGGGAGCTAATAACGGGCCCGTTAATAACAGGCAGTTATTAGCTCCCTGGTCCTTTAGCGGCTCCCGCTAAGGACGGCTGGTTCTACCAGCCGGCCTCAGTGGGACCCGCTAAGGGACCTTGTAATGCGGCGGTAAGTGATTAACGGCACCAGCATCCTTACCGGTGGCGTTAACCTCTTACCGCCAGCCTCGTAATGAGGCCCACAGAGTGCAGGTGGACAGACACATGTAAACATGGATATGTTTTATTAACTATGACTTTTTGAATATAATGAAAGTATAAGTTTGAAGTCTTTTGTCACATAAATATCTGAACATTATCAACTACCGGAGTTGATTGACTCCAGGGAGTAGCTTGTCAACCCTCCCTAGTTGTAAAGTTACACCTGGGATTCTATCCCACTGGGAGTTCAGCTTTGGGATACTGGTCGGCAACGTCCAGTGTTTGTTCTGTGGCCTTTACACTCATGTCACAGGTGTAAGGGATAAATGGAAGGCACACTAAGTTATTGTCCTAGGAAAAATGAGTAAGGAAACAGTCTACGTGATGTGCAACATAGATCTGTGGTCCAACAAGTCTCAAATGTACCCTAAAATGACAAGAAATATGTTAAGCAATGTGTGGTGGCACCCACGAAACCAGAAATTGGGCACATGAAACACAGAAATCTTATGGAAAATGAAGAAGCGGTACATGACACTCAGTCGCAACCCCAAAGACACAAATTGCATACGTGAGACCGGACAGCTTCTGTTAAGTCAAAATAGGTGGTACGCAATTCACAGAGTCACCCAGAAACACATTCCAACCTTGGAGGACCCGGAAAGTCCCCATTCAAAATACCCATCCCCATTCCCATTCGAGCCCCCATAGGGCTCAATGTAAATGGGGAGGGAGTTAATAACGGGCCCGTTAATAACAGGCCCCTTATTAGCTCCCTAGTTCTTTAGCGGCTCCCGCTAAGGACGGCTGGTTTTACCAGCCGGCCTCAGTGGGACCCGCTAAGGGACCTTGTAATGCGGCGGTAAGTGATTAACTGTACCAGCATCCTTACTGGTGCCGTTAACCTCTTACCGCCAGCCTCGTAATGAGGCCCACAGAGTGCAGGTGGACAGACACATGCAAACATGGATATGTTTTATTAACTATGACTTTTTGAATATAATGAAAGTATAAATTTGAACTCTTTTGTCATATAAATATCAGAACATTATCAACTACCGGAGTTGATTGACTCCAGGGAGTAGCTTGTCAACCCTCCCAAGTTGTAAAGTTACACCTGGGATTCTATCCCACTGGGAGTTCAGCTTTGGAATACTGGTCGGCAACATCCAGTGTTTGTTCTGTGGCCTTTACACTCATGTCACAGGTGTAAGGGATAAATGTATGGCGCACTAAGTTATTGTCCTAGGAAAAATGAGTAAGGAAACAGTCTACGTGATGTGCAACATAGATCTGTGGTCCAGCAAGTCTCAAATGTACCCTAAAATTACCAGAAATATGTTAATCAATGTGCAGTGGCACCCACGAAACCAGAAATTGGGCACATGAAACACAGAAATCTTACGGAAAATGAAAAAGCGGTACATGACACTCAGTCGCAACCCCAAACACACAAATTGCATACGTGAGACCGGACAGCTTCTGTTAAGTCAAAATAGGTGGTACGCAATTCACAGAGTCACCCAGAAACACATTCCAACCTTGGAGGACCCGGAAAGTCCCCATTCAAAATACCCATCCCCATTCCCATTCGAGCCCCTATAGGGCTCAATGTAAATGGGGAGGGAGTTAATAACGGGCCCGTTAATAACAGGCCCGTTATTAGCTCCCTGGTTCTTTAGCGGCTCCCGCTAAGGATGGCTGGTTTTACCAGCCGGCCTCAGTGGGACCCGCTAAGGGACCGTGTAATGCGGCGGTAAGTGATTAACAGCACCAGCATCCTTACCGGTGCCGTTAACCTCTTACCGCCAGCCTCGTAATGAGGCCCACAGAGTGCAGGTGGACAGACACATGCAAACATGGATATGTTTTATTAACTATGACTTTTTGAATATAATGAAAGTATAAATTTGAACTCTTTTGTCATATAAATATCTGAAAATTATCAACTACCGGAGTTGATTGACTCCAGGGAGTAGCTTGTCAACCCTCCCTAGTTGTAAAGTTACACCTGGGATTCAATCCCACTGGGAGTTCAGCTTTGGGATACTCGTCGGCAACATCCAGTGTTTGTTCTGTGGCCTTTACACTCATGTCACAGGTGTAAGGGATAAATGGAAGGCACACTAAGTTATTGTCCTAGGAAAAATGAGTAAGGAAACAGTCTACGTGATGTGCAACATAGATCTGTGGTCCAGCAAGTCTCAAATGTACCCTAAAATGATCAGAAATATGTTAAGCATTGTGCAGTGGCACCCACGAAACCAGAAATTGGGCACACGAAACACAGAAATCTTACGGAAAATGAAAAAGCGGTACATGACACTCAGTCGCAACCCCAAACACACAAATTGCATACGTGAGACCGGACAGCTTCTGTTAAGTCAAAATAGGTGGTACGCAATACACAGAGTCACCCAGAAACACATTCCAACCTTGGAGGACCCGGTAAGTCCCCATTCAAAATACCCATCCCCATTCCCATTCGAGCCCCCATAGGGCTCAATGGGAATGGGAGGGAGCTAATAACGGGCCCGTTAATAACAGGCAGTTATTAGCT
The DNA here is from genome assembly GCF_040938575.1 of Ambystoma mexicanum. NCBI lineage: Eukaryota > Metazoa > Chordata > Amphibia > Caudata > Ambystomatidae > Ambystoma > Ambystoma mexicanum. The sequence continues at coordinate 1,124,997,883 of NC_090936.1, read as the reverse complement.
CCCTGGTCCTTTAGCGGCTCCCGCTAAGGACGGCTGGTTCTACCAGCCGGCCTCAGTGGGACCCGCTAAGGGACCTTGTAATGCGGCGGTAAGTGATTAACGGCACCAGCATCCTTACCGGTGGCGTTAACCTCTTACCGCCAGCCTCGTAATGAGGCCCACAGAGTGCAGGTGGACAGACACATGTAAACATGGATATGTTTTATTAACTATGACTTTTTGAATATAATGAAAGTATAAGTTTGAAGTCTTTTGTCACATAAATATCTGAACATTATCAACTACCGGAGTTGATTGACTCCAGGGAGTAGCTTGTCAACCCTCCCTAGTTGTAAAGTTACACCTGGGATTCTATCCCACTGGGAGTTCAGCTTTGGTATACTGGTCGGCAACGTCCAGTGTTTGTTCTGTGGCCTTTACACTCATGTCACAGGTGTAAGGGATAAATGGAAGGCACACTAAGTTATTGTCCTAGGAAAAATGAGTAAGGAAACAGTCTACGTGATGTGCAACATAGATCTGTGGTCCAACAAGTCTCAAATGTACCCTAAAATGACAAGAAATATGTTAAGCAATGTGTGGTGGCACCCACGAAACCAGAAATTGGGCACATGAAACACAGAAATCTTATGGAAAATGAAGAAGCGGTACATGACACTCAGTCGCAACCCCAAAGACACAAATTGCATACGTGAGACCGGACAGCTTCTGTTAAGTCAAAATAGGTGGTACGCAATTCACAGAGTCACCCAGAAACACATTCCAACCTTGGAGGACCCGGAAAGTCCCCATTCAAAATACCCATCCCCATTCCCATTCGAGCCCCCATAGGGCTCAATGTAAATGGGGAGGGAGTTAATAACGGGCCCGTTAATAACAGGCCCCTTATTAGCTCCCTAGTTCTTTAGCGGCTCCCGCTAAGGACGGCTGGTTTTACCAGCCGGCCTCAGTGGGACCCGCTAAGGGACCTTGTAATGCGGCGGTAAGTGATTAACTGTACCAGCATCCTTACTGGTGCCGTTAACCTCTTACCGCCAGCCTCGTAATGAGGCCCACAGAGTGCAGGTGGACAGACACATGCAAACATGGATATGTTTTATTAACTATGACTTTTTGAATATAATGAAAGTATAAATTTGAACTCTTTTGTCATATAAATATCAGAACATTATCAACTACCGGAGTTGATTGACTCCAGGGAGTAGCTTGTCAACCCTCCCAAGTTGTAAAGTTACACCTGGGATTCTATCCCACTGGGAGTTCAGCTTTGGAATACTGGTCGGCAACATCCAGTGTTTGTTCTGTGGCCTTTACACTCATGTCACAGGTGTAAGGGATAAATGTATGGCGCACTAAGTTATTGTCCTAGGAAAAATGAGTAAGGAAACAGTCTACGTGATGTGCAACATAGATCTGTGGTACAGCAAGTCTCAAATGTACCCTAAAATTACCAGAAATATGTTAATCAATGTGCAGTGGCACCCACGAAACCAGAAATTGGGCACATGAAACACAGAAATCTTACGGAAAATGAAAAAGCGGTACATGACACTCAGTCGCAACCCCAAACACACAAATTGCATACGTGAGACCGGACAGCTTCTGTTAAGTCAAAATAGGTGGTACGCAATTCACAGAGTCACCCAGAAACACATTCCAACCTTGGAGGACCCGGAAAGTCCCCATTCAAAATACCCATCCCCATTCCCATTCGAGCCCCTATAGGGCTCAATGTAAATGGGGAGGGAGTTAATAACGGGCCCATTAATAACAGGCCCGTTATTAGCTTCCTGGTTCTTTAGCGGCTCCCGCTAAGGACGGCTGGTTTTACCAGCCGGCCTCAGTGGGACCCGCTAAGGGACCTTGTAATGCGGCGGTAAGTGATTAACGGCACCAGCATCCTTACCGGTGCCGTTAACCTCTAACCGCCAGCCTCGTAATGAGGTCCACAGTGTACAGGTGGACAGACACATGCAAACATGGATATGTTTTATTAACTATCACTTTTTGAATATAATGAAAGTATACATTTGAACTCTTTTGTCATATAAATATCTGAACATTATCAACTACCGGAGTTGATTGACTCCAGGGAGTAGCTTGTCAACCCTCCCTAGTTGTAAAGTTACACCTGGGATTCTATCCCACTGGGAGTTCAGCTTTGGGATACTCGTCGGCAACATCCAGTGTTTGTTCTATGGCCTTTACACTCATGTCACAGGTGTAAGGGATAAATGGAAGGCACACTAAGTTATTGTCCTAGGAAAAATGAGTAAGGAAACAGTCTACGTGATGTGCAACATAGATCTGTGGTCCAGCAAGTCTCAAATGTACCCTAAAATGACCAGAAATATGTTAAGCAATGTGCAGTGGCACCCACGAAACCAGAAATTGGGCACACGAAACACAGAAATCTTACGGAAAATGAAAAAGCGGTACATGACACTCAGTCGCAACCCCAAACACACAAATTGCATACGTGAGACCGGACAGCTTCTGTTAAGTCAAAATAGGTGGTACGCAATACACAGAGTCACCCAGAAACACATTCCAACCTTGGAGGACCCGGTAAGTCCCCATTCAAAATACCCATCCCCATTCCCATTCGAGCCCCCATAGGGCTCAATGGGAATGGGAGGGAGGTAATAACGGGCCCGTTAATAACAGGCCCGTTATTAGCTCCCTGGTCCTTTAGCGGCTCCCGCTAAGGACAGCTGGTTGTACCAGCCGGCCTCAGTGGGACCCGTTAAGGGACCTTGTAATGCGGCGGTAAGTGATTAACGGCACCAGCATCCTTACCGGTGGCGTTAACCTCTTACCGCCAGCCTCGTAATGAGGCCCACAGAGTGCAGGTGGACAGACACATGTAAACATGGATATGTTTTATTAACTATGACTTTTTGAATATAATGAAAGTATAAGTTTGAACTCTTTTGTCACATAAATATCTGAACATTATCAACTACCAGAGTTGATTGACTCCAGGGAGTAGCTTGTCAACCCTCCCTAGTTGTAAAGTTACACCTGGGATTCTATCCCACTGGGAGTTCAGCTTTGGGATACTGGTTGGCAACGTCCAGTGTTTGTTCTGTGGCCTTTACACTCATGTCACAGGTGTAAGGGATAAATGGAAGGCACACTAAGTTATTGTCCTAGGAAAAATGAGTAAGGAAACAGTCTACGTGATGTGCAACATAGATCTGTGGTCCAACAAGTCTCAAATGTACCCTAAAATGACAAGAAATATGTTAAGCAATGCGTGGTGGCACCAACGAAACCAGAAATTGGGCACATGAAACACAGAAATCTTACGGAAAATGAAGAAGCGGTACATGACACTCAGTCGCAACCCCAAACACACAAATTGCATACGTGAGACCGGACAGCTTCTGTTAAGTCAAAATAGGTGGTACGCAATTCACAGAGTCACCCAGAAACACATTCCAACCTTGGAGGACCCGGAAAGTCCCCATTCAAAATACCCATCCCCATTCCCATTCGAGCCCCCATAGGGCTCAATGTAAATGGGGAGGGAGTTAATAACGGGCCCATTAATAACAGGCCCGTTATTAGCTCCCTGGTTCTTTAGCGGCTCCCGCTAAGGACGGCTGGTTTTACCAGCCGGCCTCAGTGGGACCCGCTAAGGGACCTTGTAATGCGGCGGTAAGTGATTAACGGCACCAGCATCCTTACCGGTGCCGTTAACCTCTTACCGCCAGCCTCGTAATGAGGTCCACAGTGTACAGGTGGACAGACACATGCAAACATGGATATGTTTTATTAACTATGACTTTTTGAATATAATGAAAGTATAAATTTGAACTCTTTTGTCATATAAATATCTGAACATTATCAACTACCGGAGTTGATTGACTCCAGGGAGTAGCTTGTCAACCCTCCCAAGTTGTAAAGTTACACCTGGGATTCTATCCCACTGGGAGTTCAGCTTTGGGATACTGGTCGGCAACATCCAGTGTTTGTTCTGTGGCCTTTACACTCATGTCACAGGTGTAAGGGATAAATGGAAGGCACACTAAGTTATTGTCCTAGGAAAAATGAGTAAGGAAACAGTCTACGTGATGTGCAACATAGATCTGTGGTCCAGCAAGTCTCAAATGTACCCTAAAATGACCAGAAATATGTTAATCAATGTGCAGTGGCACCCACGAAACCAGAAATTGGGCACACGAAACACAGAAATCTTACGGAAAATGAAAAAGCGGTACATGACACTCAGTCGCAACCCCAAACACACAAATTGCATACGTGAGACCGGACAGCTTCTGTTAAGTCAAAATAGGTGGTACGCAATACACAGAGTCACCCAGAAACACAGAAATTGTGTATGTGACACACTGTCTGCCTTCCTGCTGCTGCATTTGCCACCTCTGGCCCTGCTTTACCTCAGTCACTCCTATAGTGCTACTGCCTGCTCGAGAGTGAGTGCCTACCTGCAACCTGCACTGTCTTTGTGTGCCAGCTGCACCACCTTTGCCTGGACTCCTGTGTTGGGACTGCAACCACCTCCTCTGTACTTGTCAGGACTTCCACCTCTGTCAACACCACTCAAGCTCCAGAACACCTATCCAGGACCCAGCAACCCCATACCTGCCTCGGTTGTGCCATTTCTGCCCCATCCACTTCATCTGGGGAGGGCAGAGCCCCACGCTGAGGCAGAGGACTGCCAACTTTACCTACAGTGAACTTGGCATCCTGGTGGATCGGATCCTGGACACTTATGATGCCCTCTTTAACCCAGTTACACAGCTGGGCACCAACGCAAGGCAAAGTATCTGTGACAACATCACGGCTGCCTTCAACGCAGAGGGGGTTGGCAGTCCAGCCCAAGGAGACGGTTCGGAAATGTTGGGATGACCTCCCCTCCTGGATCTTGGCCTGGAAAAGCCATCTGGATACTGCTGGTGAGTACCTATGTGGGACAATGCTCTATGGCGTATGTGTGGCATGCATGTTTGCAGATGCCACATCCTGTTTGTGGCTTGTGTGGGTTGTGAGATGCAGCTGATTGCTGACTCATGCCAATGCAAGCCATTTGTGGTATCAGACATTGTATGCTGACATTTGTGTGAGGAGTGTCAGATTTTGCATTCATGGCTTGTTGTGCACGTGCAGTGTGTGAGCATTGAGCAAGTGCTTGGACATGGCAGATGTGGACATGCTATGTTGTGGGCATGTGAGTGACATGCATGATGTCCTAGTTTATGTCTGGCACAGTGCATCCATGCAGGCACATCTGATGATTGTGACACATGTGCTTTGATGCCTGCGTGTGTGAGGTACATGCATTGACGCCTCCAGGCCTGGGATGTGACCCATTAGTCCACTAGATTTGTTGAACAAGTGTATGTGGGTACATACAACATTTTCATGGTTGGCCAGCTGACATGCTCAATGTTCTCACAGATATGTGTGGCGGTACATGTTGCTTGATTGCAGGTCATGCTGTTGCATGTGGACATTGGTGACTCTGTATGTGTGGGAAGGTGATGTGGTGCTGTGCAAATGACCATGGCTTTGTCTCAGTCTTGTGTTCATTGGTCATTGCTATGATGGTAGTGCCTGTCTTAGGGAATGTGTTGTTGGGCACTGAAAAATGTGCTTTGCTCACATTTGCATGGGTCATGACTGTGATTGAGACTTCACACTACACTCAAGCAACGTTTGCAATGCAGGTTGGCAGGACACATACATGTGTGTGTGTGCATTGTGTGGGAGCCAGTTCATGGATGAAACATGATGCATGATTTCTCATATGTACTTTATGAATGCCAGACATCCATTGACAACCATTACTGATGTCAATGTGTTTCTCCTCCTTTCTGACAGTGTCTGCAGCTCGTGAATAGGGAGGAGTCATTGCCCGACTTGAGTCAACATCATCAGAGGGTGAGTTGACTGGGGGAGTGGACGTTCCATCGGGCGGAGCTGCTTGGGTTGCGTCCCAGGAGATTGTTGTGGAGGGGGACTCCTCAGTGGCTGTGGGCCAGGGTGCAGAGCCAGAGGGGCCATAGAGGGAGGAAGGCTATCTGGAGCCATCCAGGGAGATGGGGGTGGTGGTGGAGGAGGAAGATGAAGGCCATCCCATAGGGTTGGTGGGGGCATCCAGGAGGGTGATCAGGCTGCATCCCTGAGACACGGATAGGAGGAAGTGCAGTGCATCGTGGAGGGAGCTGACCATCCTCCTGTCCCTTATCCATCTGATGCAGCTGTGACCACTGTCGTGGATGCCTCCAACCAGTTCAGGCCCCCCTTGGAGCCACAGAGAGCACCCCTGAGCTTTTGCACACAATGCTGGCTGGGATTGCAAAGCGGACGGCTCCATTCGTGATGATGTGAGAGCGATTCATGAACTGCTCTCAGATCATCACAGTTGCATGTGCACTGCTCTCTGGTCTCTGTGCAATGGCGCATTCACCTGCCCCCTCCTCCACTGCCTCCTCTGTGCCCCATTCATCCTTCGGGGGGGCCTTCCTTACCAGTTCCCAACCTCTACTCCTGTCCTACCCACACCACCCTGTCTGGTGTTCAGCACGTCTCTGCCTAAGGTGGAAGTCCAAAAAAGTACAGTAGAGTTGGTCACTATGCCTGCCCAGCAGGGATGCCATTAAAAGATGTTCAATCCTCAATTGAGAAAGTATTTGAAAGTGAAGGCTGGGTGCCTGACTGGTCTGAGGATTGTTGTGCCATGAAGTTAATTTTTGTTGGCAAATTAAGAATAAGTGATTGGTGCAGGAATGATGAGCACTTAGCCTCTTTGAAGACTTATCATGCTAGGTTATGACGCAGCCCTGCAAGAATGTAACTGTATTTAATGCTTTGCCCTTGCCCTGAATTGAGGAGATTTGTCTTACTGTTGAGGCTGAGTCAATTACCAACATTACCAGCACGTGGACAGCAATTGGGCCTCTCTGTTGAGAAAAGAACGTGTAGGATTTGTAACTGAGACAATTCAGGACACTAACAGACACGTTTGGACTGCATGTAAAACTATGGCACACGTCTATATACACCATTTAGAGTGGTATGTACGTGATTATGAAATCATCAAATGAAATGAGTTTGGGCTGTATTGTTTAAACTCTGGCAGCATGGCAATTCAAATACCATTGAACAGAAGCTGTACACTGATCGAAAATAGGATAAATCGTAAGGAAGACCTTCCGTCACAAACCACTCCTAAATAATGAATTTCAGCACGATGTTATTCTAAAATGATATGGATTTTGTCCGATGGATTTTAAGTATTGCTTGTATTATATTTATGATAGATGGTGAGTGTAATATACAATATTTGGAGTGAATGGTGGATATGGATAAATGTATTAAATACTGTCAAAAGTTTTAATAACTGTAACACATTAAATTCAAATAAAAAGTTACAAGCAAACCAGAAATTAGGAAATGGATAAATATTGATCTAATAGGAGTTGGTATTATCATTTATTTAACAATTAATAATCCAAGAGCCACGAAGAAGAGTTTTGCTTGAAACACGTGTTTGTTCATTCTTTAATGATATCCATGTTGCGAGTTAAATATTAGAATTGGAAATACTCCAGGAATGTTTGTGCTAATTATCTGAAAATTACACTTTGCCATGCACATCAGTATAAAGAAGGCTCAGTTACTCTCCAACAAATTCCCATTTTTTTCTTTATGTTTGGGAGCGGCCTGAGAAGTGTGTCACTAAAGCAATAGAACTTTTCCTGAAGGTAATGCCACTGCGGCGATCAATAGAAGCCTGAGCACAGTGATGGATTTAACATAGCCCCAGGGGCATTACCCAACTAATAATGCCCCCCTGTGGGGGTTCTATTGCTACTAGTACCCCAGCACCTGTCTGCCGGCGAAGAAAGGGATGGCGCTCTGGGACAAGGTTCTCTGAACGGAGCTCTCAGGTAAGTCTTAACCAGCAATGTAACAGCCCGGCGAGGGCCAGTCAGATCATTTGTAACGATCCGATTGTCCCACACCGGGTACTCATTTTTAGTAACCCAACTGCAACACCGCTGTATCAAATATTTCCAAAGGAAACAAGCAGTGGTGCAGGAAGCAGAATTAAAGCTTATCACAGAGTAGTGTATATATTTTTGGGATTTAAGCAAGCAGGTCAATTTGATTGTTGAAGATAAGCTGCATGTCTGTAACTGGGTAACATTGTGCTGCATTCCCATGCATAAAGCTAGAAAACACCTCTGCATTTACTTTATTTTAAATAATAAAAGAAATATCAGAAATGGCAAAATCAGCCTGTTTCTTGTCCTAAGAATGTTGGGGTGTGTGAGCAATCTGGACAATTCAACGCTTCTCCCCAAAGGGGAGACACCCCCTTTGAGGCAAGACCCTTCTTAGGGGTCTGGGCAAGTGGGACATCACTGGGGGTGACTCCCATCTTGGGGATAAGGACTCCCATTCCAGATCGGACCTCCCACTCCAAACCACCTTGTTTGCATATATGGATGTGGAAAATACTTTAATATCTCCAGTAATTACTATATTCCACAAATATCCTTCTTTACCTCTATTGGCTACAGGTAATGATGAACACAGTCTAAATGCCATGATCAATGAAGAAGGACACCGGTCCATGTATTCCTGTGATTTGTATAACAGATGTACTGATTGCAAAGGGAGGAGAGACTGCTGCAGAAGTATGAGAATGTCTACTCAGAGGCAATCCTTTGCAGCTTCGACATCATGGATGGACGCAGCCATGCTGGACCACGGAGGTAGTGGCAGTAAGGATGGTGAGCAAAATGCTGGCTGAACACCTGCAGGTTGGTTTTCTTCCTGACTGAAGAGCAGAGACGGAATCATACGTTCGTGTCTGATGGTGCGGTCACAAAGGAGCTGTGGTATACTGGTAGGCAAGTAAAAGACAACACGACCAGATCGTATGAGGGAGCCTGGATATCTGAGCTCCTCACAAGTCAAACTCTAGCTCCCAAGACAAGTAGCCATGAGGAAATCCGACGAGGTTACGGGAGCAACAGAAATCCGACAGAGAGTGTACCACTGAGAGGTACAAACACATTGAGCAAAAACTAAAAAGGTTGACAAGGATATGGGAGCCTGAGAAACCTGACGGAGTACATACAAGGAACAAACATTTTGAATGATGACTGTGAAAGCTATAAAGGTTACGGAAGCCTGAGAAACCCAACTGTGAAAGCAGCCTATAAAAGGGGGATTGAAAGGGATACACACATTGTGAATAACAGCTGTGAAAGCTATCAAGGTTACAGGAACCTGAGAAACCCACATGTGTAAAAACCCTATGACAGAGGAATTGAGCGGGATAAGAACCTTGTGATTAATGGCTGGGAAAGATTTCAAGGTTACGGGAGACTGAGAAACCTGAGTGTGCAAACATCCTATGAAAGGGAGATTAAGAGGGATACGAAGATTGTGAAAAACGGCTGTGAAAGCTATCAAGGTTACAGGAACCTGAGAAACCCTAGTGTGCAAACACCCTATGAATGGAGGATTGAGATAAATATGAAACTTGTGAATAACAGCTGGGAAAGATATCAAGGTTTTGACAACCTGGGAAACCTGAGTGTGCAAACATCCTATGAAAGGGAGATTAAGAGGGATACGAAGTTTGTGAAAAATGGCTGTGAAAGCTATCAAGGTTACAGGAACCTGAGAAACCCTAGTGTGCAAACACCCTATGAATGGAGGATTGAGATAAATACGAAACTTGTGAATAACAGCTGGGAAAGATATCAAGGTTTTGACAACCTGGGAAACCTGAGTGTGCAAACATCCTATGAAAGGGAGATTAAGAGGGATACAAAGATTGTGAAAAATGGCTGGGAAAGCTACCAAGATTAAGGGAGCCTGAGAAACCCAAGTGAACCCAGATGGTCTTTTTAATCATGGTAACGCATTGGGCCTCATTATGAGGTTGGAGGTAGACTTGCGGGTAAAAACAGCAAGGCTAGCTCCAAACTTGCATCTGGGTCCTGCACCCGTGAATGCGCAATTACTTGGCTATTCTGGCCCAGCCAGACCCGGCAATTGCCCTTTCGCAGGTGCCGGCCCCAGTACATCCCTATTCCCATTTGAGCCCCATATGGCTCAATAGGAATGAGGAGGGTGATAGCACCGGTACAGTTAATAACGGTACCGGTGCTACCATCATGTGCTGCTCGTAGGTGCCGGTACGGCCACCAGGTCAGACCTGGGAGCTGCAAGTACACCCGCAAGCAGAACTCGTAGTATGCGGTACGGTAGCAGTGGTGCCGGTAGCGATACCGGTGCCATTGTTGCCTTAGCGTCATACTTGTAATGAGGCACATTGTATGATGAATGAGATGGAGAATAACTCACACACTAAATAAGAAGACCGACTCAGGAAGTTGGCAAAGCGTTCTGTTTTAATATCAATTATATAATACAGTGAGTACAATGGACATCAATGGACGTCGCACAGCATGATCTCAACGCATTTCGTAAATAAAATCACATTTATATAGTATACATTCGTCATACGTGATGTCATACTATGTGGCAAACTAAACAAACCTATGGGGGATCATGGTAGGCTCAAGGGGAACATCTAAGTATATTATTTATATGGGATCAGATTGTTATTGGGTCTCTATAATCAAGTGGGCAACTCATGCCCTCCCTTAGTGCAAGACATCATCATGGCTTCTTAGCTACACAGCACACCATTCGTTATATGGCCTTCTACAATTGGTTGGCACGCTTATACCCTTCTGGAATATTTTATTCTCTAGCAGCATGTAAGCTGGTACCCCAGGTGCTGCTGGGTGGACTTGAACGTACCTCCTCACCCAATTAGCCCATCATCTCACATCACTCATGTCATCTACCATTCAGATTGTCTTTTAACTTAGCCTTGTAGTAGCTTTTCATCTCTGGGTATATAAGAGAGTGTGAGCACTTTCTTATCAAGGTTCAGGCTTGCATGCCCACATCTATTTCCATCTCAGACTCACATGATCAGAGACTGTGAATCGGCCCATGTTATAGCATCTAATTGTCCTGACTAAAGAAACTTGGCACTCATGGTGTTCTCTCTTTGCAACTTAACAAGGAATGTCTTGGCATCTCACATTCACTGTTCCTCAAGGACTGATAACCGGTTTTGGCTGCTCTTATCCTTTGATATCAGGCCAAGCAGTCTTCCTTTGGTTCATCTTCACGCTTCAGCTTATTTATTGCTGTCATACACGCTCAGCTATCAGTCCTTCTTTCTCCATGGGTTAAGCTTACTAAAATCATGGCATTAAATAGCCAGACTCTACACATATGTGTAAATGTTGCCGGCATCGCCTGCAGTCTATTCACTACTTATAGCCAGCCCTTATGATTACTTCGTCTACTTGCATAACAGCATCTGTACAGTTATAAAATTACTTAAATTTTCTGCAGTAATTCTATACACGTGCAATCTTCATTCCACACATAAAAGTCTTCTTGATTCTTTACTTCGGCATCGGATTCTATATTATCAGTGCATTCTCTTCCTTGGGATTCCTTCTCAGTGTGTCACTCTCATCTCTTGTGACTTCATCAGCCTCTCTTTGTCACATCTTCATACTTCTTCGGGGATCTCCCTCAGGACATGTTCATCAACACTCAAGGTCATGTGGCTGCATTGTCCATTCGGATAACAGTAAATCCATCATCCCACATACTTCCTGGGATTCCTTGGATATAGGAACTTCGTTCTCTCTGGTGCTAAGATGCTGTCCTCTATATACTTTCTGATTTCTTCATCTGTAAACCTTGGGTCCAAACCCTAATTCGGCATCGATAATGATCTTCATTCCTACTGCCTTCTTTCCTGTCTTCTTATACTGTGTGGATATTATCCTGATTACACAGAATCCAAAGATCACCAGTATTGCCAATATTGCTACCAGGAATTTGAAGATATTCGCCATCCATTGCAGAACCCACGAGAAGATGGACAAGAACCAGCTGCCATCTGAAATATCTTCTGTCTCATCTTCCATCTTTTTGTGCCACTTCGTTAGCAACGTTATGGCCTCTGTCAAGGTCCCATTCTTGTCATCATTCGAAGGTAAGAACGTCCAACATGATTCTCCAATTTTGGTGCAAACACCTCCATCCATTGCTCTAATCATATTGAGGACATATCTGCTCTGGAGGGTCATCAGTCTTATGGTCCTGAATTCCTCCTTGATCGCATTGAATCCCTTTATAGTAGTGTTGATCTTCTGCAGGAGCTCCCACCGAGTGATTTGCAACCACTTTGCATATGCCATCATCTGGATCCCTGGCATAAAGATCATCGTGAAGATCGAGGCAGTCTTTCTAAACAGCCTATGCTCATATGAAATAGCATTGAAGGCTTCTATTGACTTAGCAGATAAATAATTCTCCCTCCTGGTTCGATTGAGGAATTCAAGTGATCTCCTCCTCTTGAAATGAGCATCTGCATTTGGGAACTCGCCAATGTTCAAGTCGCTCTGTGGAATCACTAATGCTGGAACATGTATAAGCACTTTGGAACACATCCCTCCGCTATCCTTGGACAGCTTCATGTAGGCTCTGACCAGCAGGCCTTGTAGTCATCCATTAGAACTACTGTCCCATCCTTCAGACCTGCTACACCAAAAATCCACCCACACTGCTGATTTACTCCAACTTTCCTCGTACCATTGCTTCTTAAACATAGTGCTGTGCTGGCTAGAGGTACTATCTGCAGTAGTCCTCCTTTATCATGTAAGTAACTTCAAAATGTTCGCCAATGGTGCTTACATTAATGCTCTGCAGACAATCAGGCCTTCCACCCATCCTTCTGGAGTCAACACGGTTCCCTTGATTTGCAATTGACCCCTTTCCTTACACCTTTTTATCTATTCTTGATTCTTGCCTTGACAATCTAACATCTTGTTTTCTTCTCTTCTGATTCCTGCTTCATTTTTTCCAGACTGTTCATATCTTATCACTTGATTCAGTGTTTCTAACTTTTCTTTTGTCTTCAAGTCTTGCACATAATTATCTTCTCTTGGAGATATCTTCTTAGTCTCCACATCAAGGATGTTGTTCGACCCTGGAACTGTCCTCATGTCTAGCAGAGCGTGAGATGCGTTCATTTATTTTTTAATAGATTCTATTAATGCAGCTCTGCCCTGGGCAAAAAACACAGAATACCTTGGCTTATCGGTAAAGGGCAAGTCTATATTAGCTACTGTGGTGGAGGAAATCATATTCGGCTCAACAGGAGCATCAAGATAATAAGGAATGTTAAACAGGAGGAACAGGAAGACACAAAGTATGGTGGCACATACGTATATCACAAACCAACATAGTAATCCCAAATATGTACGATATTTCAAATTTCATTGGGCACACTCATTTTCTGAAATCGTTCCATTTTCAAGATTCCTCATTTTTCTTTAAAATGCTGTCAGGAAGGAACAAACAATCCAATTAAATCAGGTAGCTGCAGGATTTCATTGAATATTGCCTCAAGCAGCCTCCGGATCACATGGCCATTTTTTGGATCATGCACGAAAGTAAGTGTGTCAACACTGCACCCAACAAGAGCAGGATAACCTCTAAGAATAAATATGAAAACAGTGAGTAAGACCCTATGGACATTGTCGTTTGTCAGAACCATAGACTCAATCCAATAAGAATTCAGTAAGGAACAAATCGGGCTACTGTTTCCTCTTCCAGTTATCAAAGCCGAATTCAAAATCCAACTCAGGCGCAATTACGATTCATCAACAAATTTCTAAAGTTAATTTTCAAAGAACTCTGCGCCTTAAGAAACGAGTTTGCACGCCTGCTATTATATCTATAAGGAGTGTGCAGTGAAAGCCAAAGTCCAATTGCAACTTGTCATTTATTAATCAATCTGTTGGTTTATCGTCCTTCTTCCTCATCATCGATCAAGTCTGCATGTGCTGAAATTCTTCTTCTTGCCTTGCTTCTGGATCAATCATTGGGGGTTCGATGGTCTCACCAGTGTAGAGTTTAACGTCGATGAGATTAATCCAAGCTTTTTGACCTTGAATGTTTGCTGCGGAGGGAGTAATGTCCTCCACAACATATGGCCCAACAAATTGTGGTTCAGGCCACTTTCTAGTAAAGTTCCAGATCAGCACTTTATCTCCAGCAAAAAGTCCAGGTGTTGATAGTAATTTAGAAACTTTTGTTGCTGAATGGTTTTCATCTGGGTTCTGAGACCAACCCCCCTGGCACTTGAGTTGATCTAAAATGACAGAGATATTAGTGGTCATAGATGTCAAATATTCATTTAATTCATTTCCTAGCAATTTTGTACTGCTCTTGGCATGACTTCTGCTCCTCGATGGAGGACTCAAAGGCATTTTCATTCATCTCCCTGTCACACGCTTGTGGGGTGTGAGGTGGTGGTTGGTCTTGGGCTGATTCCTTAGGGCATGCAGAGATAGGGGTAGGCAATATCGGCATCCCTTTTTCAGTGTCAATTTAAGCTTGGCAACTCTTTCCTTTAGAAGGCTTTTGAGTCTCTCCATATCCCATTCGCTTGTGGGGGATAAGCAGAGGAAAATGGTACTTAATATTCAGCAATAATCCTATTTGTTAAAATACTTCATCAACAAAATGTGCCCCATAACTGGATCTTAGCACCTCACACACTCCCCATCTTGGAAAGACTTCTCATACTAAAAACTTCCTGCGCAAGTGGCATCAGGATGTGTACAAGGACCTGCTTTGATCCACCTGAAGAAGGGATACACCACCACTTTCAGATACCTTTACCAATTACATACTTGCAGCATGTCAACATAATCAATATGTAAATGCTGAAAAGGACCATTCAGTTGAGGAAATACTCCTCTAATCATTTGCAGTGTATGCCCAGTGGTAGACTTTTGACATACAATGCAATTTACTATATAGAATGCAACGCGTTCTAACAGGTTTGGTCTGAACTAGACTTCTGCAATTGTTGCAGCAAGACTATCCCTAGTTACATGCGCGGTGTAGTGCAGCTGTTCAAGCGCTACCTTTAAAAATGTTACTTGCATCATTGGCTTCCTAGTATTTTCTTGCCCTTATTATGCTTGTGTGGGTGATAAAGAGCACCCCCTTAATTTCCATAATGCCTGCTCTTCTTTTGGTGCACTGCCTTGAATCTCCACTAACTGAGCTCTTGGTAAATGATTAAATCATTTATTCACTACCTAAACCATAACTACTCTCTCTTTAACATTAGGAGTATCAAAACTTGAAATATCTGGTAAATACACAACCCTTTGGCCTCTATGTCTGTGGTTTCGTTCCCTCAAGAAATACTGTCAGCCTGCTTAGTGTGCGCTGCACATTTAACTATCAATATGGCTACCTGAAGTTGTAGTGCCTTAATAAACCCGTCCAATAAGGGTGCATGCTGCACTGGATTGCCGTCCGCTTGGAGGTTTCGCCTCCTTTTCCAATGTGCTAGCCCTGCGTGTACAGTTGATGTCACATAGGCAGAGTCACTGTACACCATCACTTCCTGCCCTTCATTTGTCTCAAGCGCAACAATAAGCGCTTCCAAATCTGTCATTTGTGCAGAAAAGTGAGACGGTAGTCTTGCACTTGCCACAACCTCAAACTCACCATTTGCTCTATGCCTCACTAAAGTGGTGCCGGAATGCCTTTCTCCACTTGTCTGAATTTCTTTTGGACAAAGTATCAATAAAGAAAATCTCCCCTCCTGACAGTGCATTTTCTTTAACGGGCGGGATGCCATTGTAAAACTCCTCATTGTTTGTGCAGTCATGTACATGCTTGCCCTCTGCCATGGGTTCAGCTACAAAGGAGACATTATTCACTATTCTACACCTGACAATTTTAATCAGTGGATTTGAAATGATCACTTCATATACAGAAGCTCTGCGAGATGTCAAACTACCCTTGGGTTTCTCCAAAATGGCAAATAATGCATGTTCAACAAAAATCATCATAGAACAACCCATGACAATGCTTGTAGATTTCTCAATTGTGAATGAAGCAGCTGCCAATGACTGTTTGCAAGGAAAGTGTCCCTTCATAACTGGGTCTAAAATCCCACTGTAATATGCTAGAGGTGTGCATCCGAATGTAGTCCTCTTTGTAAGCACTGCTGTCATAACTGTCCCATTTGTATGTGAAAACAAGAAAAGCTCATCAGCATAATTAGAAATTCCTAAAGCAGGAGCTGTACAAATTGCTTTCTTCAACTCTTCAAATGCGTCCTCTATATCTTCAGTCCATTCCCTTTTCTCCTTGTCTACCTGTGCTTTCTTTAAAGCCTGCAAAAGGGGTCTTGTGTTCGAACTATAATCAGACACCCATGCTCTAACATAATTACATTGGCCCTCATTACGACCCTGGCGGAGGACCATGGTGCAATTTGCACCATGGTCCATGGCGCAGAGCTGCCAACTCCGCCATGGTGGTTGGCGGACTTACCGCCCCATTCCAACCTTGGCGGGGCGGTAAGTCCCCAATCCCCATTTACCCTTCCCCATTCCCATTTTTGCCCCATAGGGTATAATGGGAGTGGGGAAGGCGTTAATTACGCCACCGTAAATTACGGTGGCGTAATTAACAACAGGTCCCGTAGCGCCATGGATTTTTCCGCCCGGAAAAACCAGGTGAAAAAATCGCCATGGCGCTACGGGAACTCGTAGTCTGGCGGAAAGGTACGCCATGCATTACGCTGGCGTAAAACCCTTTCCGCCAGGGTCGTAATGAGGGCCATTGTCCCAAAAATGTTTGCATATGCTTCACTGTGTGCGGTTTTACAGTTTTCATAATTGCTTCAGCTCTTTCAATTGTTGCCTTCTTTCCCTCATGACAGATCAACTGGCCAATGTATAACACTTCTTCTTGACAATACGGTATCTTTTCTTTATCTGCATTGTATCCCTTGTCTGCTGGAATAGTCATTAATTGAATCGAGTCTTGTCTACACTCATGTTCTGTTATGCTGCAAATCAAAATATCATCTACGTACTGTATCACGGTGCATTTCAAATCAATTTCGCCTAGGTACATATGTAAGACTCTATTAAAAATTGATGGGGACTCACAATACCCTTGAGGCAGACTCGTTTGCTTCAGGCGGATTTTACGAAACAAAATAGATGTCAAATCTTGTGAATCTTTGTGCAATGTGATTGAGAAAAATGCATTTTACAAGTCAATCACCATGAAATATCACGCTTCTACTGGGATTCTGCATAGTATAGTAGCTTGATTAGGAACTAAAGGAAGCTCTGCCTCTACAATCTGCTTAATCAGGCTCAGTCTCATATCTTGTATAAATATCCATGACCCTCCCTTTAATTTCTTCGCAGGGTACACAGCAGTACTGCACGATGACTCTTACGGTACCAGAATACCTTGCTACATCAGTGCTGAGATAGTCTCAAAAATGCCCTCATCTGCCTCTCGAGACATGGGATATTGACACACTCAAGGCAAAATCGCTCCTGGTTTCAGCTTTATTTTAACCTTGCCTACTCCCTTTAGCAAGCCTACATTATAAGGGCCTTTAGTCCCTAAAATGCTTGGCACTTTCTCCAAGTCTTCATCAGAAATGATGGACGCTGCTGCATTATCGCCATGCGCTGTGGGAGCTCTCTTTTCTCTATTCTGATCCAATATGTAATGCCTATAAAGAACACCACTTCACCATCTGATGAATCGTCTCCAAACATATCATCAGTGACGTCAGTCAATCTACAGCCCCTCCCCAATAGCAGTCACTGTTCTCCATGGTCTACCCTTGTCATCTGTTCCTTCAAGCATTGCCATTTCCCCTTGTAAATAGTCTGTCCCCCCTCTTTGTCCACAGGTACCTGTGGTCTAAACAAAAATGCATCAGGTATCCTCATAGTCCTTCCCACTAAACCAGGTATCCATGTTAACAGAATGCTCACCCCACAACAAAAAATTCAAGTTCCATTGTCACACCTCGCAGAGCCATCTGCCCTGTAAATGCCATTACAAACTTGCCCACATTCATATAGTGTATCCCAGGAGTGGAGCACACTATACCTTTGTCAGTAAAAGAAATCGTCATGTTAAGTTTTATCATTAAGTATCTTGCCAGAATATTTACTGGTGTCTTCTGTGAATACAACAATGGAACAGACATATCACACTTTCCTATACAGACCGGTAATTCATCAGTAAAAGGACTTCAACTTGTAGCTCAAGAGAATCCTTGAGCATTCATGATATTTACCGATATTGGATATTTTCCCTCTTGTATACATGAACGAGTTGTACCAGTGACTACAAAAAAGTTAAAAGATTTGCCTCCTATCGTCACATCAACCCTTGGTTCCTCTTGGGGGTCTGGTGTCACGGATAATACCGAACACATCAAGACACCATGTGAGCTGTCCTGTTGTGGATACATACATACCCCTGTACCTGTGAAACATTCCCCCCCACCACAGTGACACCCCCTATTCTAGGTGTCAATAATTGTCCTATTTTTGCTTTCTGCTGTATCTGCATGGGGTGTGCTGCCTATATGCTGTCATCCCAAATGTCCAACATATAGGAGGACTTTGTCTGACTAGTCCAACTTGGTTCAACCCTCCTTGCGCATTCTGATTCTCATTCTGCACATTCTGAAACCCATGTTTGGTATTCTAAAATCCACCCCTTCCACTGGATCCCATGCCCCTACCCATTTGTACAAACCCATTCCCCCCTTGGTCCATCAGGTGCTGATTATTCACATGCGATGTACCCACTGCTTGCTGTGCTCCTGCCCCTTCTCCACTTGTCAGTACCGCCCCTTCTATGGCATACATTGACAATTAATTCTTGGCTAAGTTGGCTTCCTCAAGTTTTCTAATATCATCTTTCTTCCTGTTTTTCTCCTGCAACAGCCGACAGTGATGCACTACAGTCAACTGTATTTCATGCCATGGTTTCGCTTCCATTCTCACATGCTTCTTAAGTTGCTGCTGTACTCGCTCAGGCAATCCCTGACATAAAATGTAGTAAAATACTACAACTGTCTTTCCCCATGACTCGCGTGTTTCAAGAGTCCAGTGTTCCTGAATGTCCTGAATATAAGCATGTGGATCCTCATCATCTCTCATTTTACGTGTCATAATTGCACACATGTCTGAGACATAGGGATACTGTACTCTAAAATCTCTCCAGACATCTGCCCTACAATTATTAAATGGCGCTCCATTGTGCGCCGTGTTCTGTGCCGTGAAACTTAAATATCCTGCTCTTGCCCAAACGTCAACAGCTCTTTCCCCAATAATGTCTGCTAGGAGACCCTTAATATCCCCTAGTGCCAAATATTTCCTCCTGTGATTTTTTCAAACACATAAATCCATTTTCCCGCACTCCCCATTAAACTGAGGAGTTTGCACCTTAAAATATCCTTATCCATCTGTGGCCATGGGATATACTGTGGTCTTGCTCCCCCTTTTTCCAGCAAGGGAAATTGTGTAAATCTCGATTCACAATCGGTTCCCATCCTTAGCCTGTCAATAGTAGGAATAATGGTTCCGTATCGCCTCCTTCATGGTAATGACCTTAATCTATTTACATATGGCAGTGACTCCTCATTCTCGCTATACAATCGTTCTTTTGGGTGATCTGCATATGGGATAGGATTTGGTGTCCTTTCTTTGGGTTGCTCTAGATCAGACCATCTTACTTCTTTGTTTGCCTGCAGGCCTCCCTCAGGGGCGTATGCGCCTCCTCCCTCTTCCTCACGGAATAATTCTCTCTCTTCGTCTGACATATCTAGTCCCCAACTAGTATGACACTCATCCACTCCACCCTTATCTAAAGTCAGTTTACATAGAGACAAGGCTCTATGCTCCAGACTTAGGGCCTCATCACGACTTTGGCAGTAACCATTAAATCCGGCGGTCGCGCTATTATCGCCGGATTTAAGGGTCCCCCAAATCAGGACTTTGGCGGATTTCGCCCCAGCTCTTGGCTGGGTGGAAATCCGCTGAAAATTCATGCTATCACCGCCGGCGGCAAGAGCGCACATTTTCCCCATTGAACCCAATGGGGAATGGGGCATTCCCGAAAGGGTTCAATGGGGAATTACATTACCACCGAACTCATGATCCAGCGTTATTAGCGCCAGGGAGTTCGGCGGTAGGGCTAATACCCCCGGCGGTAATACCGCTAAAGTCGTGATCAGGCCCTAAGTGGATTATTCTCTTTGCTTCATGATTGGAAGACTAGGGTTTGCTGTCCCTTCCCTCAGCTTCCAGATTTGCCACCTTCTCTTAAGTCTTGATAGGCTTTATCGATCCTATCTCCAATCCTCCCTATATCGAAGTTCTCTTCTAGATTTACTCTGGATGGCCCTGATGTTGCTCCTTGTAACGGGAGGAATTCTTCTATACTGCTCCATTGTATTACTGGACTTGGCTCCATTAATTCCTTTTGAATGCAATCAATATCGCGTTCCCACTGTTTCCTCTTTAGTTCTGTGGGCCTCATTATGAGTCCGGCATTAGCCGTGCTGGTACCGGCAGGTTGCTGCCAGACCCGCAAAATATTTCTGGCACGGGAAGTCAGGCACCGGTAATTTCGTAATTCCCCATTCCATTGAGTCCAATGGAATGGGGAACATGGAAGCTCCGGCACCGTTAATAACGGTGCCAGTGCTTCCATGAAACTCGGCGAGCCGAGGTCTGACAGGATGGATTGCTCTCTTTCAAGCCTGTGTCTACCGCTATATATATGTTTCATATGATATGACTTGACCTTAAGTCTACACATATAGTACCTTTTCAATGTTTACTTCCTGACTGTTACTGAAGAAAACTATGTGGCTTAGATATGTCAGTAAAGGAAAAAAAGGGAGAGCCAGCCATGTGATGTCATCAATGACATTTGTGATATCATCTTTGATGTCCTGGGTGTTAGTGTTAGCAGTGCACGGTGGCGCGAGTTATGGTTGCTTATCTTACCATAACTGCCGAATTTCAGGGGTTTTTCGGTTTTACTTTGAACCATAACGTCCCTTTAACAAAGTTTTTTTACTGAATTTGATAGGTTTTTAGTAGCGCAACTTAACTATAAACTCCCTTTAACAAACTTTTTTCATTAGCATGCAGACAATATACACAAATGGAGTGTAAAAAGCAATTTCTCCGGGATGACTTTACACAGAATGTTGCAAAGTAAGAATTTATGCTTGTTCACAGTGAAGGTCAGATGCTTCCATTTTTTGTCGGAGAGGCCCACGACTCGCACTATAAGGTTCTATTTTTTTTTTACCTTGACAGACAGGGATCGTGCCAAAAGACTTCTTTTGAAGGAGGGGTGCAAAAACATAAGAGACGGTAAGGATGAAATTTCTGAAACGAAACCTCTTTTATATATTATATCACTATGATAAAGATCGTTGGCGCAGACGGAGTCATATTTAGGGACTGCATTACGCGTAGACAATGGAAAATGCCAATATAATGTAAGTAACCCTTTAAATTATTTTATACCAGAATATAATAAAAATAGCGTGGCGTTAAAGCCTGGTTAAGTTGTACTTGTTCGTTCAATGTAGCATATTGTTTTGTACAGTGCACTATCACCGCCGAAGTGGTCCGCTGGCGCTCAGACGGCTCTGAAAAAGGCAGAGGAGAGAGGGTGGGTTAGTGGGAATAAGTTAACATACTCTGTTGCACTATCCTCACTAGCAAATAGTTTCACGCCCTAATAAATAAAATGAATATTTTTAATGAAGATCGGCTCATGAGACTAGTTTATGTTTTAAAACAGATACATCCTTCCCTACTGTCAATGCCGCGATTTTCAGACCCCGGTGGACGCATTTTTTAACTGCCAGGTGCAGCTCCGAGTAAACAACTTCATGACCCTCACCATTTTATGGGACAATCGCCAAGGACCAATATGCCCTTACGCAGTGCTAGCGGCTAGAAGCAACATACCAACCATTATGGTGGTCTAATGCCTTGTTGTTGGAACAGCCTTCCGATTATCAGTGCGACCACAGTCCTTCTTTGATCATAAACCAACACCCTGTGTAATGCAAAGGAACAGCGCGTGACTCAAGATGAACTTTTGCAGATCGACAGCAAAGACAAATGCAAATCGCTGAGTATTCTCTAAACATTTGATGTCAAATAAATGTACTTTACGAAATGTACAATCTTGCTGTTTGCTTTTAGATCACAGTTTCATATTCCAAATTGTGGCGCGCTGTGTTGTGAGATGATCTGTGTTGTTTTCCGTATTCTGTATGAAGTCACGTAGGAGCAGTGTTGGCAACTCCTTAGTAAGAAAAGTAGCTATTGGCCGTCATAAAAGTAGCTAGAAGTAGCTAAATGACGTCATAACCTAATTTGCATAATTCACCAGGTGCATGATGGGTGATTGCCGAGGGCATGGTTGTTGTAGCCTCTCTTTGAGCTCACCCCTTTTTTGTAATGAAAGTCGTGAATGCACAGATGCAAACTCATTACATCCATATGCATACATTCACATGCAAATGCACTAGTATTTAAATAAGCCCCCAATGATTAGGTTGTTCTGTTGTCGCTTCTTAAACGTGTACTGCCATTTTTAATATGCTAGTATTTTATAATCCATAATGCCTCGTTGTTGGAACAGCCTTCCGATTATCAGTGTGACCATAGTGCTTCTTTTATCATAAACCAACACCCTGTGTAATGCAAAGGAACAGCGCGTGACTCAAGATGAACTTTTGCAGATCGACAGCAAAGACAAATGCAAATCGCTGAGTATTCTCTAAACATTTGATGTCAAATAAATGTACAATCTTGCTGTTTGCTTTTAGATCACAGTTTCATATTCCAAATTGTGGCGCGCTGTGTTGTGAGATGATCTGTGTTGTTTTCCGGATTCTGTATGAAGTCGCGTAGGAGCAGTGTTGGCAACTCCTTAGTAAGAAAAGTAGCTATTGGCCGTCATAAAAGTAGCTAGAAGTAGCTAAATGACGTCATAACCCAATTTGCATAATTCACCAGGTGCATGATGGGTGATTGCCGAGGGCATGTTTGTTATAGCCTCTCATTGAGCTCACCCCTTTTTTGTAATGAAAGTTGTGAATGCACAGATGCAAACTCATTACATCCATATGCATACATTCACATGCAAATCCACTAGTATTTAAATAAGCCCCACAATGATTAGGTTGTTCTGTTGTCGCTTCTTAAACGTGTACTGCAATTTTTAATATGCTAGTATTTTATAATCCATAATGCCTCGTTGTTGGAACAGCCTTCCGATTATCAGTGTGACCATAGTGCTTCTTTTATCATAAACCAACACCCTGTGTAGCGCAAAGGAACAGCGCGTGAGTCAAGATGAACTTTTGCGTATTGGCAGCAAATACAAATGCAAATCGCTGAATATTCTCTAAACATTTGATGTCAAATAAATGTACTTTACGAAATGTAAAATCTTGCTGTTTGCTTTTAAATCACAATTTCATATTCTGAATTGTGGCACGCTGTGTTGTGAGATGATGTGTGTTGTTTTCCGGGTTCTGTGTAAAGTCGCGTAGGACTGGAGACGACTGGGCGCATTTTGCTACGCACCCTGTAATGTCACAGAGAGAGACGGGGAATATGAATGCTTTGATAATGTCCGGCTTAGGGGCGGGAGATATGATTTAGTCACAAAAACAGGTCAGCCAGGTCGATGGGGCAAGTGAAAGGATTATCACATAATGTCGGCGCACAGCAGCCTGATTTATCTTTTGTTTAGTGGACAAAAAGTTGGGTAAGGCCCATAGGAAATTGTAATGTCAGCGGACATAAGGAGGGTTCTTAGAACACTTTCAACCTGACAACGAACAATACGAACAATACGAACAGCGTTCTCAGAACACCCCCATTTTGTTTAATTGCAAACATTTCAGCACCGCGAGTATTCTTAGAACACATTCAACAAGCCAGAATACAATACGGACAGCGCCCTCAGGGCACCCCCATTTTGTTTATGTACCAACATTTAAGGACACCGCGAGTGTTCTTAGCTCAATTCTAGCTTGCTTACGAACAAAACGGACACATACTCCGTCCTCGGAACACCCCACCATTTAGTTTATACAGAACATTTCAGAACAGCCGTGTTGTCCGCAGACAAATCTAACACAACAAAAGCGTGTAGCACATAAAAAAAAATACATTGAACCTATCTCATACTCCCCCACGCTCCCCAAACACTCTTACACACCAACACACTCCACTATATACAATTTTTAATCCAAGTTTCACCGCGCTGTCCGCGGTCGTCCGCGAATGCTAGATGGCGGATGCCACAGAAAATCTGACGCGCTTCACGCACCACGCCGTCCAATCAGCAAACACGTTGCATGTCCGCAGACATCACGCAAGCCGCTCAGCCAATCAGGGCACTGTCCGCGGAGCGAACCGTGAAGTCCGTCCGCAGAGCGAACAGAGATATCACTAATTTGTTTGCCTTACATTTTGGTCATTTTAAAAAATCTACTGGACAGATTTACACCAAATTTACAAAACAAGCCTTCGGGACCAAGCCCCCGCTCCTGCCACAAATTTGGTGTAAATCCGTCCAGCGGTTTGGGCTGTAGGCGTGCGCAAAGTTTTTTTCCCAATATGTCTATGGGAAAAAACAAAAGTGTTGGGACCCCCCCTATAACTTTGCCCCCCCAGGACCAAAGCTCTCCAAACTTTGCAAAAAAAATTCAGAGTGGGCCATATACCTATTTTGCAAAGTTTGGTGAGGATTCGTCCAGAGGGAGGGAAGTTATAAGCCACCCAACAAATGCTCTTCCTATGGGAACACCAATTTAACCATAACTACATGGACGCTACAGCGTCCATGTAATATATATATATATATGTATATATATTTTGGCAGCACTGCCTGCAGTCTATTCACTACTTATAGCCAGCCTTTATGATTACTTTGTCTACTTCGCTACAGCATCTGTACAGTTATAAAACAACTTGCATTTTCTGCAGTGCTTCTTTACATGTGCAATCTTGATTCTGCACATAAAAGTCTTCTCGATTCTTTACTTCACCATCTTATTCAATATTATCTGTGCATTCTCTTCCTCAAGGTGCCTTCTCAGTGCGTCACTCTCATCTCTTGTGACTTCATCAGCCTCTCTTTTTCACATGTTCATACTTCTTCAGGGATCTCCCTCAGGAGACCATCACCTCTTCGGGGATACATCATGTAGGGTTTTCTCAGTGGATACCTTATCTTAAAGGCTCTTTGTGTACCATTACTGGTGTTGTGCATGTAGCAATTGCTGGTTTCCAACATATAGGCAGAATAGGGGCGGGACTTCCTGCAGAGGCGTTCGGCTGCTTCCAACATATAGGCAGAATAGGGGTAGGACTTCCTGCAGAGGGGTTCGGCTGCTCATCTACACAAGTGTGAAAACAGCCTATAAAAGGGGGATTGAGAAGGATAAAAACATTGTGAATAATGGCTGTGAAAGCTATCAAGGTCACAGGAACCTGAGAAACTCAAGTGTGCAAACAGCCTATAAAATGGAGTTTGAAAGGGATACAAACATTGTGAATAACAGCTGTGAAAGCTATCAAGGTTACAGGAACCTGAGAAACCCAAGTGTGTAAATACCCTATGAAATGTGGATTGAGAGCGATACAAACATTGTGATTATTTGGTTCGGAAAGATATTAGGTTAAGGGAACCTGAGAGACCCAAGTGTGCAAACACCCTATGAAAGCGGGATTGAGAGGGATACAAAAACTGTGACCAACAGCTGGGAAAAATATCAAGCTTTTGACAACCTGGGAAACCTGAGTGTGCAAACATCCTATGAAAAGGGGATTGAGAGGGATACAATGATTGTGAAAAATGGCTCGGAAAGCTGTCAAGGTTAAGGGAGCCTGAGAAACCTGAGTGTACAATACCCTATGCAAGGGGAAAGAATGAGACACAAACACGTTTAATTAGGACTGAGAAAGCAACACAAGTTACAAAAGTCTGACAAAACAGGATAGACAGCTGCACTTTGTAAAATAACTTGGATGAAAGAAAAATAAATTGTCTGAGGATTACAGGACTTTCAAAGAGTCCCAAAGCTTTCAAAGAGTCCCAACACTTCATAGGTGGAAGTGACGTTATTTCAAAGCAACCCTTCAGGAATGGAAATATTGGCACCAAAAGACAATTTTCTTTGTTAAATGGAGAGAGTGAAACTCATAACTTGATATACAGGCTGGGAAGACTATCCTGCTGTAAAAAGGGAACTTTGAGGGCTGAGAAAAAGTCAAGTATGCGTTGTGCCAGACAGAAACCCTGTTGAGGCTATTGTACAAGGCCCCCTTTCCTTTTTAGTTAGATGTTTTGTAAAGTGGTAGGGCCAATTAGTTGGATAGGATTCTGACTGAAGAACCTTATTTTGGACTTTAAGGTGCACCCTTAGCTTTTGTTTGCTAGTTAGGGAACTTTCCTGATAGTGACTGAGCTAGTTAGGTGTTTTTTTTTTCATTTATTTTAATAACACTCATTGAATATGTCCCCTAATCCTCCAAGTCCTTCTTCTAGTTCACCATTATGGTGTTAGAGTGTGATGTTAGTGATGCGGCACAGAGTCAGTCCATCAACCCTAGCTTATGGCATGTCCCATTGACCACCTTTCACAATAGGACATCTAGGCATAAAATGACTGAATGTACAGAGTATTACAACTTTAAAACTTGAGAGGCCTAGGCCTGAAGCCCTCTCCAGCCAACTAGCCATTGATTCCGAGGAGGAAGATGTCAAGACCCCTTCCTTGGGAAGATATTTTCCACACCACAAGAAATCCAAAATTCCTGAGCTAATATGTCATGCCTCGACGTCCTCCTAGAAAGGCTAATTGACAACCTGACCTGAGCTGAACAAAGCCATCAGGAGAGTTTTGACCGACTCTTGGTGGGACAAAGTGATCAAGTTCTCCCTCACTGAGTTTTACAACCTTATCACAAAGGAGAGGACCTCAGTGCTTTGTTTATCAACTTTCAACGAGTAGAGGCCCAATTGCAGTGGGGTGACGGCCTGACGGTATGTTATTGAGCCCCTCTATTAAGGAGAGGCCTACAGTTCTCATACCAACCTATCCACCCTCTCGGAACAACACCCTTCACCAAGATAAAAAGGGATCTATTGGATTGGTGAGGACAAGATTAGGTCTCCATCGGGCTCAGGTTAAGGAACACTCAGCTGCTCCCAAATGAGAACCCCCTAGAATTGTCCCGAACTATTCAAAACACTTCGAGCAAATTGCTAGGGAAATAAAATCTGGCTGAAATCCTAAAAGCTATTTCCTGAAACAATGTATCCATGCTCTACTTTTAAATCTAAAAAAAATCCCTACTTCAACAACCACAACCTTCCCTGAAGACAGCTATTGAAATTACCCAAGCCCAATCAGAGACATATTTAAGAGCTCCAGGAAGGTCCGTAGAGCCAACCAGAGACTTCAAGCCACCTGGTAAATACATAGTATTGAAGTTTATTGAAAGTCGTGTAAATCCTTCCTTGGTAAACCGTAACACAAGGATGATGCCATAAGAAAACCCCTATCTCTCTCTATCCCAACATTAAAATGCACCCTCGAGAGGTAACTGGACATGCAAAACCTCCAACTCTGCCTTCTTGTTTCTCCTGTGAGGAAAAGGGACATTTTCCCTGACTCGGTCCCAAAAATAAGACAGAGGAACCTATGGAAATAGGATGGTTAGGAGTGGAAGAGTGGCAGTGGGATGAAGAGGGAAAAGTAAAGAGTGCATCAAGGTTAATTAGGGAGGTAAATTCGCTATGCAAAACACTCCCTAGGGGCAGTTCAAGTGGAACCTCACTGGAAGTTACTCCCCTCTTGGGGACAAGGACTCCCATTCCAGAGCAGAACTCCCAGTCCAAACCACCTTGTCTGCACATATGGATGTGGACAAAACTTTAACATTTCCTGTAATGACTACATTCAACAAAGATCCTTCTTTAACTCTATTGGCTACAGGTAATGCTGAATGCACCACGAATGACCTGGTCAATGAAGGACACCGTTCTGTTTGTTCCTGTGATGTGTATAAGAGGAGAATGGATTGTAAAGGGAGGAGAGACTCGCACGGAAATAAGAGAACCACTACACAGACCGAGCCCCCACACCATCGATGTCCTTGAGGGGCGAAGCAAAGCTGGGCCAGTGGCAGTGAGGAGGGTGAGGGAAAGGCTATCCGAATGCCTGAAGTTTGGTGTTCTACTTGACTGAGAAGCAGAGGCCGATAAGTGGTTTGGGATGGAAACACACTGGTCTCATCTGGTGGCTTGATCATGAAGGAGCTATGCTGGGCCAGTAGGCTAGTAAAGGATGCCTAGACCAGATAATATGAGTGATCCCAGGTCCTAGAGCTCTGTACAAGTTGGACCGTAGCTACCGAGACGAGTAGCCATGAGGAAAGTCATATGAGGTTATGGGAGCATGAGAAACCCGATGGAGAGCATACAGTGAAAGAGGTACAAACACATTTTGCTAAAACTACAAAGGTCGACAAGGTTACAGGAGCCTGAGAAACCCGACAGAGAACAGAGCGCTACAAGGTACGAACATTGTGAATAACAGCTGTGAAAGCTATCAAGGTTATGAGAGCCTGAGAAACCTGAGTATGCAAACACCATTTGATTCATGGGGATAGGATCATTGTGATGAACGTCTGGGAAAGCTGTTAAGGTTACAGGAGCCTGAGAAACCCTGAGAGTAGGAATACCCTATGCAAGGGGAAAAGTAAGAGACATGAACTATTTGAATTCAGGGGGAGAAAAACACACAAAAGTCACAAAAGTGTAACAAACCAGGGTGGATAGCTAACCTATGTGAAATAACTTGGGTGAAAGAAAAACAACCTGTCTGAGAATTATAGGACTTTGGGAGAGTCCCAACGCCTCAAAGGGGGAAGTGTTTATATTTGGAAGCAACCCAGGAGTAATAAAATTGTTCTCACCAAGAGACAATTTTCTTTGTTAAAAGGAAAGATTAAAACTCATAACTTGATACAAAGACTGGGAAGAATATCCTGCTGTAAAAAGGGATCTTTTAAGACTGAGAACAAGACAGGTATAAGTTGGGCCATCCAGAAACCCTGCTGAGGTTATTGTACAAAGGCTCCCCTTTTCCATTTTAGTTAGATGTTTTTTCTATAGTGGTAGGGCAAGTTAGTTGGATAGGATTCAGACCAAAGAACTTTATTTTGGACTTAACATGCACCCTTAGCTTTTGTTTTGTTAGGTAGGGAATTTCCCTTATAGTGATAGGGTTAGTTAGGCATTTTTGTTCTTTTATTTGAATGAAACTAATTCATTATAACCCCTAATTGTCCGAGTCCTTCATCTGGTTCACCACATGTAGTAGTGTATGTCAAGAATCATTAAATCAGGCCTTAAGATAGATAGTAATCAATACCCCTGACACGTTTTAGAGTCCATGGGTGCCCTAGTAGTTTATTCCAGATTCGGAATCTAATTGGAATCCATTTGGGATATACAGTGTTACTGCATGTGTCGATATGGCTATGTAAGTAGGGAAAATAACTCCAAGTACAACATGATGGTTTTTAAAACCTATAGGTTGCAAAATGAAGAAATGTGTGCAGCCATAAAGAGGCAGCATTCCAAAATACTGTCTGTTTACCATTATCACACTAATCTTAAACCCCAGAATGATCTCAAGAATCCACACAAATATGTGCCCTTGAGGTTCATCCATTTATTAGCCCAAAAGAAAAACAAGCATAGGAAAAGCTAACTGTTTTTGGCTTTTGTGGAGACAGGGATGGGCCTTCCCCGGGCACTGCTATAATGGCTATGAGATTGCAACAGCTCAAAACTGTTATGAGTTCCTGGGCATATAGTAACAGTGCCTCTAAACTGCCTCTCTAATACCTTTACACATGCAAACACTGCTGCCTTTATGAATGCTTGTTTTGAACAGGACTTCAGTGCAAAGTACATATATTAATCCTGATGGCACACTTGGTGAAGACATTTTTATTACATCAGTCGCACCTTTACAATGTCAATTAAGCCATTCACTCTCAGTAAGCTGCTTAGAAATAACACTGTCAGGACAATAGATGATGAAACTGCTTGTTAGCGCTAGCTCAAAGAGATGTGTTATGGGCAAGCAGAGTCATGCAGTGGGTGGCAAAGGTCATAGGGACTAGCACTGGCATGAGTACTCAATGAGTGGGTAAATGACCAAACAACACGCACAGGCTGGTTGTACCTCCTCACTTGTCCGCCTCCCTCCTAACTATACTCCAATACAAAGTTTCAGCTTGTAGGTGCAGCTTGAGTGCAACCCAATAGCCAAAAGGGTTGATAGCATAGCTCGTGTTGGAGGATCATTAAGGACTCGACTTTCACATAAACAAACCCTGCATTTCCATTAAATTAATGGAAATGTATTTTGACTTACAAGATATTTTATGCAAGATATTTAGGGCCTAATTCACAGAAGCGTTTTATAATGGCAAACCCCCACTGGAAAACAGTCTGTGAATAAGGACCTTAAAGTGCAGTGAATACAAGGTCAAAAGGGACTTTGTCTCTTTGCATTCAGCTGCAAGGTCTGGCTCACATCTCTATATGATGCTTCAAGTCCAATAATCACTTATGTATTTTTATTAGAAGAAAAGCCAATCCAGTTTTATGCTGAAAAGAAAATGCAATATTAGAGACAGATCATTTTCCCCACAGCATATCAAATGTTTGAAGTAGAAATAGCTCCTTTCAGCGCCAGAGACCTTGTGGGAAATGACCTGTACAGTGGATAAGTTGACAGGCACAGTGGGCGATTCCATTACACCGCAGAATCTGACTGGCACAACCAGCTTTCGCTGGCTCTCGGTAACCTCTGGCAGTGCTCGGAATTGAATCTGTAAATGTTAATCAGTATTTCAGGACTATTAAGTAGAGGAGGCATTTTCCAAATCAGAGCCTTAATGGTTGGCACGGCGCTGCAGAGCCACTTCCGAGCTGCTGCAAATCACGTAGGAAGTGAATGCATGCACATTTTAACAAAACAGCAATGTTGAAAATCTGAAATGCAAATGAAATATAGGAGTTCCAGATCATCAACGTTTTTTTATTTCAGGTTTGAACAATGTCAAGCAGAAAACATGTGGTCATATTACAGAACATTTTCATTAGTGCAGGTGCAATTATACCTAGGGTACAAATTGCCCTAGTGCAACACACATATACTTGCAAAGCATTTGTGGACTATGGCAAATTTAATGCTAGTGCTAGGATTAGGACATTGCTCTGGTGCCAACATGGTTTGGAAGAATATGTTTTGGCCCTAGGGCAACGTTTGCCGCATTGATAATTGCACTCGCAATCTGTAAGCATATTTCTAAAGTCAATTTAGCAATTCCGATATTGGAAGGATGGGGCCTCAGTCTGAGATTGGCAGTAATTCAGGAGGAACTCCGCCGAGTTAATGCCAAAATCGGTCACCATTACAGCCACTCGGTCCCGTGGATTTACCCCAGGATTTCGAGCGGTAGCGTGGCGGTGTCAGCCCAATCTTTGGAGTCCATTGGACTTCATGGGGATCTACAGTGAGCAGCAATTCCCCATCGGTATATCTGCCGATGTTTGGCATTAGAGTAAAAGATTTACCTCCAGCATGATGCTGGAGATAAATCCTCCACTTCAAGGCCAAACTCTTAGTTTGATGCTGTGGTACACCTGTAATTCTGTTACCACCCAATTGCGGGATTACCACCACTTTTTTACCACACTGTCAAACTTGTAATGAAGCCCATGGTATGTATGGATGGTTGCTAGAATACATATTACAGTAATGATTCTTTTTATTCTAAGCTAAGTGTGAGCTTGTCCACATTCAGACTCTTTGCATCTTCTTCCCTTTTCCAAGGAAATTCACATAATCCACTACCGGATTTATAGTATATTCATAAGCACCCTGTATTAAGTGCTGATCCAATCAGGAGCGCGAGGTTGCAGGTTATATTCAAAGGTGCAATCCAAAATACTTTCACCCTAGGTTTCAACAGTGCTGAGTCTGCTGCTCTAGCACTGCTCTCCTCCTGCACCAGCCTTCTCTCACCAGCTGTCAGTTTTAAAAATAAATAATCTGAATGTATCTCTCCTCCCAAGCCACACTGCTGGTCTCCCCCTTTAGGCCTCCTCCCTCCTACCCATCTGAACCACCATCGAATGTGTAAAGTGTCTTTTTACATGCTCCATTTCACCTATCCAATGTTGGCTTTCTTGGGTTGAGTAAGGTTTTCTTTATGCAGTTCATCAAAGAAAAACTTAAAAAATTCCCTTACTTAGTAATTTTTTGGTTGCTAATGACGAAAATGTCCATCAGGCAGGGCTGTGCCGCTACCCGCTGGTAATGTCCTGCCACTCTTGGTAATACCTGTAACTTCACTGGGGCCATTATTTGGGTACGCCAGGCCATTAACAGCCCCTTCGGGTGGCAATTTTTTCACCATGATGGCAACCTAAACAGCAAATCAGGATGTAAGGAACGTGGTTTTACTGAAATGAGAACATGTCTGTTCCAAGCAGGCTACTGGTGCTTCCAGTTGTTGCACAGGATGCCCCATAGCTTCACTTTTTCAATTATCCCAGCCACATCCCGGCCCACATCCACCTGCGTTACCATCACATATACATTTGTAGAGGTGGAGCCAAGTACCCCAACTCAAAGCTCCTCCCCCATGCTGCCTAGATGTTCGGAGCCAGAGTGTGAGACATGTGCAGAACCACTGAGAATATCTATACCGAAAAGAACCTTGGAAGTAAGGTTCCCATCAAGGAAGCTATACATGCATTCATGACAATATGATGGCCGTTTGAATGAAATCCCGAACGAAGTGTGAAAACTGAGCAAAAGAGAAGATTGGTGACATCATGAAAAACAGATCCGACACACCTAGAAAAGAGGCAAGAAGCTGAAGACCATAGACATTGTATAGGCACTGAAGAAGAGGTGTCAAAGATGAGCAACATTTTGGGCTCGAGATGAAGATGCTCATGCTACAGAAATAATGAAGAAGAGATCAAGTAATTTTACAATTGTACAGATTCAGTAACGCAAGTAGACAAAGTATTCTAAAAGGAAGGCTATGTAGTGAATAGATTGTGGCGATGCACCAACATATATGGATAGGAATGTATGGACTATGGATAATTCCACAACACACTTTAGCAGAGATGGATCCCGTGAGCAGAAAGGCTTTTTAGTGTGTCACAGTTAGAAATCGAAAACTTAACCATGGAGGTGATCAAAGAAAGGCTTGGTTGGCCCAGCACCAGGAAGTCAAGGCCACTGTGAACCTGAATGTTCATGCAGTAGTTACAGAACGTGTGAAAAGAACAAACTCCTGTCTTAGGCGAGGAGCAAGAACATTGAAGACATCAGAGGTTCATCATTTAATAGTACTTTAAATACAGAAAGAATCTAAAACGTGGTCTGCAGTCACATGGATAGATGAAAATAGATACTTGGAAGAGCTGTATCGAAACTAAGAAACAGAGTATGCCTATACTCCCTCTTATTCCCAGGTGGAGAGAACATTTCCAAGGCCAAGTTCAAAACCTTAATTGACTGGCAGAAGGCAAGAGTGATGATAGATGACAGGCTAATTGGTGGTAAACTATGGTTATGACCACCCACCAGCACCTGGATTCCAGCCTGCTTGCTGCTTGTGTGTGTGGAATATTACAGAGGGGTACAAGGGTGCCAACCTATTATAGAGGGCCACGTAACAGATAGCCCTATAGTTTGTATAACCAATGGGACATCGTGTATTTGATGACATTCGTAGAAACCTGCACTAGAGGAGGGCTTAGTTGCCCCACCTGATGTTAGAGACCCGATCACCTTCCCTGACAAGTATGGAATGTATACCTAGATGTTCCTTTTAACCCTATCACATCCCCAAGTAGGTTTTTGTAGTTTGTAATATAGGTTGAGATCAATGATGATGAGTTTTTAGTATACTATGTTTTTTAATGAAATACGTTGAGTGAGAAGATCGAGCGAGTTTGTTGATGTTTGCTGTAACTCCCTGTTTTAGATCATTGATATTAAAACAGATGCACTTTGCCAACATCCTGAGTAAGTTTGAATATTGATGTTTAACTATATTCTGCATCTCCATCCATCTCAAAGTATTGCTACCTCGTCTTAAAGGGCATGTGTTGGGTACACAAGTTCACGTGGTAGCAGAGAGACGTCTTAAAGGGCATGTATTGGGTACACAAGTTCACATGGTAGCAGAGAGATGATGGTTAAAAATCCATTGACCTAGTAAGCTTTGGGTCCCAGAAATATCAGACATCCTGCGCCCTTTAGCAGGAGGAACGTGAAGCTCCCTGTAGATAGCGGCCACTAGTTAAAATAAAACTTGCAAGTACAGGTGGAACGGGTCCCTCGTTTTCAAGCGGAATCCCCTCCCGACTTCTACAGGAAGCTGAGCAAACCAAAGACTGATGCAGCTGGTTGAGGAGGAGGCAATCCCAAGGGTCTGAAGTCGAAAACTCGAATGGTGAGTATACTGATTGAGGTGGCAAACTGAATGAGCACTGAGTGGGGAAGAATGATAACAGGGAAAGAGTAACTGAGGTTGGGGTATCTTATTTTATTTTATTTTTGGGTTTAAGACGAAGAGCGTCATAGTTTAAGACGGAGAGCGTCATAGTTTAAGGTATATAGACGAGGAGCGATCGATATAATAAGCCCAGAATCCTACATCAAGGATGTTTATAATGAACTTGTCTTAAAGACCAAGTGGACGTATCTAAGCTACGAAAGATCAAGGATCATTAAAGAGAACAGTTCATATTCCAATCAGAGTCATTACTAGAGGCAGGAATAGACTGTGGTGGAAATACTGAGATTTGAAATGTAATTATTTATTTATATAGTTGACTGATAATGTTCAGTTAATAAGTAGATTGAAGTAAACACGACACAGAGGCTTGGAGCTGTGACGATTGGTGCATGCTCATATTGTATTTCTTTTTGGAAAGGACTTATTTGTATAAAATAACGGTAAGTAGTGAGAGTCAATTGTGACAAAGTCATGATGGAGGGTATTACTCTGCTTATACACTTGTGCAGACACTTGCAAAAAGAAAGGCACCAAGCAGTACAGTACAGAATGGGTTAAGGGTATGGCAGATAAAATGTTCATGCCATGGCCATAAGGGGGATCATTAGCCAAAGCAGTTTTTCAACACATGACGACATACTTGCACGCAGAATTCACGGGAAAGAAGCCAGAAAAGAGGTTAGCTAGCTGACAGCTTTGGAAGATGTACCAGGAGGAAAGGGAAAACCTGGCTCCTGAAGACTGGATGCTTAACCAGTGTAAAGAGGGGGTTGTTGTGCCTTCTGCTCCCCCTACCGTGCCTGAAGTAAAAGGCGATATTACGAAAGATGAAGAATTTTATCCTTTAAGAGAACTTAAGGCAGCGACAGGGTGTAGCAACCCAAAGTATAAGCGACGAGAGTCCTGACAAGACTCCAGAAAGAGATGTGATCTCTAAAGTACCACGGGACAAGGAGAGAAGTGATCAACCAGGTATGTCTCTAGACATAGAGAGAGAAATAAAGAGATGGAAAGGAGATAAAGATAAAGCTGACGAGCTAGCGTTCATACAGAACAAATGGATCGGTGGATAGATATTCCTCAAACTTGATGGAAAGAGCATCAAGGAAGTAAAACAAAAATAAGATTAGGACGAACAGGATAAAAAAGATAAAGAAAGAGAGAAATGATTCAAAGAAGACTGGGCCAAAAGAAAGTGTAGACAAGGACGGGAACAGCTGTATCAAGATGAACAGTTGAAAAAAACAGGAAAGAGCAGAGGAGCAAAGGAATTATGATAACAAGCAAAGAGCAATTGAATAATGAGATAGGCTAGAAAAGAAAAGAGAAGAAGAGGAAGAACAGAATGAAGGAATAAAAGAATGAAAATATGTAGAAATTAAGAAGTGTGTAGGGCAAAGGAGAGAAGAGAGGTGAAAAGACAGGAGGAGGAAAGGGTTAGGGATGAAGCAAAGAAACAAAGAGAGATTGATGAGGAAATGGACCTCAAAATAAGGCAAAGGGCACACAATATTGATCGCATAGAGAAAGAATTAATGGAACTGAATCAAGTACTAGCATGGGATGACATAGAATAATTCTTCCCGACACATGCACCAATGCCAGGACCGTCTAGAGACGATCTCGAGGATCATTTTTATATAAGAAGCATTGGAGAGAAAATCGACAATGTTTATCATGAGATGAGGACCAAAAGTGAATAAAAGAAATAAAGGAAAAAACGATCGATTTGAAGGTGCAAAATCACAAGGTAAAGAGGGAGGTTTGTTCAGCATAGAGCCCTGTCTTTCGACAAGTTGACTCTGAATAGATATGAGAGAGAGTAAAGCCACACTAGTTGGGGACAAGCTATGTCAGATGAAGATTGAGAAACCTTCTGTGGGGAGGAGGGAGCTAGTGCATTTGGCACTGAGGGGTGTTCTCCGACAGACAGGGAAGTTAGATGTTCATACTTGAACCTACTTAAACCGAGGATGCCAAAGCCCCTGACGCAGCCAGATTGACATAAAGGGCAATCCCATAGTGTGAGGGGGACTTGCCACCTTATAAGAACAGGCTAAGGTTGTTACTGGGTAGAAGACAGTGTGGAACCATTCTCCCTGCTATCGATAGGCAGACGATGGGGGATGAATGCGATTTTGGGATTTGCAGTTCCCGTTCTTAGAAAAAGGAGGAGCCGGACCAGAGTATATACCATGACCCCAAATGGATAAGGATAATCTAAGGTGTAAACTCCTGAGTCTGATGTCGGGTGACAGAAAATGGATCTATGTATCAGAAAAAATGACAGGAGGCAATATGTTAGCTAAAGGGGACGTTAAGGATCTTCTAGCAGCTCATGATGGAGCACTGTTTAATAATTGTGGAGCAGCAGTCTGGAAAGAGCTTCGGGTACAATATCCTGATATGTCAGATATGGGCCCTATAATGGCACGTAAGATGCAGGAAGGGGAGGATCCACTCATTTACATTCTGAATTTCCAAGAGCAATGGAACTTGGAAACACGCGAGCCATGGGGAAAATTTATACCTGTGTTCTATCACATATTATGTCAAGGGCTACCAGACAAGGTGTAGAGACAGCTCAAGAAACTGGTGGGCATGGAGGCAAAACCATTGCCAGAAATACAGCTGACCATAGCGCATCATTGCCGATTGTTGCAGGAGAAAAATCAAAAGAGATAAGTTGGTAGGAAGATTGAGGAGGCTAAGTTAGTACAGAAAAAGCTATCAAAGTCTGCTATAGAATGGACAATGTTAACTAATGGATAGGGGCCAGGATCACAGCAAGCAACAGGTATGCCACAGGTGAATAACCAGCGGCAGTTCGATCAAGTAGGGAATGGATTTATACCACAAGGTAGGGGAAACTTCTGCAGAAGAGGAGGCCTTCAAAATAATCAAGGGAATTTCCATAATAACCAATGTGGGTTTCAGCCTATGCAGAATGATAATCAAGGCATACAGGGAGGGCAAATTAGAAGATTCCCTATTGTATGTTGGACATGTGGAATGACAGGGCATATAGCACGAACATGTGGGAGCCAAAGGTATGTGCAGAATGGGAAGTTCTCAATAGGGGGGACTGCTTATCCACCTGCATATAGCTCACAAAGTAGGGGTGGGTTTGCACAGGATCAAACAGTGTATCAAGCACAAGCGCAGATAATGCAACAGACTTTGCAACTGTAGCAAGCACCATTGAATCTGCCACAAGCACAGTCATAGCACCCACCCATGCAGATATAGCTGGGCGCAAACACAGGACAGTTATTGACTCCTATCATAGGGAGTGTCACTATCAAGGGTTGAAATCCTTTTATGGGCATGCACCCACAACAGGACAGCTCATTGGGAGACTTGATGTGTTCAGTACTATCTGTAATGGATAACACAGGATGATGTCACGAAAGGAGGCAAATCCTTTTTCTTTTTTTGTAGACACGGGTGCAACTCACTCATGTATATGGGAGGGAAAATGTTTACTATCAGGTAATGCCATGAATGCTCAAGGTTTCTACAAGTAAAGTTCCTTTTACTGACAAATTACCAGTCTTTATAGGAGAATGTGATATGTCTGTCCCATTGTTTTATTTAAAACCGACACCAGTTTATATATTGGGTCTAGATCTAATGACGAAATTCAACATGACGATTTATTTTACTGATGAAGGCATAGTGTGTTCAATGCCAGGAATACAATATTTAAATGTGAGTGAATGTGAGTGGATTCATTATTGCATTTACAGGACAAATAGCCATATGAGGGGTACAGTTAGAGGCAGAAGTATTTCATTATGGGGTACACATTTTTGATAACATGGCTGCCTGGTATTGTAGGTAAGACTATGAGAATACCTGATGAATTTCTCTTTAGGCCTGAGATTCCCATGGATGAAGAGGAGGGACGTATGTTTCCCTTAGAGTTACAAGCAGCTGTAGTACGAGGGGCCGTGGCCATGTTCATAGGATTTCATAACGGCAGATCATGGAGCACAGTAATTGCTATTGGAGAGGGTTACGGACTAACTGACGTCACTGATGAGGACATATTTAAGGATGACCCATCTGATGATGATGTAGTGTACGAAATGAGCATTACATATTGGGTGAGGGCAGAAACATGCAAGGTTCTACAGAGGATGATGATATTGCGGCTTCGTCATGCATTTTCTTATTGAGACATGGCGATATGACGTAGGCCTATTAAAAGGAGTTGGAGAAGTCAATATTAAACAGAAGCCAGGAGCAATTTTACCTCGAGCAAGACAGTATCCCATGTCTCGAGAGGCAGACAAGCGCATTTTCAAGACGATATCCGCCATGATGGATCAAGGCATTTTACTGATGTCAGAGTCACCATGCAATACCGCAGTGTATCCAGTCAAAATATTGAAGTGGGGTTGTGGCATTTAGTGCAAGACATGCGCCCAATTAATTAGATTGTAGAGGCAGAGTTTCCTCTAGTTCCTAATCCGGCGATGATATTATGTAGTAGCCCTGTTAAGGCGCAATCATTTACCATGATTGACTTGAAAAATGCATTTTTCCCAATCCTGTTGCATAAATATTCTCTGGATCTGACGTCATTTACTTTCCATCAGAAAGTTAAAAAGCACAAGATTACCCCAGGGGTACTGTGAGGAGCCATCGATTTTCAATAGAGTCTTGCAGATGGACTTAAGCAATATTGATGTGCCAAGTGTCGTGCTGCAATAAGTAGATGATATTTTGGTCTGCAGCATGTCAGAGGAAGAGTGTAGATGTGACTCAGTTCAGCAAATGATTATTTTAGCCGAGAAAGGGTACAAAGGTGACAAAGAAAAATTGCAGTATTTCCAGGGAGAGGTGTTATACATAGGTCAGTTAATTTGGCATGAATGAAAGAAAGTCGCACCTGAAAGGGCTGCAGCAATTTTGAAAATGGCAAAACCACACACGATAAAGCACATGCAGCAATTCCTGGGACTGTGCAATTATGCAAGAGCACGGGTATTTGATTATAGTTCATATATGAGGCCATTGTTGCAGGCCCTGAAAAAGGCACAACAAAGCTAGGAAAAGATTGTTTGGATTTAGGAAATGGAGGAAGGGTGTGGTGAGTGAAAAAAGGCAATTTGCACAGCTCCAGTTTTAGGGATTCCTAATTATTCTGAGAAATTCTTTTTATTTTTGCACACAAATGGAACAGTTATGACGGTGGTACTCACGCAGAGAACTACGTTGGGGTACAAGCCTTTAGCATATTACAGTGGGGTTTTGGACCCAGTAATGAGAGGTTACTTCCCTTGCGAACAGTCTTTGGCAGCCGCCACATTCGCTATTGAGAATAGTAATGGGGTGTCCCATGACGTTGTTTGTTGAGCATGCATTATTTGCTCTTTTAGAAAAACCTAAAGGTACACTGACATCTTAAAAAGCCTCTGCTTATGAGGTGGTTATATCAAACATCAAATCCAGCGATCAAAATGGTAAGATGTAAAACAGAGAAACCTTCCACGTGTGTAGCTGAATCACTGGCAGAGGACGAGCAAGCACATGATTGCTCAAACTATGAGGAATTCTATGATGAGATCCCGAGGGTGAAACAAAATGCTTTGACAGCGGGGGAGATTCTTTTTTATTGATGTTTCTTCAAGGATCGATCACACTGATGGGCAAAGACATTCAGGTGCCTCTGTAGTAAGGCACAGGGCTGATGGAGAATTTGAAGTAATGATAAGTGCAAGACTACTGTCGCACCTTTCAGCACAGGCTGCAGAAT
Organism: Ambystoma mexicanum; assembly: GCF_040938575.1. Lineage (NCBI taxonomy): Eukaryota > Metazoa > Chordata > Amphibia > Caudata > Ambystomatidae > Ambystoma > Ambystoma mexicanum. Next base: position 1,124,957,479 of record NC_090936.1, on the reverse strand, counting down.
GTGTGGTGCTGATTGTTGCCCTCATGAAACACGCAGACCGGGAAGTAACTGTGGACAGTGACTCTGCGTATGTGACGTCAACAGTACATGCAGGGCTAGCACATTGGAAAAGGAGGGACTACCTCCGAGCAGACAGCGCTCCAGTGCAACATGCCGCCTTATTGGACAGATATATTAAAGCACTACAACTCCCATTAGCCATTGCAATAGTCAAATGTGCAGCGCATGCTAAGAGAGCAGACTTTATTTCACACGGAAACCAAGCTGCAGACGAAGAAGCAAAAAGGGTTGCATATTCAATTGACATAATGAGTTTTGATACGCCTGATGTGAATGAGAGAATGGTTTTGATGATGATAGTAAATGAAAGCTTCAATAAATTATCAAAGACACAATTGATGGAAGTTCAAAGTGGAGCACCACAGGACAAGAAAGACCTGTGTACACGGAGGGGGTGTTCCTTATCCACTTCCAAGGCATTGTGCCAACAGGAAAGCACTGGTAAACCACTGATGCCTGTAGCCTAATTAAGGGTGGCATTGGAACAGCTACACAACCCTGCACATGTCACTAAGGAAAGCCTTGCAGCAACTACTGCAGAGGACTGGTTTGTACAGAATGTATTAGAACACGTTGCTTTATATGTAGTAAATTGCATCGTATATCAAAGGTTTACTGCAGGGCACACGCTATGAACAGTCAGAGGAGTTATACCTCGACCCAATAGTCCTTTTCAGCATTTACATATCGACTTTGTTGATATGCCGCAGGTCTGTAATGGATATAGGTATATGATAGTGGTGGTGGGACCCTTTTCTAGGAGGATCAAGGCTGGTCCATGCACACACCCAGAGGCCTTTTGCGCTGCAAAGTTTTAAGTTCGAGAAGTATTTCCTAGATAGGGAATATGTGGGGTATTGACATCAGATAATAGCCCACATTTGGTAAATGAAGTGTTTGAGCAAATTACTCAGTATAAAGCATACGTTTTCCTCAGCTCATCACCAGCAAGCAAACAGGATACATGAGAGACTCAATGGTCTGCTCAAAGAAAGGATAGCTAAGCTAAAGTTAATGTTGAAAAAAGAATGGCTGCATTGCCTGCCTCTTGCATTACATACACTGAGGTATCAACCAGGCTCTGACCATCACCTCACGCCCCATGAACTAGTAACGGGGAGGCGAATGACAATGCCTCTCACTCCTCCATCAAGGACTAGAAGTGATACCCAGACAACAGTAGAATTGTGAGTAGATGAGCTACGTGCCTACTTAACATGTATGACTACAAGTATCTCTGTCATTTCATACCAACTCAAGCGGACGGGGTACCAGTCTCAGAACACAGATAAAGACCATACAGCAACCACACCAAAGGAACTATTATTGTCAAAAATATTTCCCAGAGATCAAGATTTGATCAGGAACTTTACCCGCAAATGGCACCAACACAGATTTAACAGTCCTTTTAAAGTAGAGGACGTAACTTTATCGGCAGTGAAGGTCCTAGGGAGATGCGCTTGGTTGCACCTGCGAGACGTGAAGATCTACACCGGCGAGACCACCGCACTCCCACCCCATTCGGAAGCAAGCCAGGCAGAAGAAGTTCAGCTTGTGCAGACTAGATCAATGATGAGAAAGAAGGATGCAGAGAATGTCCAGTAGACACATAAAGAGTACATTGGACTGTGGTTCTTCCGAGACACTCTTTGTAGCTGCTAAGCAAGGAGTGAAAAAGCTATTGTTCTTGAGCAACAGGAGTATTGCTAAACATTGGACTGAGACATATTGAAGTCTTGAAGGAAATTCCCTGGAAGAGGAAACAGTTCCCTGATTCCTTTCTCACCGAGTTTCTCTTTGGAGGTGCCCGTGGTAGTTTCTAATGGCAGCATTCATACAATCATTTTTTCTGTTTTCCTCTTCTTTCTTTGTGCCTATCCTGCACTAGTTGGGAGAACTGTTTACGTTCTTGTGTTTTTGCAAGATCCTAAAAATTGTCCAGTTGTGAAGAGACTGCTTGTAGCCATAATTGAGCAAATCCTCCAGTTACTTGAGTACAGCACAGATGGTCCTGTCTGACGAGGGCACTCACACACTGCTTGCAATTGTCTTTTATTTCTTGATTGAAAGCATCCTTATCTTGTTGGAAGACAAACCAATACTTATTATTAGTATTAGTGAGAGATCCCAGGAATAGACCTGCAATAAATTGGCTGATGCATGAAATTCGCAAGCATTTTTGTTTGTTGCCTGACGCATGTCTTTGAACGCATGGATGGGTCTATCGAGTGATGACATTCACAATCTACGGGACCTGGTCTTTTACTATTTGCTGGAAGCTCATCCTCATTTGGTTTGGCAAAAAAACAACTCTTTTGTAATCATTTGGAATCCTATCAATCGTCCTGCAATCAGCCAGATGCTTGTGGAGCTTGTGGAACAGATTCAACAGTTGATAGAAAAGGTTATGAGAGTTCCTGATTAAAATTGATTTTTCCTTCCTTAAAAGTAATCCCAGGCAAAAATGGGCATCATTGATATAACAACAATGTAGCAAACAACGAGAGAGCACCACAACGTGCAAGAAGCTATTTCTGTATAAAATGGACATATTGGTACACAATATATACGTGTCATGTTCATTGTTATTCTTCTATCTCTCACGATACATACTGTTTATTATATAGATCAAAACAAGGCAGTAGCTCCTGTATATCTTCCTATGCAGCCGGAAGGTACAGTTATGGCGATTTTATGATTGGCAAGGCCGTATATGATTGTTTCTACACCAGCAGTACATGTACTGACACCAATTCCACTGACAAGTGTCCCTATGATTCCCCCAGTAAGAAGGAACTATGCTGACATACTTCATGAGATGATTATAAGAGCTCATGAGGCAAGGAAGAGACCTAAGAGAAGTGCAAGGGAGGATGATCATGATTTAAATGACTAACTAGATAGTACAGCACACTTGGGGTACAACATGTGGTATCAGCACATGAAAGAAGTTGGAAGGAGGACCTGCTACGTATGTGCACTCCTGCCTTAAATATGTGGAAATCTGAGATATTCATAGCCATTGAAATAGATGTTCAGACAGCACACTGTCTATCCCACATTGTACTCTGACAATCAAGAGGTCAGTTCATAGGCCGAAGAGCCCCTTTAGTATGGGCAACAGAATGGACAGATCCAGATGAAGACGATTATGTTGAAGACATAAAGACAAGAGCAAGAGCACACACCAGAAATCATGTGATAAGATACGAACAACCTGGAAGAAAAGGGGCTGGAATCAGACGGGAAGTGAACAGAAGGCTTGAAAGCCCAGGAACATCCACAGAAGAAATCCAAATATGGAAGAACAGAGGCCAAATGCAAATCTGGGGATCAGTACTTTCACCAGATGGATGGGAGGAAGGAGTGGTCGTCTGCAGAGTGTGGAAAGTGATTGGTTGCTACAAACCAACTATTGACATTGTTTTGGAGAGAATTAGAACTGTGGTTGAATCTTTGACGTGCCAGGAATGAAGGACGGGACAGCAGTGGTAATGGATCACTACTGGACTTGTGGATACAGCACTTATATGAAGCTGCCCAGAGATTGGGGAGGATTATGTTCTATAGTAAACATCCATGTTCCTGCATTGGTGATTCCTAAAAGTGACCTAAACATTGGTGAATTTCCTAAAGCATATGCACACCTGAGGAAAAAGAGATCTGTTGAACTCCTGAATCGAATGAGGAGAGAGAACTATTTCTCAGCAAAGTCAATAGAAGCCTTTGATTCCATCCCATATGAGCACAGATTGTTTAGTAAGACGTCACCAATATTCACGATAATCTTCCTTCCCATGATGCAGACGGATGCAAACACCAAGTGGTTACAGATAACCAGATGGGAATTGTTGCAGACGATTAACACTACTATAAAGGGATTCAATGCTATCAAGGAAGAGCTGAGCGTCATATGACTGATGACTCTTTAGAACAGATACGTCGTGAACATGATCACAGCTATAGATGGAGGTGTTTGGGCCAAAATTGGAGAATCATGTTGCTCATTCATACCTTCTCAAGGCAATGAGAATGGCACCTTGAAAGAGGCCATAACGATGCTGATGAAGTTACACATCCAGATGATAGACGGAGTTGAAGACATTGCTGATGATAGTTGGTTTGGATCAATCTTCTCGTGGGTTCCACAATGGATGGCAGACATGTTCAAATTCCTTGGAGCCCCAATAGTGATGGTTTTGCTCGGATTTTGTGTGATCAGGATAATAATCTCACAATGCAAGAATACTGCAAATAAAGCTGTCGGAATGAAGATTATTGGCCTCATTCCGAGGTTTTTGCTAGTCATGGCGGTTTTAGCGCCATGACTAGCACCAATACCGGTACCGTATCCGCCCTGGTTCGATAGGGACTTACCGGTCTAGTCCGACCTTAGCGGGACCGGTAAGTCCCCATTGAAAATGCCAATCCCCATTGCCATTTGAGCCCCCTGAGGGCTCAATGGGAATGGGGAGGGTGCTAATAATGGTACCATAAATCACGGTACCGTTATTACCTCTGAAGTCCCTTTGTGGGTCCCGTCCATAACGCCTGGTAAAAGCAGGTGTTAAGGACGGGTCCGCAAAGGGACCTCGTAGTAGGGCGCAAAGGGATTACCGGCACCAAAGTCCTTAACGGTGTCCGGTATCCCTTTGCACCCCCCTACTCGGAATGAAGCCCTATGATTGTTGTTGATTCAGGATGGAAAACTAAAGAGCTGACTGACGAAGTAATCAGAGACTATGTGAAGTCCGGTATACATGCACCAGAGGGAACAAAGTTCCTGTACCCAAAGAACCACAAGAAGTATATAGGGAAATGGATCTTCTGCAGTCCTAGCGGACAATCCATGCTTAAGTCCTGGAGAAGGGAGTCATAAAGATATGGGTCCCAAAGTAGCATTTCTTCAGACGAGGATGTCTAGATGTGAAGGTTGATGAGAGAGTGGTTGATGAATCGCCCAGAGGGGGTAGTGTAGAGGTAGAGCCAAGTACCCCCACTCAAAGCTCCTCCCCCATGCTGCCTATATGTTGGGAGCCAGAGTGTGAGACATGTGCAGTACGAGTGAGAATACCCATACCGAAAAGAATATTGGAAGTAAGGTTACCATTAAGGAAGCCATACATGCATTCACAACAATATGATGGCCATTTGAATGAAATCCCGGAAGAAGTGTGAAAACTGAGCAAAAGAGAAGATTGGTGATGTCATGAAAAGCAGAGCCGGCACACCTAGAAAAGAGACAAGAAGCTGAAGACCATTGACATTGTATAGGCACTGAAGAAGAGGTGTCAAAGATGAGCAACATTTCGGGCTCGAGATGAAGATGCTCATGCTACAGAAATAATGAAAAAGATATCAAGTCATTTTACAATTGTACAGATGCAGTAACGCAAGTAGACAAAGTATTCTTAAAGGCTGGCTATGTAGTGAATAGATTGTGTTGATATGCATAGAAATGTATGGACTATGGACAATTCCACAATGCATCCCGTGAGCAGAAAGGCTTTTCAGTGTTGTCGCAGTTAGAAATCGAAAACATAACCATGGAGTTGAATCAAAGAAAGGCTTGGTTGGCCCAGTACCAGGAAATCAAGGCCACTGTGAACCTGAATGTTCATGCAGTAGTTACAGAACGTTTGAGAAGAACAAACTCCTGTTTTAGGTGAGGAGCGAGAACATTGAAGACATCAGAGCTTCATCATTTAATAGTATTTTGATGATTAATGGCAGCCTGCGGGGTGATCAACCGGCAGCACCAACTTGGAAACGGGCTAATCAATTCAGTACGTTGCACTACATCTTTGCTACAGAGCAACTGATGGGGAAGATGACATTGTTGACAGTGGTCCAAACGGAACAGAGTGATGACTGGGACACTCATTATGTTTTACCAGCACAACACTTACCGTATCACCACCTGGAATTGGTCCCGGGTGGCAACCGACTCAGAATCAAAAGAAAAGACCTAGGTCTGGTACTGGACACTCTATTGAAGTTAAAACCGGACCACCAAGATCACAGTATAAAACTCATTGACTACAATGATGCACTAAATGTATTTTGTATGAAGGAGGCTGCAAAGGGTGGCTCTTCAACCATCAGACACACCTATGACTATCAAGTAGCAGCCAAAAAAAGGAATGTCCGGAGGGCCAGGAGGCGATTTAAAACTTCGAACTCACCAGTAGACCTATCTCTGTACAAGAAAATCAGAAACACCTACAGAAACTGGCTTATCCAACATAAACATCTGTTGGCGCAACAAGACAGCCAGAAGATGATACAATTAGTTACCAGTAAAAACATCTCTGGTATCTGGAAACTGATAAACGACATATCCACGCCTGTCGAGTCAAACACTGGCAATCCAATACCTGCAACGGTCTGGGAGGAACACTTCCTGAAACTCTATTCTATGGGGAAAATCTGTGAACCACAAAAACATCTATCCTCTGACAAACCTTGGGACCTCAAATTCGAAAAACAGGACATCGTGGATCTCATTAACAGCTCAAATTCCTTAAGGGCCGCTGGGCCTGATGGTCTTACAAACGAGATCCTTAAGAGTGACCCGAAGAAATGGGCACTATTCATGACAACCCTGTTCAATGAAATAAAGTGTCTCAAAAAGATACCTCATTCTTGGACCAGGTCAATAATCGTACCGATCATCAAGAAGGGCGATAGGTCCGATCCTGCAAACTATAGACCGATCGCTCTCTTGAACATTGTGGGAAAAATATTCGCCGCAGTGGTCCTGAGACACCTGAATGATTGGATTCGGCTGACTTGCCATCAAGATCCTTGGCAGTCGGGTTTCCGCAAAGACATTGGGACATCCTTGAATGTTTTACTTATTAACATACTTAAATGCATGATCAAGGAAAAAAAATATAAAGACATCTATAGTGCGTCCATAGATCTTGAACAGGCATTCGATTCTGTTGACCGTAGCCTTTTGTGGACTAAATTGAGGAAATGGGGCTGTCCAACCAATCTGAGAGAACCCTTGGAGGCCCTTCATAATGGAACAACACTCAGAATCAGATTGGATAGAAAAGGTACCCTTTCAAATAATGTCATCTCTAAGAACGGGCTGAAACAGGGGTGCCGTTTGGCTCCTGCTGTATTTTGCCTATTTATATCTGATATGCAGGAAGCCTTCGGAGCAGTAAGCTGTTTTTTCTTGCTCCGGAGGTTTGGCGCCTGTTGGAAAGCCTCTTTTGGAAAAGAGTTTTGAGATTACCATCATCCCTTCCCATTGAATGTGTGAGAAAAGAACTGGGGTTAACCTCACTTTATATCACAATGGTTTGGAAATCACTAACTCTTTACAGCAAATGCCTGGACCCTGCAAACAGAAGTGGATGTTTGCCCATAAACGAAGCCCTGTCTGGTGGATCGATTCCAGCCTTAAACGCATGGCAGACAACTTGCAAAGGCATTTTGGATACGATTGCTCAAAACACAGACAGTTAAATGCAAAATCCGCTCAAGGTAAAGAAAAAACTTCTAGATTGGGACTCGATTGTCACAATGGATAGGCTTAGTGCTCTTCCGTCTATATCTCTTGGTAAGGAAGAACATTATAGCCGAGGCGCAGTGCTTCCATACTTAGACAAATTCCCCTCCTATTCGGAAAGACAGTATTTTCTGAGATTCCGCCTTAACCTCCTGCCCACGAGGGAGGTGCTGGGTAGAAGGATTAAAAAGAGAGAAGATCGGATTGCCTCTTGTCGTTGCTGTGGACAGGAGGTAGAAACTTTGCAGCATTTGGTAATGAGTTGTGCCGCACTTTCAGTCTACAGAGAAAAATGGTTGGGGAAACAATGTGCAATATTATGCACATAAGTATCGTGCAGGTGAAGTGACAATTGAAGTGACGGTAGATGGGTGTATTTACAGCGGCATATAGTGTAGTATGGTTCTGCACCGCCATTAGTTGGACAGTGGGCGGCGAGGCAGATGCGAAAATGTTTGTGTTGATGTGTACATGTCTGAAGTACCCGTCTCCAGTGTTAAATCTTTTTTCTCTGGGTTTGGGGAAGACGCTTGAGCCCAAGATCTGCGAGACCACACAGCTTTGGGTCGGTCTGTTCAGCCACTAGTCCAGGAGAGCTTATTCATGGCTCGGGTGGTGTTGCTTTGCTAATGTCTAGGCCGGTGGCGGCCATCTATGCGGGGGTTGTGTGCAGCGTGAGGTGATAGGAGATCTTAGAGGTGAGTCTGTTCATTGGGAAGGGGGGATAGACCCAACGAGGCAAAACAACCTGCAACCCTGCCCTCCTGCCCCTTGCCCTTTTCTTGCCGGTCACATTTCTCTAGCTCACAATGCCACCATTCCCTTTTTCTCACCCTGTCACGCCCGGTCTCTTTCTCAAGAAGAAACATGGTACCAAGAGGAACAAAAACAAGCATCTGCACATTGCCAGATGCTGGAAATGGTCAGTCTGGAAACACATGATATTATAATACTCATAACTTGTGGCAGTAATATCCTTGGGTTGCCGGCTATAGAACTGCATTAGCACGCAGAGAAGATTACTGTGGGTGTCCTTTTATTTTTACAGTAAATTGCATACATGGGACCAAGAACACTAGCACTAATGTGCTCTTGGGTCCCCTGCATGCCCTTTTCAACTTTTACAAGGCAGAATGCACATGAATTGAGTACAACTAGGCAAGATCACCTTTAAGCTGTGGCGTGTAAACAGCTAAATGTCCCCTGCAAATCATTCCTTGCCATTGTCACTTACAAATAGATTCCTAAGGTAGCTGCTTGTTTTTAGCAGGTTCTCAAGGGGTGCATATTCTGTAGGAAACCATTTCTTGTAAGGCTGCATGGACATCTTAAGTTCAGCTCGTGCCGCGTCTCAGCCTTGAAAGCAAAAGGACATTGGCTTGAGTAGTAAAAAAAAAAAAAAAAAAAAGGTTTTACAACATAACGTGCTGTCTTAATGGCTTAATTTCCCACTCTGTAAGCCAGTTCCATCGGACGTGAGTAATAACTAGAATTATAACATTGCAATATTGGCAAGGCATTTGTCAATATTGGGCTTGGTACGGGTGGCAGCATCTTTTAAAATGCCCGCTCCCGGGCCCATTCACATGTTTTTACCTGTTCTGCATTGACCTGTTTTGTAACTCCACTATTACAGACCATGACATCAGGTTGTAATGCGTGTTATTGGTCGCACAAGAGGTTAAATAACCTTAGTGTTGGCTCAAGCCTTGAACTTGCAAGAGGGTGAATAAAACCCACTACAGACCGTGTTCGCTGACGTGGGAGCCACGTTATTTAACCTCAAAACCAAGTATACTGACATCCCTCATTCAAGAGGCCACTCTCTAAATCTACTCTGTCAAGACCTTTTTTCCTTCACCACATTTGGGGATTATTCAGAGCACTAAAACAAAATGTATTGCAGTGACGTGAGAAAGTGGGCCATGTGAGCTGTATGGTCCAACATGTGTTTAAAATGGAAACTGCTAGTCCAAAGCGAAGCAACTGAAGTTCCTGAATAAGGACCAAGCAGAGAGTGTTATTTGAGAGAGGACCCCAGCGGTGTGCGGGTATATGCATATGCGACTAAGTTATACGCGCGCGCGCGCACACATACACGCACGGACGTGCACATACACGCTATATGCCTGACTTCCGGAAATTAATATTTATGTTAGGGTGGAACATTAATGGGCAATAACCGCATTTACCCTCGAATTAAGGTAGCATCCAATTGTTAGTCATAATTGCTTTAAAACACATCAATTACCACTCTGTTACTTCCCTATTGTAATGGTTCATAGCACATGAAGGATAGTTATATTATATCGCGACACCGCTGATTTTGTATGCTTCCCAAATTCAGCAAAGAAAAAAGCCAGTTTGCTTTTATGAATGGAATCTTTGCCTCCACTAGCCATCATTAATTGACTATATTGTAAATTCCACATTTCTAATGTCTAATGAAAGACAAAAAGTAATTGCTTGCCTTCCAATAAGATCAAATGCATAGTCTGTGAACATAAATCAGTTAATATATGTGTCTTTCAACAATTGAACAAATATTTGGTACTAAAGTCATACTAATGATTGCTTAAATGATCAGTAACCTGTATTGCTTTATATGCCTGCCATTACATTGTATTTTGTCTACAATTCTTCCCATCACATTCAGAATTCTTTTGTGTTGCTCTACGCATTTGGAGAGTGCTTAGTTTGGCTCAGTGGTCCTCAATGAGAAAGCCTCCCCTCTCCTTTGCAATCCCAGAAGTCACAGCCAATTTATCAAGAAAACCACAATGTTATATCAGGTCGGTCCCCAGGGCCCCATTTTCCACCAGAAATGAGCCGCCTAATTGCTGCTCAGAGCCTTTCTTGTGTCACAGTAAGTAATGTTCTAGCAGACATGTACCAAGGCAGACCTAAGGGGCATCACTGTCACTTTGGCCATGTCTCTTGCACAAACATTGAAAAATGGCGAATGTCAGCTCTGCTCACTACTATGCCTAACAGCTCAAGAGGAAGTGCGACACCACACCGGCTACAATGACTTCTGAATGTGTGCATTTCATGTTATTTCCTAACAAAGAAGTCAGTATGTTTGCAAATGTGCTGTTGCATATTTACAGACTTTTATGGGGCGGTAGGCGGTTGGCTTATATTAAGAATTTTTAATTCAGTTTTAAGGTGCAATGTGTGCACGGCGAATGCGCCCCTGCGCTGCACACAAACAAGGTGTAAGTGGTGTTACGATTACAGTGCCGCCGGTTGTGTCTGTGTGTACAGAGCAATTTATGATAAAAGAAAGTGCCTTTCCTCATTGTCTCTCTCTGTGGAGGTTTGCCTGAGGATCCCGGCACTCTTTGCAGGGAGTATCAATACCTCTGGCAGGGGTGCATTTAGTTGTTGAAATGTCATAAAATCCCCCATCCCCTGCACCACCCAAGAATGTTGGGTTCCGTGCTGACTTGCCCAGAGCTGGTTAGCACAGCATTCTATTTATGTATGTATGCATTAATTTATTTATTTATTTATTTATTTATTTATTTATATATATATACAGGAGGAACAATGCTCATTTCATCACAAAAGATCATACAATAGATAAGAAATCAGATTTTACGGGATGCAGTTAGCTTCTAACAATGGGGGGAATTTGAGGGACATTCTGGCCAGTTTGTTGAGGGCAAGTAAATGGAACAGTCACCGGGGACAATACATAAGTGTACATACTGTTGGGCTGCATGTACAGCCTCCCAGCGAGGGCAAACTATTCTGGCTGAGGAAAACCTATTAGAATGAACCATTGTGGGAACAGACTGAAGGGCGTGCTGTAGAAGCACACAGGTTGCTTTAGTTGAAACGTATTGGGTACTCTCACATAGCAACATTTTAGAATCATTCGCCATTTTGATTTCTGTTTGTATATTTTCTGTTCTAAAATGGTGGACTATGCTTTCAACTTGCAACCAAACCTCCTGACCTTTGAGTTCTGTTCATGTTTAGGCTGTCCAAGAGCCGACTGTTTATACTTGGTAAAGAGACCTTGAGCTGCAAATGAACTGTCATCTAAGTATTGTCTGCGCACACAAGTCTCATCCTTGTATAAACATTGGGACAATATAAAGCAAACCTTGAGCATGGACACAGGCCAAATGCAATTGTGAGGAGACAACAAACCGTGCTTGCTGCAAGATTTGAGAACATATATCGACATTGTGTCTTCATGGAAATGGAAACCTATGTAATCTTTTGCATATTATTGTATAAGCTGTATGTGAACTAGGCACAAACTCTAGACCGCAGATTATTAACATGAAGAGGGGGTGGACAATATTACTGAAAACTGTATAAAAGCACAGATGTTTAGATGTCCAGCACTCTCTCTCCTCTCTTTGATGGGCTGGTACTCATTGCGGGGTGTTGATGGCCAGATAGCTATCTGTGTTTCTTTGTAACTGTGCAGAATAAAGATCTGTGAATCTTTATAGCCCGTGATTGGTGTATTTCCTTTTGTGGTAGTCAGCCTCGCTATTTCCTTGTTTTTACAGATGGCGCCCGAAAAGGGACCCTCCAGATTGATGCCGTCTCGTTGAAGTGTTGACGCAGCTATTGGACCGGGATTGGACAGTGAGAAAGGGGGCCCCTTCTTGGATGAGACGCAACACCTCAACAGTACTGCACGACCCGATCCCTGGACGGTGAGCACGCGGTCCGAGACGGCATCTTGCATCTTGACTAGGGTCCATATACCGAGGTGGGCTGTTTTGCCGAAATCACCAACCACGAGGGTCCTTTGTTGTCCTTAGTAATCCGATCGAACCTCTCTTAGTCCTTTGATCAGGTGAGTCGTGCCCCGATTCCTAAGTATCCTGATATTTGATTTGCCGCATTGTCCTTGCGAGTGCAATTACTGCCAGGTAACACCAGAAATCTGATATGCCTGAGAAATTCTCTGCCTGTTTCAGGGCATTATTGCCCAGAGACAGACAATCTTTGAAATTTGGCCGTCCGGCACCACAGAAGGGGTCGCCGGCATGTACTATGTACTGTAAGTCCGGCATTGGTAGTATAGTGTTTAACGATATTTGGCACAGACAAACTAGACATGCTTCCGAACATCAGTGGCCAATCAATGATAGCTTTGAGATTTCTTGCATAGAATATTTAGAATCTACAATGTTAAAGAAAAAAGCTAGACCTGCAGCGTTTGATGTATTACAAAATTGGAAAAAAAGAAGCTATGCAGTAGCTTAAAAGTAGAGAGAAACATGCGCGCCGACATATGTTGAGCGCCGAGAAAACATTATTGTATGATCAACAAAAACAGTCAGAGTCAGTTAGAAACATGGATAGGGCTTTTCAACTTGGCATCCAAAAAATATACCCATCTAAAAATGTTCATGCGTCAGATGAACTGATTGATAAGCTTTTAAATGAACGAAGGCGTGGCGCCACTGCGCCACCTCCTTATGTACCTATTCCTGTTGCTTTACCTCTTCCTGCTGTCGTTCCTCCTCCCGTAGCAATTCCTGCTCCTCCTATCGTTCCTTCTATTGCTCCTCCACCACAAGTTATTGCTCCGCTTCTTATTGGTGCTCCTCCACCTGTGGGATGTTCTGACCCACTAGGCTCTGCCCTGCAACATCACTGTGTGCTGCTTTCTTCAAAACCAACAGAATGGCTGTCGAAAAGCCTTATGGGAGCTAAAAATCTCTGAGAAGTGCGCAGGGGAAACCTGAAAAATAGGCCGCCAATCCATTTGCCTGTGTCAGTGGTGGAACCAGAGATCACACTACCAAAACCTGTCATTGGGATGCCCGCAGAGTGAAATTAAACTACTTGAAAAAGCAGGGTTGCTTGCCAGGAAAACCCAGAAGTGCTTTAAAATCCGTTGTTCCTTGGCTGTGGAAAGTGAAAAATCATGGTTCCCACACATCAGAAAAGCACCATATTCCTTGTTGTGTGTTAAACATAACTTTATTTAAAGAATCCACCTAAGCACAATGTCAGGAGAAGCACATTTCATCATAAGAAAATCCACATTCAAAAAGATGCTTGCCTGGAAAAATTGGTCAGATATGGGCACAGTACTGCCGCTCGCCTGTGGCAGAGCTGTCATTTACTTATACTCTTAGTTAAAACTTGTGTTTTAAAATCAAATTGTGGAAAAGAAGAGGCTTGCCATCAAAAGCAATATAGGTTGCTACAATTCAATTTCTATGTTTTAAAAAGACTGGAATGAAGAGATCTGTGGGTATATTTGTTGAAAATGTGAAGTTTATTTTAGAAAAGACAATTTTAAAGCAGTGCTTTAGAAGTGAACTAATGTTAGCCACAGTACTCCATAGGCACATTCCACAGTTTGCCCTAAACAAAGCAATCTTCCCCCTGCTCTCTGCTCAGGAACTGTAATTGAGTTATTAATGGAGGTGGGAGGAGATTTTGGCCTGTTGCTCTGAGGAGAGACAAAAGACTCTCTTGATTGAAAAGATATGCAGATTCAACTGCCAACAGAAAACAACTGCCAGCAGGAAGGGAGCCTGGGAGTGCTCTGGCCCAGCCAAACCTTGGGGGTGGGACCAGACGGATATGTGCATCTTGACCCAAAAGAAAATATCTTTTGAAAAAGACTTGCAGAGAACTGAAAAAAATTGGTAAAAATCTGTAAATATAGTGTTGTTAAAATGAAATTTCTGCTCACCGTTTGAAACTACTCTGAAATCTTTGCGATGTTCAGAAACAGGACTACCAAAATGTTGATGTTGTAGCAATTGTGAAAATGCTAGAAATATGAAACTTCACACGATTATGCCCAGATGTCATGCGCATGTATGGAGAAAAATGTGGACAGATCTGATACTGGCTACCCCACCAAAAGCGCAAAAAACTGTCAATTTTGAACCAAAGCTCTCACTGAGATGGAACTCGGACGGATACGTGGTGTACTAAATCTGTGATGTGAATATGTATTATTAGCAAGTTGGTGATATTGTAAATATGATTTATGTGAAAAATAGATATACTGTACTGAAACAAAGGGGAGGTACTCCCCGGATTGTAAAATGCAGCATCACTATGACACTAGATTTCCTTCTCAAATCAGGAGAGGGGAAATACTCTGACCAATCAGATTCCTAGAGGGTGGGCTTAGTATCATTCAGCCTACCCACCCCTCTGTGAAAGACATAAATAGGGACAGGTTAGGACCTACACAGATTCACCCATCAACTGATTTACTGGCGAAGCGCTCTGCGGGAGAACCCAGATCCAACACTCTAGAACTCTGAAAGCAGAAGGCCCATTCTAAAACTGAACCTTTCTCAGCTGGTCTTTAAAATCTTGAAACCTGATTTTAACCCCAGACTTCCAAGGGGCACACCAAAGATTGAATAGCTTGGCTGTGGTGCTGTTTCTGCTTCTTGCCAAGAACTCTTGCTAGAACCCAGAGATCAATACCAGTAGAGCAGAGCTATAACCTGATAATTCAACCCAGAACCAACACATCAGATCCAGTTCAGAGGCCGTGCAGAGACCAGAGTGCCGTGCTGAGTGCAGAACCGGGTGCCTGAGTCCTGTCTGGCGGGCAAGCAGATTCCAGTCCAAAACCTTTGACCAGATCTTTGAAAGGCCTATTCCAACCCATAGTTGTGAGTATCTAGCATAGAATTGTCCTAGCCAAACTCTTATCTTTAAGTAATCTTATCCAAACCATTCTATCATATCCAGAACTTCATTGTAGAATCTCTTTTGTCTTTTCTGAATCTTTCCCTCATCCATATAGTCCTTTGATAATTGTAGTGATAATATCATCTTTGCGCTAATATATTTGCAAGTGTCTCAGCGGGCAAAAGTCAGAACAGAGGCGCCCTGATCAGGTGGCTATCCATTGGGCCTCCCTTAGAGTAACGAAATTCTTGTTGGTAATTCAAAAGCGCATCTTTCATTTGAAAATCTTGACTCTTTTCTGAAAAAAATCAACCTCTACTAAAGCCTTCATAACTTCTGAACCATACATGCTAGAAATGTAAGTGCCAAATTGAAGCTACAATCCTCAGCTTTCAAATGAATCTAAAACCGAATTCCATCTCCTTGTAGTTTTTCTGTAAATGCATTCCTCGTGAGCTGAAAAGTTTGCCGCGAATTCGCGTTTGGCTCAATTTCATCCCATGTAAAATAGCTATTCTTTGCATCTGAACTCAGAATTCAATTTTCAAGCTGCTAGTTGTTCAACCATCATTGCTAGTGTTTACCTAGAACTATCCAAAGCGGCTCCCACCAGTTTTGAATACAATTAAGTGAATTAAAGCCATTTTCAGTGATTTTTCCAATTCATTACAAACCACATTCAAAAGCATTTGAACTGTTTTGAAATCATTCCTGTTTCTCTCTGCTTGCTGGGGGGAATTGGGATTGAACTGTATTCGTTGTGTTTATTCCTGAAACCTGTGTTCTCACCTTCCATCTCTTTATCTTGCATTTTGGGGGAATTGAGTAGTATCAGGGGGAAGGTGAGATTGCATTCTTTTCCTATCCATATCAAGTACTATTCTGTGCTGCATTGTTTTCCTATCCATATCAAGTATTATTCTAGGCTGCATTATTTTTCTTTTCCTTACTCATTCTGATTAAAGAGATTGTTGATTGTTGTGACATCACCCAATGGTGATCATTGTATAAATATTAATAGTGTGATATCTAGATATTGTTCAAATTCATAAAAGTGTGAAATAAATCTTGTTCGCTCCATAAAAATAAATATTTTAACTTTGCAAAACAGCCTGCTCCCTGGTTCAGTGGGCCCGGGGGGGATTCAAAGAGAGGGGCATGATATAAGGGTACATCATTCAGAAATAAAATAACTTTTAGACATACAAATATATAAGTAAGGGTTCAAACTGTGCATCACACGCTAGGCATTGACTTAGGTGGAGTGCCGGGTTGAAATCACTTACACACCTGTACCTCCACCTTTCCCTGCTGCCACGGGTTGTAACGCTCACCTGATTCCCGCAGAGGCGCCGGTCTTGACTGAGCGAATACCGTATCTTCAAAGGTGATGTGTAACACACGGTTGGCTCTTTGGGCTGGACCTCTGTGCACTGTATGTCTGACTCGAAGAGTAAGATGTCTGCAGATAGAAAATATGGGATTAATGAACTGGGTTATTGGGTGTCTCTCTCTTCTTCCCTTTCTCTTCTCCTGTAGAACCCCAAAGGTTAACGCTCTCACCTTAGGTAAGTGAACGCCGTGCTCTCCATCTGCCTCGGGGCAGGGTGCCGTAACCAGTTTCTTCACTGGATAAGGGTGCAGGCCTCTTGATTTCAGAGGACTGCTGTCCGTCGTTTACTGCACGAACGGTAAGTTCCGAGCATTTCAAATGTCTTTAAAAGTCTTTTGTAATGATGTCTCTTGTTTTGCAGGGTTCCGGCGATGGCGGATGACGGGCCGAAGTGAGTTGAGGATGGAACCCGTGTGAGGAATAGAAGCGCCTGGAAGCACGTAAGTAAGCGCTTGTTGCCTGCTTCACGATGCGCACTAACTGTCCTTTTATCTTGAAGGTACAAGTTCGGAGCTGCTGGAGGGTGCCGGAATACCCACTGGGTTTGGCGTGGGAAGGAGTAATGGCACGTGAGTATTAAAGTTACCCAATGTCTTTAAACGCACCTTCTTTTGTCTTTCAGATGCGGGATGCAGCGCCGAAGGCCTCCTGAGCGTGCGAAGAGTTGGTAAGCTTTTGTCTTTCAGATGCCGGAATGCAGCGCGAGGCGTTGGTGACAGCCAATGGGCCAGGTAAGAGATGCGCTGTCACTGAAGACCGTAGTGCTAACCTGTTCTTTCTTGTCTTTATAGGTGTTGCTGAAGACTGGATTCAGGATGGTAAGCCTTTTTCCCTTAGGCCCAGGATCAGATGCAGAAGACACGATGAGCGTTCTGCTGCAGAGGATGCAGAATAACGCAAAGCAAGATTCATCCATCGGGTGTGGTTTAAATAGCCTCCTGTAGTGCTTAGGTGTCTCCTTCCACAGCCTCGCCTAGAAGAAAAAGAGTTCCTGCTTTCCAGAAGAGTTCCAGTGTTCTGAACCTAGGGAGTGGCTCCTGCCCCACCCAACAGGAAAAGTAGTCCCAAACAGAAGAGGATCAGAGGCTCAACTGGCAGGTAAGTAAGCAGCATGGTCTGCTGCAGGTAAGTCCACCCAAGCATTATGAGCCCGGCGCTTCCAGCGCTGGGACTGGGCATATTTATGAGCCTGGTGCCACTGGCGCCAGGACAGGGTCCAAAAGGTCCCAATTGGGACTGATTGGCACTCGGAACCTGGGTTATGGGTCTGCTTCCAAGGGAGTTGGGTAAGTCCTGACCTTTTGGAAGCAGAGATCATGACAGCACCCCCCCCTCAAGGCCCCTCCCAAACCGGGCTTCTCCGGGGGTTTGGGCTTGTCAGGAAATGTTCGGTGAAATCTTTTGATTAGACGAGGAGCGTGGACATATTCTGCTGGTTCCCAGGATCTTTCTTGGGGGCCGTAGCCTTTCCAGTCAATTAGGTAAAATAGTTTAGATTTGGAGATCTTGGAGTCCAGAATGCTTTTGACTTCAAACTCGAGTTCTCCATCGACTAGGATAGGTTTTGGAGATTTAGTTAGTCGGGTTTGAGGTTGCACGGGTTTTAATAGAGAGACGTGGAAGACCGGATGTATCTTCATGTGAGGGGGCAAGTCCAACTTGACCGCTACTGGGTTTACTATGGTAGTGATGGAATAGGTACCAAGGTACCTTGGGTTGAATGTGCGTGGTCCTTTTAGAGGTAGATATTTGGTGGATAACCAGACTTGATCTCCTACTTTATATTGGGGGGCTTCCTTCCGATGTTGATCTGCTCCTTTCTTGTATTGTTCCTTAGCCCTTTGAAGGTGAGAAACGGCTTCCTTAAAGGCTTGGGTGATTGTAGAATGCAGGTAGTCTACTGCTGGTGTTCCAAGATCTTGGAGTGGATCCAACTCCGAGGTTCGAGGGTGACTGCCGTATAAAAGAAAAAACGGGGTTTTCCCAGTTCCCGAGTGGACAGAGTTATTGTAGGCATATTCGGCTATCCAAAGGATATCTTTCCAAGTTTTTTCAGTTTGTTGCAGCATGCAGCATAAATACTGTTCCAGAGTTTGATTGGTCCTCTCGGTTTGTCCGTCGGTTTGAGGGTGGTGACTGGTCGATAGTCTCACATCAATTTGAGCCGACCGACAGCAACTTCGCCAAAAATGAGAAATAAATTGACTACCTCGATCCGAAATTAGAACTCAAGGAAAACCGTGCAGTCGGACGATGTTTTCGAGAAATTCTCGGGCCAGAGTTGCTGCTGTTGGCAAGCCTTTGAGTGGAATGAAATGCGCCATCTTGGAGAATAAGTCCACGATTACTAGGATCGTATTGTATCTGGAGCATGGAGGTAGATCGGTGATGAAGTCCATAGAAAGCGTATGCCAAGGGCGAGGTGGGATGTCAATAGGGCGTAAGAGGCCGGCTGGTTTTTCCTTTTGACTCTTGTTTTGGGCGCATACTCCACAGGACATTATAAAGTCTCTGATATCTTTTTTCCAAGACGGCCATCAGAAGTAGCGCTTGATCTTTTCTGAGGTTTTGGCCATACCGGGGTGTCCTTCACTGCAAAGTCCTTTCCCTGCAGATGCCAATTCTGTATGTCTGCTGGAGTTACAAGTTGCCTGGCTTTATCCTTAACTTCCTCTATGGATTGTGTGACGATTACACCCAGAATTCTTTGTTCGGGAATGATAGGTACAGGTTTAGGGTTGATCAAGTGTTCTTCCACTCCCATCCGAGAAAGGGCATCAGCTTTACCGTTCTTTGTACCAGGTCGATAGGTAATTATGAAGTCAAACTCAGCAAAGAATAATGCCCAACGGAGTTGTCTAGAGGATTGGGCTTTTGCGGTTTTCAAATATTGCAGGTTTCGGTGATCCGTAATCACAGTAACGGTGTGTCGGGCACCCAGCAGATAATGCCGCCAAGCCTTAAAGGCAGACTTGATAGCCAGAAGTTCCTTGTCAGTAATCGTGTAATTGATTTCAGGAGGTGAGAATTTGCAGGACCAAAATGCCACGGGATGCAAATGATTGGTTGCTGGGTCCTTTTGTGATAGAACTGCCCCCATGGCAAGGCTCGAAGCATCAGTTTCAACGATGTAGGGGAGTTCGGGGCGAGGGTGTTTTAAAATTGGTGCAGAGATAAATTTAGTCTTCAAATTCTGGAAAGCTTGTTCCGCATCGGTAGACCATTCAAAACGTTTGTTTTTCTTTAACAAGGCGGTGATGGGCTGGACTATTCAGGAGAATTCGGGGATAAACCTGCGGTAAAAGTTAGCGAAGCCTAACATGCTTTGAACACCTTTCACGGAGGATGGTGATGGCCATTTGAGAATTGCATCGACCTTCTTTGAATCCATACGCACTCCGCTAGGTGATAATATGAATCCCAAGAATTCAACTTCAGTTGCGTTGAAAACACATTTTTCCAACTTAGCGAAAAGTTTGTGTTGACGCAATCTCTCGAGGACCATTTTCACGTGTTTCCGATGTTCAGATTCCGATGAAGAATAAACGAGGATGTCGTCAATGTAAACAACAACACACACATCTATGAGCTCTCTGAGGACATCGTTCATAAAATATTGAAAGGCGGCCGGGGCATTGCAAAGTCCGAAGGGCATGACCTGATATTCAAATAGCCCATACTTGGTGCAGAAGGCCGTCTTCCATTCATCGCCCTCTTTTACTCGTACCAAGTGGTAGGCTCCTCTAAGATCCAGCTTTGTATATATGCAGGCTTTTCTGACTTGGTCCAGGAGTTCAGGGATCAAAGGTAACGGATATCTATTCTTAACAGTGATCTGGTTCAGGGCGCGATAATCTATACAAGTTCTAAGGTCTCCTTCTTTTTTTGGAACGAAGAACAAAGCAGAAGAAGCAGGGGACTTGGAAGGACGAATAAACCCATTCGCTAGGTATTGATCCAGGTATTGTCGGAGGTGAAGGTTCTCAGGCTCGGTGAGGGCATAAATTCTACTACAAGGAGGAGTAGATCCAGGTATCAGGTCTATCTAGCAGTCATAAGACCTATGAGGAGGTAGAGAGTTAGCCTGATCCTTCCGGAAAACATCTTGGAATTCTAGGTATTCGGGAGGTAACTGGGGAGTCTCTGAAGAAATTGCTGCCAGTGCAACACCAGGTGGAGGGTGACAAGTAGAGACACATTCTGGAAACTGAACCGTTCTTGCTCGCCAATCGATCTGAGGATTGTATTTCTCTAACCAAGGTATTCCTAGAATAATCTGGAACTGAGGGGCCTTGATCACATCGAACACGATCTTCTCATGGTGTCCATCTTGACTTACTAGCGTCACTTCTTGAGTGGTATGCGTTACTGGTCCGGAGGCTATCTCCATACCATCCACCGTAGTAATGACGACCTTTACAGCCTTGGGACAAAGAGTTAGATTCATCCTCAAAACCATTTCATGATCCACATAATTGCCGATGGCACCGCTGTCGACGTAAGCTTCAATCGCATGTAATCGATCCGGATGATCAGGGCTAATGAGGACCATAGGTATCACGAAATGCGAGGTCACAGAACTGGTTTTAACGCTCGGCAAGAGGACCTCTATTCTTGTCGGGCGAGGTCGTTTCCCTGCTCAGAGTTTGTGACCTTGGTAACTGCAGCTCCTACTGCCTTCTTGGCTGGTTTCACCGGACAGTCTTGAAGAAAGTGCCCTGAGTTTCCGCAATAGAGGCATAATTGCAACTGTTTTCTCCTTTGCCGCTCCTTTTGTGTTAGTGGTCCTTTCAGGCCCCCTATTTCCCCGGAGTCTACTCCTTTGGAAGGAGTTGGTGGTTTGGAAAATACTCGAGCATCAAACTTGGAACGATCGGCCTTCCTGTTCTGCAGTCTGTGATCTATTTGAACGACTAAGTCTATATAGTCCGAACAGTCTTGCGGGGGATTCACTACTTGGGCTAACACATCTTTGAGCTCTCCACGTAGACCTCTATAAAACAGCGTAATCCTTTTGTCCTCAGGCCATTGAGTTTCCACTATCAGTCTGTTGAAAGACGCAATATAAGCCAAAAGGTCTTGATTACCCTGTTGCAACGAAAGAAGCTCATTGTCCAAGGCCTGCCCCTGTGAATGTCTTGCGAACAGTTTTTCCATACTGAGCTGAAAAGCTTAAAAATCATGGAGAACCGGATCATCTTGATTAACTAGAGGGATCGACCAGTCTGCCGCATTGCCACTAAGGTACGAAAGCACAAAAGCTACTTTAGCTTGATCAGTTGGAAAGGCTGCTGGCCGGCATAAGAAATGCAACCGGCACTGATTAATAAATACTGCAAACCTCTTTGGGTCACCAGAAAATCGTTCGGGCGGAGCCAGAGGTACATTCCCAGGTAGGTTGATCTGCACTGGATTCATAGAGGATGTTGAAGGAAGATTTGCCCCTGATGCGGGTAACGGGGTCTGTCCGGCTTGTGACTGTAGCAATTGTCTAGCGAGATCGTCTGTTCGCTCCTTGGAAATCATCAGTTCCCTTCTTAGAGCGTTCGTTTCCTGACGGG
This sequence comes from Ambystoma mexicanum, assembly GCF_040938575.1. Taxonomy (NCBI): domain Eukaryota; kingdom Metazoa; phylum Chordata; class Amphibia; order Caudata; family Ambystomatidae; genus Ambystoma; species Ambystoma mexicanum. Next base: position 1,124,935,290 of record NC_090936.1, on the reverse strand, counting down.
CTGCATGCACTTCTGCTCTTAGTTCCCCAAGTAACTGGGCTAGCTGGTCGGTATCCGAGGTTTCCATAGCGCCTGGGCGGGAGTTTTGCGGTAGGCTTTGCGTTCTGTAACGCTCACCTGATTCCCGCAGAGGCGCCGGTCTTGACTGGGCGAATACCGTATCTTCAAAGGTGATGTGTAACACACGGTTGGCTCTTTGGGCTGGACCTCTGTGCACTGTATGTCTGACTCGAAGAGTAAGATGTCTGCAGATAGAAAATATGGGATTAATGAACTGGGTTATTGGGTGTCTCTCTCTTCTTCCCTTTCTCTTCTCCTGTAGAACCCCAAAGGTTAACGCTCTCATCTTAGGTAAGTGAACGCCGTGCTCTCCATCTGCCTCGGGGCAGGGTGCCGTAACCAGTTTCTTCACTGGATAAGGGTGCAGGCCTCTTGACTTCAGAGGACTGCTGTCTGTCGTTTACTGCACGAACGGTAAGTTCCGAGCATTTCAAATGTCTTTAAAAGTCTTTTGTAATGATGTCTCTTGTTTTGCAGGGTTCCGGCGATGGCGGATGACGGGCCGAAGTGAGTTGAGGATGGAACCCGTGTGAGGAATAGAAGCGCCTGGAAGCACGTAAGTAAGCGCTTGTTGCCTGCTTCACGATGTGCACTAACTGTCCTTTTATCTTGCAGGTACAAGTTCGGAGCTGCTGGAGGGTGCCGGAATACCCACTGGGTTCGGCGTGGGAAGGAGTAATGGCACGTGAGTATTAAAGTTACCCAATGTCTTTAAACGCACCTTCTTTTGTCTTTCAGATGCGGGATGCAGCGCCGAAGACCTCCGGAGCACGCGAAGAGTAGGTAAGCCTTTGTCTTTCAGATGCCGGAATGCAGCGCGAGGCGTTGGTGACAGCCAATGGACCAGGTAAGAGATGCGCTGTCACTGAAGACCGTAGTGCTAACCTGTTCTTTCTTGTCTTTATAGGTGTTGTTGAAGACTGGATTCAGGATGGTAAGCCTTTTTCCCTTAGGCCCAAGATCAGATGCAGAAGACACGATGAGCGTTCTGCTGCAGAGGATGCAGAATAACGCAAAGCAAGATTCATCCATCGGGTGTGGTTTAAATAGCCTCCTGTAGTGCTTAGGTGTCTCCTTCCACAGCCTCGCCTAGAAGATAAAGAGTTCCTGCTTTCCAGAAGAGTTCCAGTGTTCTGAACCTAGGGAGTGGCTCCTGCCCCACCCAACAGGAAAAGTAGTCCCAAACAGAAGAGGATCAGAGGCTCAACTGGCAGGTAAGTAAGCAGCATGGTCTGCTGCAGGTAAGTCAACCCAAGCATTATGAGCCCGGCGCTTCCAGCGCTGGGACTGGGCATATTCATGAGCCTGGTGCCACTGGCGCCAGGACAGGGTCCAAAAGGTCCCAATTGGGACTGATTGGCACTCGGAACCTGGGTTATGGGTCTGCTTCCAAGGGAGTTGGGTAAGTCCTGACCTTTTGGAAGCAGAGATCATGACACGGGTCCAGTAGATTTGTCTTTGACACCAGTGAAAGCACCTTCGTTACCTATTGTACAAAATGTGTCTACTCTTTCTCTTCCAAGTAGTTCTGCTCCGCTTATATTTGATAAGGGAGCAGAATCAAAAATTGTAACTTGTAATACAGTATCTAAAGAAAGAAAGTGAGATCTGAATGCATGGGCTAGACAGTGCATGGAGAAAGGTGAACAATCTGATGTTTTTGCTACACTCTCTAATCTATAAGGTTTTCCTGAGAAAACTGTTTTATTGAAGGACTAGGAATTATTTTATCTGTAAGGTGGAACAAACTGAATGATGAAGATATCCCACAAGGGTTAAGGGATTTGAATGTTTTAGCATATTCAAAAGATACTGTGGAGAAAGTATATGAGCACGTCAAGAGGGTTTTTGAGTATAGAAGGGAGTTGGAAAGGGTACGGAATGATGAAATAGATGCTGATAGTTTGGGTGCTATGTTTGTACAGAATCGGTTCCTTCCTCTTTGTAAGTCGATGAGTGAAGAAACGTGAATTTGCACAAGAGATGCACTTAGAAGGATTTCAGACATGTCGATATCTCCCGTAGAAGTATACGACACATATAGTCAGTATACGCCAGAAATGCAGAGGAAACTGATACAGGTTATGGTAGAATACCTGCAGGATGAATGTATAAAAAGAAAGATTTGTTGTCCAGCAGAATTATTGAATGTCTATAAGAGAGCTTTTTTGTCTGACACTCCTTAAGCTGCTTTAGCGCACGATTTAGCTATGTTGCTCAGTAAGCGTTTGGAGTTGCCTATTTCTCAGTTGCCTATGAGAGAGGTTCCTCGTGCATTTGTCCCTAAAGTTGAGGTTCCGGCTAGTGCCGCAACGGGTGTAGCCGCCCATGACATTGATGCACATTATGTATCACAGTTTGTTCATGTCCCGTTTTCAAGACAAGAGGTGAATACCATTAGACAATCTATCCCAGATATTAGGAAGAATATGACAGGGTTTTATAAAGAAATGGAATCTGTCTTGAAGTCGTCAGTATTCACTTTGGGTGATATAGACTTATTATTTCGTGTGCTCCTACCTGCTGATTTGTGGAAACAGATTAGGACAGTAGACGATGTACCAGGGTTAGGGGATACATGGGATAATTTGGCTAAGCAAGATAGCGAAAGGAAAGCTGGTGAGACCACCACAGGTAACACTGACTTTTCCTGATAGAATAGTGACAAAACTGAAAGCCTTAATTACCGAGAGAAGGATTGTTTACGACAAATTTACAGCTTGTATCCAAGGAAAATCTGAGGATGCTACCGAATTCTTTAATCGGTTTGAACAAGTATTTTCAGATTTTAGTGGACAAGGTTTAAGCACAGAGTCTGGAAAACGATTATTTGTAGACAAATTTGTACGTAGATTGTTACCTGGCATCCAGTTGAAATTATGAGTTCTGAGAGCGCTTGGCAAGCTAAGTCTCAGTCTGAAGTGTTGCATATGGCTCAGTATTATGAAAACCGAGTCAATAATGAGAAGGAAAGGATTGAAAAGAAAAAGGGAGACCTGAAAACTAAGGTGTTGTTGCAACAGATTGTTAGAGGTCCTAGAAGGGGTAGTACACAATTTAGGGGACACTATGTTCCACAAGGTAATACACTGTTGGGTCCTGTACACGTGAACCAATGTGCTTATTGCAGACAAGAGGGTCATTGGCGAACACAATGCCCGATCCTCCAGCAGAGGTCGAATAACACATTTGGTATCATGGGTGGACGATCCAGAGGCCACCCTGGGGCAGGGGGTCCTGGTAGAAGCGAGCTTTCTCAGAATTCTCAGTCCTTTTCACAAGACAATCAGCCACTGCGTATGGATAATAGAAATATTTTTGATCATCTTTCTACTGCTTATCTCTCTGAAGACCTTCCCTTCAATGATACATTGTTCCGCTAGGAGTGCCCGAAGCAGGGTTTGGAACCAATGCCCATTCCCGTTAATCAGAAAGGTCCCTACGTTGAAATGATAGTGGGAAATAGGAAACAACTATTTTTGATAGATACAGGAGCACAGAAGTGTTCCATTGACCATTCACGGGTTCCAGACATTCGACTGTCAGGGCAAACTAACGTTTCTGTAGGGTTTTCTGGCACGCCAGTGGTTAGTCCGGTTTCTCTGCCGGTAGCGATTTCACTGGGTCAATTCACGGATCACTGTCCGTTTCTTATGACATCAAACTATGGTGAGAATTTGTTGGGGTTGAATCTGTTGAAGGAATTAAATGCAGTAATTCATTGTTCTTCGGATGGAGTGCGTTTGACGATTTCACCAAAGAAATGTTCTGCCTCACAGTTTCTGACTAGACCTTTGCCGCCGGAATTTACTGACGTTCTGGGGTGTTTATGGGCGATTGATGACAATTATGTCGGTGTTTTACAGATTGAGCCTGTTAAAAGCATTTGAAACCAGGAGTAACGTTACCACATATTCAACAGTATAAGATTTCGGTTGATGGTGAGCAAGCTTTGAAGTATATAGTTTCTGATTTTGTACACCGTGGGGTAATTGAGGAAATTGCAGGTAGTTTGTGCAATAGTTCGATTTTACCGGTGTATAAGAAAGGAGATAATGCAATCCCTTTTCGTTTTATTATTGAGTTATGTGCTATCAACAAGATTGTTGCTCCACAATTTCCTATTGTGCCTGATGTAACGATGATATTAACGATGATTCCAGCTTCTGCTACTCATTTTAGTGTTGTAGATCTTAAGAATGCCTTCTTTAGCATTCCTATACACAAGGATAGCAGATACTTGTCCGTGTTCACCCTAGGGGGATGCTCGTTTACATTCACCCGTGCGCCACAGCGGTACACGGAAAGTCAGAGCATCTACAGTAGGTTTTTGAGAGAACAGCTTGATAAACTTGAGTTGCCTGCTACTTGTACATTGCTTCAATATGTCAATGACTTTCTTTTAGCTGCATATTCAGAAAGTGCTTGCAAGGAGGGCACTGTGAAAATTGCTTATTCATCTAGCAAAGCATGGACATAAAGCTTCACTGAAAAAGTTTCAATATTGTCAACAGGAGGTCTCCTATTTAGGCTATCTCCTGTTAGAGGAGGGAAGAAGATTGACACCTGAACAGATTAAAATCATTTCTAGCATGTCTGTCCCAAATACACAGAAGGAAGTCAGAGCCTTGATAGGAATGGCTTCTTACTGTAGGCAGTGGATCCCAAACCTTTCACTAGTGATCAAACCAATGTTGGTGTTGACAAAGAAGGGCATTTCTTTGCCATTGTTGTGGAACTTGGAACACCAGAAAGCTTTTGATCTGCTTGAGACTGCACTGTGTTCAGCACCGGTTTTGGGCACACCAAATTATGAAAAGGCCCTCGAGTTGTATGTGCATGAACGTGATGGATGTGCTTTGGCCGTGTTAACGCAGGAACATGGGGGGAAGAATAGGACGTGCGGTTACTTTTCCTCCACCCTTGATCCTGTTGCATGCGCTTTGCCGAGATGTCTGAGAGCTGTTGCTGCTGCTGTGCGTCTATAAAACAGAGTGAGGGTGTGGTCCTAGGCCATGCTTTAACCTTGTTGGTACCTCACTCTGTAGATGTTCTATTAAATAGAGTGCAAACACAACATCTCACTTCCGCACGATTAACGAGATACAAATTGATCTTTTTTGCACCGCATATCAAAATTAAGAGATGTTGTATATTGAATCCGGCTGAATTATTAACTCTTCCGCAAGACATTGCTTGCAGTGACGAAATGTCACATGAGTGCCTTTATACCACAGAGCAAGAAACTAAAGGCAGGATTGATTTGAAAGACACACCTTTGAACGATCCACAAGGGGAGCTGTTACGCGATGGCTTCTGTTTCCAATTTCCCGATGTTACATCCACTGCTGCTTATGCCATCACTACACTAAGCACGATTGTGGAAACCAAAAGAATTTCGCATAACTCCGCGCTGGCCGCAGACATTATTTCATTGACTTGAGCTTGTGAACTTTCCGAAGGGCTTAGAGTAAACATAAATACTGATAGTCAGTATCCTTTTGGGGTAGTTCACAACTTCGGTAGACTTTGGGCAGAGTGAGGTTTCTTGACCTCACATGGAACGAAGATGCAATATGGCACCTTGATAGTTCAGCTACTCTCAGAGCTTGCACTTCCCACTCAGCTAGCAATTATGAAGTGCGCGGCACACCAGCAAATCACAGATGATGTAGGAAAAGGGAACGCTTTTGCTGACCAGATAGCCAAACAAACTGCTACTGATCTCAGATATGTACACTACTGTTACGCTCACCTGGTGTCCACGGAGGCGTTGATCTGAACTGGGCTGTTGTTACCTCTTCCAACGACACACGGGGCACAGAAATGATGGACTGGACCGGACCACCCAGCTTAGCTTGTTTTGCCCGTATGAATATTCTTCTGTAATGAAGAAAAGGGAATTAGCCACCTGCGGGGACTGGGCGCCAACCCCACCTTCCCCCACTCCTGTGATCTCTTCCCACAAATTACTTCCGAACTCTTGCTATGTTCTCACCTGATAGTTTGGAAAGATGAGCTCTCCATCCTGCCTCGAGCGCAGGGGCGCATAGATGACCAGTTACTTCACTGGTGTGGGATGTTGGAGAGTTGCAGAACGGTATTGACTCCGTAAGGAAATAGTTTGAAAAAGAGTTCAAAAACGTCTGGCATTCACTCTGTCCAAATTCCCTAGGTTGCCTTAATAGTTCTTGAGAAGAGTTCCAAGTGGCAACCAGTAAGATGCAGGTAAGTGTTTATGGATTCTGTTCAGTGCGATAATGAGGACCTGGTCTAACCTGTGACCCTTTCCTTTTGCAGGCGCTGAATCGGTGGAGGTTCCGGTGATTGCGGCCTCAGGCAGTAACCAGGTAAGTCTGTAGCGGAATTCGGTTTCCCCTACTTGCGCTTTTGTGTTGCTTTTGTTTCCCCTTTGGGGCCAGGGTACGGCGGAGAAGCTGTGGAGGCCGCGCCGAACCGAGATGAGTTAAGTACCCCCTGTGGTATCAGGTAAGTCCTGGGGATTGCCTTTATTGTCTGGGAATGCTCCCTTGCTCACCTTATTGTCTTTATTTCCACAGGTGTTGGAGAGCGGCCGCTGGATGCTGAAAAGCGCGATGGAATGCGGAGAATTGCCTCAGGTGAGTTCCCGCGCGGCGCTGCAGGATGCGAAGCGGCGCGCCTCTGGTGATTTCTTCCTTCTAGGTCAGAGCCAAAAAGATTCAGGATTCAGGTAAGGATTGCAGGTAAAAACTCTGGTTCTAAGCTTCCCTCTGCTTTCTTTCAGGTTTTCAGGAGCTCCGACATCCAGGCGGGCGTGGCTGAAGACTGGAAGCTGCTGCAGGCACGGTGAGCATTACGCTGCAGGTGCAGAATAACGCGAAGCATGGGTTGCTGTCAGGGCGTGGTTTAAATAGCCTTGGAAGTAGTTCCAGGTAAGTATCCTTCCACGGCCCCACCCGAGTAAAAAATAGTTCCTAGGGAAAAATAGTCCCTCCTAGGCCTCATTTGACTTCTGGTCACTGGCAGCATGGTCTGCCTCAGGTAAGTTAGCAGCATGGTCTGCTTCAGGTAAGTCCTTGACCATGAGCCTGGTACCATAGGACTGATTCTGAACTTATGAGCCTGGCGCCACAGGCGCCAGGACTGCACCCAAATAGCCCCTTATTGGGGTTCATGGGCTTGCATTAAATGGCATGATACCTGCTTCCGGGGTAGCTGGGCCAAACCTGGTTTCCCGGGGGCAGGCATCATGACAACTACAAGGGAAGCCACAAAAGTCTGTACTATAGATGAAGGTATTGATTCTATAAAGAATATCCAAGTAGATACCACTCTAGAGGAAACCAAGCAATGGGCTAAGGGCTTGGTGAGGTTGGATGATGATGGGTATTGGGTGGATAACTTGGAGGGAAAATGGATGCTGCCAGATGCGTACATCACTATGATGGTTTCAATGGCTCATGGTCCCACTCACATATGCGCTAGGAACATTTGCAAAATGTTAGAAACTGTCTGGGTAAATGTTAACATCCCAAAAACTGCTGAGCGTTTTGTCCAGAGCCGTATGGTCTGTTTACAGCACAATGTGGGGAAGGTTACATCAACACCAAGGGATAGTTTCGGTCCAGCTTCTGTCCCTTTTGAGGTTATACATTTTGATTTCATTGAGATGGAGCACTGCAATAACCTTAAGTACGTTTTGGTTGTCATTTGTGCTTTTAGTAAATAGGTTAAAGCCTTTCCAGTAAAAGATGCCACAGCAATGACAACAGCGAAAACCATGCTTAAGGAATATTTTCCTAGGTTTGGTTTGCCAAGGGTCATCTGGTCGGACAATGGTCCACATTTTATCGCTGCTGTTATTCTGCAAATATGTGTGGGATTACAGATCGATAAACGGTTCCATTCGGCAAGACATGCTCAGAGTGCTGGATTGGTAGAATGGCACAATGGAATCTTGAAGAACAAACTCGTCGGAAATGAAATGGCCGGACGCCTTACCGATAGTGTTTCTCTCCATGCGAACAACCCCACAGACTAGGACTGGACCCTCCCCGTACGAAGTGGTAATGGGCAGGCCAGCTAACATTTGGAATCTTCCTAAGCCTAGGGCTTTGAGGGATATAGAATACGTACGTCTTTCTGAATATTGTGAGTGGTTAACTCAAAATCTGTATTTGATTTATCAACAGGTGCGAGAAGCCCTCCCAGCCAAATACAAGGGGCCAGGTCACAGCATCCGACCTGGTAACTGGGTGGTGATTAAATAATTTGAGAGAGCATCCTGTCTCACACCGCGGTGGAGAGGCCCCGTCAGGTCCTTTTGGCCACACAGACCGCTGTACGAGTAACAGGGAAGCGCCATTGGAACCATGCTTCGCATGTCAAGAGGATACCTTTCCCTTTGCCACACGACAAAGATAAGGAGAAACTTATTTGCTCTGTTCCCAGCGATCACACAGCATTGAGCAGCATTGAGAGTGCTTCGGAGACACTCCCTGAGCCCATGGGGTCTGGGAAAACTGCTGCTTTGTCTCCACACTCTTCTGCAGATCCTTTTGCATCTTTGTTTGGTTCTGCTGCAAATTCATCACTTCCATCAGGAAGCAACAACACACCGTTCGCAGATCACACAGTACCAGGAGTCACAAGGTACAATCTGCGTCCGCGGCACTAGTCTCACTGCATGGATACGATTGTGCCCACAGGAAAATAGTTATAGAGCTTGTCCTTTGCCACTTTCTGCATTTAAAGAAAGTAGGTGGCTGGGGATTGGGAAAGACTAAGAAAACACGTGATCAGGAGATCACCAGCAAATGGACTACAGAGATTTCCGCAGAACTTATAGGTGAAGAGCTTCCAGGAATAATGTCTGTTATCGACCCTACTCGTGCGGTACAGACAATCACGTGTGTGGCCAACAATGAAAATGGACGATCAAATACATGGTCTTTCAAGATGTATTGTCTTCTTGTAATTGTGTTAACCAGTTTCATAGTATTAGTTGCCTTAGGATTTTGGTATATGGAAGAAGTAGGCCCACTTGAAACATTCTTGCCTACTCAGAATGTTCCTATTGTATCTACACCTTTCATGCACCTGCACACTCTATCTCCTAGAGACTCTCAACATAGACAAAGCTATCATAATAATACACTACTTCTTATAATGAATGCAACTCATGCCATTTTGAACAGAACTAACTGCTGGATTTGCTCCCATTTACCGCAACATGGGGAAAAAGGATTGGGCTGGTATATTCATCCTTTGCCTTTAACTACTGCATGTTGTGCTTCTCTACGGGCACTATTCTTTGGCCGATGGAATGATAGCATCTCAGGGAACTTTGATGGGATGAATTTGAACGAGTTTGAAAGGCAAGTTCTAATGCCTCTGGGATGCTCACTCTTCGCAAATAGAAGCAAGCTTAATGTTGCTTCTGTTAGGCCTTCTGATAGACTGTCCTGACCTTTCCAATCTCTGATTTCTTTTAAAATGGCTCCTATAGGCAATAGGGATGCCTCACCACCTTCCTACACTGTTAACTATAGCCCCAACTCAGTTTCTTTCTGCATACAGAGTAATGGTACTTAGTCAATGGGTGATTTGGAGGGTTGCACTAGTGTTGCAAACATGACCAGTGAGGACAGACCTTTGTATGTAGGTGAACCTGTCTACTTCATCTGCGGTAATTAAGCTTATCCATGGCTACCTAGGGATTGGCAAGGGACTTGTTATTTGGGAATCCTGCTGCCTGGGGTTTATGTAGCGAGTACTACTGAAATCTCTAGGGCTCATCCTAGGAGGGACGAGAATGGCGATACTCTGTCACAAGTTCTGAAAAATCCTTTGTTCCTTTTGGGGGGCAGATTACGAATTCCGAGGATATCAGGAGACTAGCAAGAGTACTGGAGAAAACCATCAACTGGACAACTGACATACTCTATAACATGACTCTAGAGAAAAAAGCAATCAGATTAGTAGCGCCACAAAACCGGATGGTATTAGACGTCATCTTGGCTGAGCGTGGTGGAGTATGCAAATTAGTGGGCTCTGCTTGCTGTGTTTTCATACCAGATTCCTCCCCAACCATGTTTAAGGCAATACAAAATCTGCATGTCCTGAGTTCAGAAGTACATGTTCCCGAGGGAAACTGGGATCTTAGTACTTGGTTCCGGGACTTCTTACGATCTTGGGGATGGAAGCTTCTCTCGGTCTTATTGATAATTCTGGGTATTCTGTTGTTCTGTTGTTGCTGTATAGAATGTCTTCCTGCCATATGTTCAATGTTAGGGGGATGTTGTGCACAGACTATGGGAACTTTGGGACCAAAGGTACACACAACGGAAAGAATGACCAACGAATTTGTGATGAAGGAAATTTCCGATGCAGATCTTATGGCGATCGATATATCTGATGAATGTGATTCAGGATGTATGGACATTGAAACGTGGGGTTACTTGTGAAGCAACCAGTTTTTAGTTTAGCACTTGGCTTAGGCCAAAAGGAGGGTTTGTTAAATGGAAATCATATTATGCCTGCTTTTGATTTATATTGGCCTAAGCCTAGTCGCTCTATGAAGAAAACCGTGTTACAAAGTTCTGATTTTGGATCGACTTTGCCGCCATTTTAGAATCATCCGCCATTTTGATTTCTATTCGTATATTTTCTGTTCTAAAATGGTGGAATGTGTTTTCAACTTGCAACCAAGCCACCTGACCTTTGAGTTCTGTTAATGTTTAGGCTGTCCAAGAGCCGACAGTTTAGACTGGGTAAAGAGACCTTGCGCTCCATATGAACTGTCATTTAAGTATTGTCTGCGCACACAAGCCTCATCCTTGTATAAACATTGGGACAATATAAAGCAACCCTCGAGTGTGGACACAGGCTGAATGTAATTGTGAGGAGACAACAAACGGTGCTTGCTGCAGGATTTGAGTACATATATCGACATGGGGCCTCATTCCGACCCTGGCGTTAACCATGGCGCTATTAGCGCCTTGGTTGACGCTGTTATTTTTCCGACTCCGCCATGGTGCTCAATGGGAATGGGGAAGGCGCTAATTACGGCACCGTAAATTACGGTGCCGTAATTAGCTCCTAGGTCCCTTTGCGGGTTGGTTTTTTAACGCCTGCAAAAAGCAGGCATTAAGTACCAACCCGCAAAGGGAACTCGGAATAGGGCGGTAAGGGCGGTAAGGGTTTAACGGCACCGGTCTCGTTAACGGTGACCGTTAACCCTTACCGCCCTACTCGGAATGACCCCCATTGTGTCTTCATGGAAATGCAAACCTAGGTAATCCTTTGCATATTATTGTATAAGCTGTATGTGAACTAGGCACAAAGTCTAGACCGCAGATTATTAACACAAAGAGGGGCTGGACAATATTACTGAAAACTGTATAAAAGCACAAATGCTTAGATGTCCAGCATTCTCTCTCCTCTCTTTGACGGCCTGGTACTCATTGCGGGGTGTTGAGAGCCAGATAGCTATCTGTGTTTCTTTGTAACTGTGCAGAATAAAGATATGTGAATCTTTCTAGCCTGTGATTGGTGTATTTCCTTTTGTGGTACTCAGCATCGATATTTCCTTGTTTTTACAGAGTCAGCAAGGTATCATGGTAGAAGCCAGGTGTTTATATGACAGGAGTGTCGCCATTTTAGTTGTGAAGGCCTAGCACATGATGAATAGACTAGGACACAGACTGTGATTTGGAGCTATGGCTCTGTTAGTTAATCTCCATGAACAAATCCCCTTTCCCGTTTCCCAGGAGAGAAGCTGAGGTCAGGGGCACAAATACACATGGTACGCAGATTACTGCTAATTTTGCCCAACTGCAGAGCTTGAATAGGGTTAGAATGGAATGTCCGCCTTTTGGAGGACACATTCATAAGCACAGGGCATAATCTTTTGTGATGCCAATGGGCAAGATGAAGATTTAGAGCACTACTGCTCTCCCCGATGAGCGGCCATCTCATATGAATTACAAGTCAACATACAACTAAAAGTAAATAAATCCCTGAAGTTCAGACTCTAAGGTGGTACCCCAGTCACGTCATAACTGGGCACCTGGGGTTGTAATGAGATAAGTGGGAACTGTGCCTGGAACTTTCCATGATTTGGAATAAGAGGAGCGGAGGTGATACCAATAAATTAAGTACAAGGTCGGGGAGGCAGTTTGTGTGTGCCACAGTGTCTGGGTTGAGGAGAAGGCCTATTGTCTATTAGTGCAGAGTTGGCCGTTCCAGTTTACTTTGATCACATCTGGAACTGGGGGCTGGACATCATGTGATGGTCTCATTTTATGAATATATCAATAATGGGAAGCCACCAATCATGTGCCTGGATTTGATCGAGACATGAATGGGACCACATGTTTAGGAGAATGGGTTTAGAGTAGATGTGGCCAATCAGGCTAGGGACTATATGAGGGGATTAGCATGTTCTATAGGCAGTAGCCAATGAGGTTGGAGGGATTTTGTTGTACTCATTATTATGCATGGTATTGTTAATTTGCAGTTTCTCTGCTATAATTGATGAACCGTCTCAAGATAAGATGAGTTACGTGTCAGTTTGGTTCTGCGGAATTGTCTGAGACCTCTTTGCATGTAATATACCGTGTTTTCCCTTGCAAAGAGGTGCATTGATTATTTGGTCTCTTTGGATTATTTTTAAGTTAGTATAGCCAGCTGTGCTCGGGATGTGACCATGATGGGTGAAGTGCTAGAGTGGAGGCAGAGGAAGTAGAGCATTTGCTAGTTAACTCTGGCCCTCCTACATTGGCGCATGGTTCGATTCTCTGGATCATGGTTACTCATTATGTGGTCATCCAGATATGTTGCACTACAACTCCCATGATCCTTCATTATTGACTATGCTGTATATGGATCATGGTTGATGAAGTCCACCACATATGAAGGCTCACATATTTATTAACCATCCAAGATGAATCTTACTATCAAACAATACTTCTCTGTAGATGGAGGAGGTGTGCAATATATAGCACACCCCGAATCGTGCATAAGTGATCATGGGTCTAGAAAGCAGCATTCACTCATACCCATTGGGAACGCTCCCATGGAACGAACGATTGCTCCAATTTGAATATGCCAGTTCTGGAATGTCCACTGTGCCCTGACCAAAGACCCCTTATATTTCTGGCCAATCTGCATCAGCAATATTCAGGGGTCGATTCATGGAATTAATGTGCGCCGAAAATTCCCTTGCAGAGGTGCCAAAATGTGCGATTCGCAGTAAAAGTGCGAAAATCGCAGTGCAAGTGCGGAAATCGCAGGGAACCCAGCGCACATCGATTCATGGAAGTCCGTGCGCAAGAAAAACATTGGATGTGCGCTGAAAATGTGGCCGCGCACGCCGGCGCACAGGTCATCCAACAGCCTGTGCCACAGCCAATGCGAAATCGCACATAGCACGGCGCACATCACCAAAGTAGGCGGAACACGGGGTGTAACACTCGGAATGGGGAACAACGCGTGAAAATATGGGCGTCACGGGGGAAGTACAGGAGGCAAGTGCTCGGAACGCCCACACGCTCGCCTACAACTCGTATTCATGGAATCGAAAAGGGCAAACCAGCGCACGGTCAAAGACGCGCACAGGGCCAAACAAGTACGCCACAAGAAAGCAGGCGGTAGCGTCCCTGCGCCTGAAAAAAATGTGCGCCAAAATGTGCGATAACAAAAAGCACCCATATACAGCCATGATGAATGGTCCATACAGTGGCCCTCTAGGACAAATGAGGTGCAAAGGGGTACCGACAAACACGGACACCCGCTGTGTGAAAAATAGCATGTGCTCCTGGGTGCGTGGGAAGTTCCACACGCGATTGGCCTGGGTACGTGTACTACGGGGTGCGTGGGAAGTCACACACGCGATTAGCCTGGGTACGTCTGTTTCGGGGTGTGCGGGAAGTTCCACACGCGATTGGCCTGGGTACGTGTACTTCGGGATGTGCGGGAAGATCCACACACGATTGGCCTGGGTACGTGTACTTCGGGGTGCACGGGAAGTCCCACACGCGATTGGCCTGGGTACGTGTACTTCGGGGTGCGCGGGAAGTCCCACACGCGATTAGCCTGGGTACGTGTACTATGGGGTGCGCGGGAAGTTCCACACGCGATTGGCCTGGGTACGTGTACTTCGGGGTGCGCAGGAAGTTCCACACGCGATTGGCCTGGGTACGTGTACTTCGGGGTGCGCGGGAAGTCCCACACGTGATTAGCCTGGGTACGTGTACTTCGGGGTGCGCGGGAAGTCCCACACGTGATTAGCCTGGGTACATGTACTTGGGGGTGCGCGGGAAGTTCCACATGTGATTAGCCTGGGTATGTGTACTTCGGGGTGCGCGGGAAGTTCCACACGCGATTGGACTGGGTACGTGTACTACGGGGTGCGCGGGAAGTTCCACACGCGATTAGCCTGGGTATGTGTGTTTCGTGGTGCGCGGGAAGTTCCACACGTGATTGGCCAGGGTACGTGTACTTCGGAGTGCGCGGGAAGTCCCACACGCAATTAGCCTGGGTACGTGTACTTCGGGGTGCGCAGGAAGTCCCACACGCAATTAGCCTGGGTATGTGTGTTTCGTGGTGCGCGGGAAGTTTCACACGCGATTGGGCTGGGTACGTGTACTTTGGGATGCGCGGGAAGTACAACACGCGATTGGCCTGGGTACGTGTACTTCGGGTGCGCGGGAAGTTCCACACGCGATTGGCCTGGGTACGTGTATTCCGAGGTGCGCGGGAAGATTCACACGCGATTTCAGCAGGGTACGTGTATTTCGGTGGTGCCGGGGAATGCTACATGTGATTTGGTAGTGTGGGTCCTCCCAGGTGTTCCCTCTACACCCTCCACGGCCCCTGCAGGCAGCCCACACCACAGGGGACTACCCTGCACCCTTGCTCATGTCCCACAGGCAACCCATCCACCATGGCCATGCCCCCCAGCCAACCCACATGTCACCTTGCACTACTGATCACAAACACATGTCTCCCAGCACCCCCACCCCCCAGCATCCAGGGGCACCCTCCACCAGGCCCCCACACATGTCTACTACCACCCCACCCCCCAGCATCCAGGGGCAGCCTCCACCAGGCACCCACTCATGTCTACCATCACCCCCACCCCCCAGCAGTGCAGGGGCAGCCTCCACCAGGCCCCCACTCATGTCTACTACCACCCCACCCCCCAGCAGTGCAGGGGAAGCCTCCACCAGGCCCCCACTCATGTCTCCCACCACCCCCACCCCCCAGCCGTGCAGAGGCAGCCTCCACCAGGCCCCCACTCATGTCTACCACCACCCTCACCCCCCAGCATCCAGGGGCACCCTCCACCAGGCCCCCACTCATGTCCCCTATCACCCCCACCACCCAGCATCCAGGGGCACCCTCCACCAGGCCCCCACTCATGTCTCCCACCACCCCCACCCCCCAGCAGTGCAGGGGCAGCCTCCACCAGGCTCCCACTCATGTCTCCCATCACCTCCACCCCCCAGCATCCAGGGGCAGCCTCCACCAGGCCCCCACTCATGTCTCCCACCACCCCCACCCCCCAGCAACCAGGGGCACGCTCCACCAGGCCCCCACTCATGTCCCCTATCACCCCAACCCCCCAGCATCCAGGGTCAGCCTCCACCAGGTCCCCACTCATGTCTCCCACCACCCCCACCCCCCAGCAGTGCAGGGGAAGCCTCCACCAGGCCCCCACTCATGTCCCCCTGCACCTCCACCCCCCAGCATCCAGGGGCAGCCTCCACCAGGCACCCACTCATGTCTACCATCACTCCCACCCCCCAGCAGTGTAGGGGCAGCCTTCACCAGGCCCCCACTCATGTCTCCCACCACCCCCACCCCCCAGCATCCAGGGGCACGCTCCACCAGGCCCCCACTCATGTCCCCCATCACCCCAACCCCCCAGCATCCAGGGGCAGCCTCCACCAGGCCCCCACTCATGTCTACCATCACCCCCACCCCCCAGCAGTGCAGGGGAAGCCTCCACCAGGCCCCCACTCATGTCCCCCTGCACCTCCACCCCCCAGCATCCAGGGGCAGCCTCCACCAGGCACCCACTCATGTCTACCATCACCCCCACCCCCCAGCAGTGCAGGGGCAGCCTCCACCAGGCCCCCACTCTTGTCCAACTCATGTCTCCCTGCACCCCCACCCCCCAGCCACCAGGGGCACCCTCCACCAGGCCCCCCACTAATGACTCCCACCGCCCCCACCCCCCAGCATCCAGGTGCACCCTCCACCAGGCACCCACTCATGTCTACCATCACCCCCACCCCCCAGCAGTGCAGGGGCAGCCTCCACCAGGCCCCCACTCATGTCTACTACCACCCCATCCGCCAGCAGTGCAGGGGCACCCTCCACCAGGCCCCCACTCACGTCTCCCACCACCCTCACCCCCCAGCAGTGCAGGGGCAGCCTCCACCAGGCCCCCACTCATGTCTACCACCGCCCCCACCCCCCAGCATCCAGGGGCACCCTCCACCAGGCCCCCACTCATGTCCCCTATCACCCCCACCCCCCAGCATCCAGGGGCAGCCTCCACCAGGCCCCCACTCATGTCTTCCACCCCCTCCCCTCACCTCCCAGCAGTGCAGGGGCAGCCTCCACCAGGCCCCCACTCATGTCTACTACCACCCCACCCCCCAGCAGTGCAGGGGCACCCTCCACCAGGCCCCCACTCATGTCTCCCACCACCCCAACCCCCAGCAGTGCAGGGGCAGCCTCCACCAGGCTCCCACTCATGTCTCCCATCACCTCCACCCCCCAGCATCCAGGGGCAGCCTCCACCAGGCCCCCACTTATGTCTCCCACCACCCCCACCCCCCAGCATCCAGGGGCACCCTCCACCAGGCCCCCACTCATGTCCCCTATTACCCCAACCCCCCAGCATCCAGGGGCAGCCTCCACCAGGCCCCCACTCATGTCTCCCACCACCCCCACCCCCCAGCAGTGCAGGGGAAGCCTCCACCAGGCCCCCACTCATGTCCCCCTGCACCTCCACCCCCCAGCATCCAGGGGCAGCCTCCACCAGGCACCCACTCATGTCTACCATCACCCGCACCCCCCAGCAGTGCAGGGGCAGCCTCCACCAGGCCCCCACTCATGTCTCCCACCACCCCCACCTCCCAGCCACCAGGAGCAGCCTCCACCAGGCCCCCACTCTTGTCCAACTCATGTCTCCCTGCACCCCCACCCGCCAGCCACCAGGGGCACCCTCCACCAGGCCCCCACTCATGACTCCCACCACCCCCACCCCCCAACATCCAGGTGCACCCTCCACCAGGCGCCCACACATGTCTACTACCACCCCCACCCCCCAGCATCCAGGGGCAGCCTCCACCAGGCACCCACTCATGTCTACCATCACCCCCACCCCCCAGCAGTGCAGGGGCAGCCTCCACCAGGCCCCACGCTCATGTCTACTACCACCCCATCCCCCAGCAGTGCAGGGGTACCCTCCACCAGGCCCCCACTCATGTCTACCACCACCCCCACCCCCCAGCATCCAGGGGCACCCTCCACCAGGCCCCCACTCATGTCCCCTATTACCCCAACCCCCCAGCATCCAGGGGCAGCCTCCACCAGGCCCCCACTCATGTCTCCCACCACCCCCACCCCCCAGCAGTGCAGGGGAAGCCTCCACCAGGCCCCCACTCATGTCCCCCTGCACCTCCACCCCCCAGCATCCAGGGGCAGCCTCCACCAGGCACCCACACATGTCTACCATCACCCGCACCCCCCAGCAGTGCAGGGGCAGCCTCCACCAGGCCCCCACTCATTTCTCCCACCACCCCCACCTCCCAGCCACCAGGAGCAGCCTCCACCAGGCCCCCACTCTTGTCCAACTCATGTCTCCCTGCACCCCCACCCCCCAGCCACCAGGGGCACCCTCCACCAGGCCCCCACTCATGACTCCCACCACCCCCACCCCCCAGCATCCAGGTGCACCCTCCACCAGGCGCCCACACATGTCTACTACCACCACCACCCCCCAGCATCCAGGGGCAGCCTCCACCAGGCACCCACTCATTTCTACCATCACCCCCACCCCCCAGCAGTGCAGGGGCAGCCTCCACCAGGCCCCCACTCATGTCTACTACCACCCCATCCCCCAGCAGTGCAGGGGCACCCTCCACCAGGCCCCCACTCATGTCTACCACCACCCCCAGCATCCAGGGGCACCCTCCACCAGGCCTCCACTCATGTCCCCTATCACCCCCACCCCCCAGCATCCAGGAGCAGCCTTCACCAGGCCCCCACTCATGTCTCCCACAACCCCCACCCCCCAGCAGTGCAGGGGCACCCTCCACCAGGCCCCCACTCATGTCTCCCACCACCCCCATCCCCCAGCAGTGCAGGGGCAGCCTCCACCAGGCCCCCACTCATGTCTCACTTCACCCCCACCCCCCAGCATCCAGGGGCAGCCTCCATCAGGCCCCCACTCATGTCTCCCACCACCCCCACCCCCCAGCATCCAGGGGCAGCCTCCACCAGGCCCCCACTCATGTCTCCCACCACCCCCACCCCCAGCAGTGCAGGGGAAGCCTCCACCAGGCCCCCACTCATGTCCCCCTGCACCCCCACCCCCCAGCATCCAGGGGCAGCCTCCACCAGACACCCACTCACTCATGTCTCCCTCTACCCCCACACCCCAGCAGTGCAGGGGCAGCCTCCACCAGCCCCTCACTCATGTCTACTACCAAACCCACCCCTCAGCCACCAGGGGCACCCTCCAGCAGGCCCCCACTCATGTCCCCCTGCACCCCACCCCCCATCAGTGCAGGAGCAGCCTCCACCAGGCCCCCACTCATGTCTACTACCACCCCACCCCCCAGCAGTGCAGGGGCAGCCTCCACCAGGCCCCCACTCATGTCCAACTCATGTCTCCCTGCACCCCCACCCCTCAGCCACCAGGGGCACCCTCCACCAGGTCCCCACTCATGTCTACCACCACCCCCACCCCCCAGCCACCATTGGCAGCCTCCACCAGGCCCCCACTCATGTCTCCTATCACCCCCACCCCCCAGCAGTGCAGGGGCACCCTCCACCTGGCCCCCACTCATGTCCAACTCATGTCTCCCTGCACCCCCACCCCCCAGCCACAAGGGGCACCCTCCACCAGGCCCCCACTCATGTCTCCCACCACCCCCACCCCCCAGCAGTGCAGGGGCAGCCTTTACCAGGCCCCCACTCATGTCCCCCTGCACCCCCACCCCCAGCAGTGCAGGTGCAGCCTCCACCAGGCCCTCTCTCATGTCTACCACTACCCCCACCCCCCAGCATCCAGGGGCAGCCTCCACGAGGCTCCCACTCATGTCTACTACCACCCCCACCCCCCAGCATCAGGGGCAGCCTCCACCAGGCCCCCACTCATGTCTACTACCACCCCCACCCCCCAGCAGTGCAGGAGCAGCCGCCACCAGGCCCCCACTCATGTCTCCCACCACCCCCACCCCCCAGCCACCAGGGGCACCCTCCACCAGGCCCCCACTCATGTTCCCCAGCCAACATGTCACCACAATGTAGATCCCTGGCCCTTATGGTTAGCCTCCAAATGCCAAACACCCACCCGAGTAGTGCATCCACCCACTTAGAAATGGCAAAAACATGATAGAACCCCAATTACAAGTTTGGAAATGAACACATGTCCCTCGCATACACCCAATGGGTGTCAGTGAATGTCAAAACTCATATCATGATATGCATGAAACCAATGAGATGATACTACACATTGAACTTTGAAGAAAAAATATGTATTAAAAGCAACATAAATTGAATCAAAAATAAACAAACAATAATAGAAATTAAAAAAAACAGCAGGTCTGTGAAATAATGCAAAACCACAAATCATAATGCAAAGGAAAGGTGTCCAAAGTCACAGTCGACAAAAGTAAATCCAATGGAAAATTAAAATCGAAAACCATTGCTCCATGGCAAAATCATAATAAAAATTGAAAATCCAAAAGTCAACTATGTACAGATAAACAATCCAGGGTCCATGATCCCAACCGAAGAAATGAAACCTATCTAATAACACTACCTAAAAAAAATAACTATATACAAAAATGTGGCCCATTGTCCAAAAGGTCCAAAAAAAATGCTAAACCAAAGGAAACCTAACACTAACTATAGAACTATTTACAAGGGCAGCGGGCTAGTCCGACGGCTCACTTCGGGATGTTCCGGGCCAGGGCATCATCGAACTCCTGCTCAATGTCCCAGAGGCGGTCCTCCTCCATGGCCCCGAGGGTACGCAGGGCCGTCCACATGTTCACACAAAACTCCCTGCGGATTGCCTCGAGGCACTCGGCCCGCCTCAGGGCCCTCCGCATGGAGTTCTCCGCCCTGACCATCGTGAGCCGTGCCTCTTCCGCCCGCTGCCGCTCCGCATCTATGGCGTGGCCCAACCACTGCCACACGGAAGACACTTCCCGTCCTGGGTCCTCCTGCCCTCCGGCCGATGCCTGCCCCTCTGATGTGGAAGGCCCCGAGCCATCATGGCTCCCACCACGTTGCTGCTGCTGCTGTTGCGCCTCTGCCCGTGCACTGCCTCCTGCTGCCTGCACATCCTCCGCTGGCTGGAGTGCAGTCTTTGATGTGGCCACCCCTGCTGGACATCCGACTCCCGACTGTGGCAGGGATGCCTCCTCCACCAGCCTGGCCGCACCGTCAGAGGCAGCTCCACAGGGCACCCAGGTGACTGATGGGTGGGAAGATGGCACGGAGGATGACTAGCGCATAGGGGTTCAGTTGAGGAGGGGGTCGTAGCAAGCCCCATCAAACGGAGGAATCCTGCCTGGGTGACCTGTCCCAGTAGGCCGACACGGTCAACGAGCCATTCGAGATGACGTGCAGTCTCCTCATGAAAAGACTGCAGGTCACCTTGCATGGCCCGTTGACGCAACGCCACACCAGTCAGGACAGGCTCAACCCAGACCCGGATAGCCACGTCCGCAGGCAGAGGAAGGACAGTTGTCGTGAGCTCATCCCCTGCCTGAAAACGGGTCTGGACGTAGGCATCCCTGCTGGTGCAAGATGATGCAGTGACAGGATCAGGGACAGGATTGCACACAGGCACCTCCGCGGCGACTTGTGCTGCCTCCTGTCCCTGGTCCTGCACTGCACCACTAGCATCAGTGGAATCCCCACCTCCATACCCCATCTCTGTTGCTTGCACGGCCTCCTCCTCCACCAAAACCCCCACCAACCTGGATGACCCTGTGCCATCTTCCCCCATTGGGCTCTGTGGGGTCCCAGCTGCCCCTTCTGCTGCCGAGGAGTCCAACTCCGACCTCTGCCTCTTGGACCTCCCCCCGGCAGCTGCGGCCTGGGACGCGGCACCAGACTCCTCACTCCCCGACGAGATCACAACCTGGGAGGGGAGCCGGGACTTGCGTCTCCGGCTGGCGGTGCGATCCCCGCCACTGTGCTCCACAGCACCTTCTCCGCTCTCTTCATCAGTTGACGCTGCAGACAGGGAGAAATAAAACACAGGCATCAGGGCTCTGTACAATGGACACATACACACATGACAGTTGCACATGAGTGGCATTGGCAAACCTCAGACATGGCATCACAATCGGCAACACACTTGTCATTTCAACTTGCACACATGAGCCATACCACAGCCACATCGCACCTGCCAGCACCATCCATACACATACAACAGCATGAGCAGGAAAAGGTGAGCCAGACATCACATGCAACACAGGGAGTGCACTACACATGCACGCACACCACCACACTTGCATGCATGTGTAAACCTCAGCCAACTGTCGCAGTGTTCCAATGGGCATCCATGTCATATCTGCCAAATAGGGCTTCCACATACCACTGTCACATGCATCCATGTTGCATCAATGTTGCACCCTTGTCAAATAAACACACATGCACATGTACACAGTGCTGATACATGCAGCTGAAAACAACATACATGCGTGACATCACGAACATGCCCACTTACATACACATTCATCCAAACATGTGTGCCCACACAACTGCATTTGGCATGCAAGCCTACACAGACAAGCACCATCCATGTCTCACAGCCCTCGCATGTGTTAGCCTCACGGTCTTGTACACCCTCACCCATACTCGGCCCCATATAAACAGATGTGCAACCGGCACACTACTGGCACATCACCACACGCACAGCTTACAATCATGATGCATGTACACTTACCGCTCGACTCCAGATGGGTCTGCCTCTCAAGGACCTGGACATGGAGCGCTGGGGATATGCGGACCCTCATCTGATCTTCCGACAAGTCCTCACAAGTGCTCTGTCATCACGTGTTATGAGGGAAACACCCGCGCGGGCGTCACGTCACAGATGCGCTTACGCGCTAAGGGCCTTTGGTCCAATGAAATTGCATATGCGTGCTGACATGCATACGCGCTTAGGGACTTTCCTCGATTTACACGCAGACATGCAGGATTTTCACGTGCTAAATCATTCTGTATCAAGCTGGCCACGCGTAAGCACATGGAAGACCACGCTCCTGCCCAGAAGGCCGAATTACTGCCCCCCAGACCCTCGAGCACGCTCCCACAAGCCATCTGCTGCTGCCTGACTGCCTGCTGCCCACGTGCCCTGCCATTTGCTGCCTGCACATCAGCCAGGGGTGCTGTTGCTGTGACCACCCCTGCTGGAACCGAAGACTCCCGACTGGGATTCCATCGCTCCACAGCCCAGCCCCAGGACCCAGTTGCCCACCCACTCCTGCCTCTGGGGTTGTCATGTCAGGCACTGCAATACCTGGCACCACTGACAACCCCCGGCCAGAGAGGCAGAGGGGCACCAGCTTCAGTGCCAGGGAAGTTGGTGTCTTGGTGGAGCAAGTCCTGGGGCAGTATGATGCCCTCTACGGAAGTGTGCGTGCCGACAAGGAAGGACGGACTCGGATCTGCACAGACATCGTGACTGCCATCAACGCGGAGGGGGTGGCAGTCCGCGACTTCCAACATGTCAAGAAGCGCTGGAAGGACTTCAGGTCCAGGACCCTGAACAAGGCCCGGCGCCTCTTGAAGGCAGCGGATGCTAAGGGGCGCCGGGTCCACTTGTCGGAAGATCAGATGAGGGTCCTGGAAGCATATCCCCAGCGCTCCACGTCCAGGTCCTTGAGAGGCAGACCCGTCTGGAGTCGAGCGGTAAGTGTACATGCATCATGATTGTAAGCTGTGCGTGTGGTGATGTGCCAGTAGTGTGCCGGTTGCACATCTGTTTGTATGGGGCCGAGTATGGGTGGGGGTGTACAGGACCGTGAGGCTAACACATGCGAGGGCTGTCATGTGTGAGACATGGATGGTGCTTGTGTGTGTAGGCTTGCATGCAAAATGCAGTTGTGTGGGCACACATGTTTGGATGAATGTGTATGTAAGTGGGCATGTTTGTGATGTCACGCATGTATGTTGTTTTCAGCTGCATGAATCAGCACTGTGTACATGTGCATGTGTGTGTATTTGACAAAGGTGCAACAGTGATGCAACATGGATGCATGTGACAGCGGGATGTGGAAGCCTGATTGGCAGATGTGACATGGATTCCCATCAGAACACTGCGACAGTTGCCTGAGGTATACACATGCATGCAAGTGTGGTGGTGTGCGTGCATGTGTAGTGCGCTCCCTGTGTTTCATGTGATGTCTGGCTCACCTTTGCCTGCTCATGCTGTTGTATGTGTATGGATGGTGCTGGCAGTTGCGATGTGGCTGTGTTATGGCTCATGTGTGCAAGTTGAAATGACATGTGTGTTGCCGATTGTGATGCCATGTCTGAGGTTTGCCAATGCCACTCATGTGCAACTGTCATGTGTGTATGTGTCAATTGTACAGTGCCCTGATGCCTGTGTTTTATTTCTCCCTGTCTGCAGCGTCAACTGATGAAGAGGGCGGAGAAGGTGCTGTGGAGCACAGCGGCGGGGATCACACCGCCAGCAGGAGACGCAAGGCCCGGCTCCCCTCCCAGGTTGTGATCTCGTCGGGGAGTGAGGAGTCCGGTGCCGCGTCCCAGGCCGCAGCTGCCGGGGGGAGGTCCAAGAGGCGGAGGTCGAAGTTGGACTCCTCAGCAGCAGAAGGGGCAGCTGGGACCCCACAGGGCCCAATGGGGGAAGATGGCATGGAGTCATCCAGGTTGGTGGGGGGTTTGGTGGAGGAGGAGGCCATGCAAGCAACAGAGACGGGGTCTGGAGGTGGGGATTCCACTGGTGCTAGTGGTGCAGTGCAGGACCAGGGACAGGAGGCAGCACAGGTCGCCGCAGAGGTGCCTGTGTGCAATCCTGTCCCTGATCCTGTCACTGCATCATCTTGCACCAGCACGGATGCCTACGTCCAGACCCATTTTCAGGCAGGGGATGAGCTCACGACAACTGGCCTTCCTCTGCCTGCAGACGTGGCTATCCGGGTCCGGGTTGAGCCTGTCATGACTGGTGTGGCGTTGCGTCAATGGGCCACTCGAGGTGACCTGCAGTCTTTTCATGAGGAGACTGCACGTCATCTCGAATGGCTTGTTGACCGCGTCGGCCTACTGGGACAGGCCACCCAGGCTGGATTCCTCCGTTTGATGGGGCTTGCTACGATCCCCTCCTCAACTGAACCCCCTATGCACCAGTCGTCCTCCGTGCCATCTTCCCACCCATCAGTCACCTGGTTGCCATGTGGAGCTGCCTCTGACGGTGCGGCCAGGCTGGAGGAGGAGGCATCCCTGCCACAGTCGGGGGTCGGACGTCCAGAAGGGGTGGCCACATCAACGACTGCACCCAGCCAGCAGAGGATGTGCAGGCAGCAGGAGGCAGTGCACGGGCAGAGGCGCAGCAGCAGCAACGTGGTGGGAGCCATGATGGCTCGGGGCCTTCCACATCGGAGGGGCAGGCATCGGCCGGAGGGCAGGAGGACCCAGGACGGGAAGTGTCTTCTGTGTGGCAGCGGTTGGGCCACGCCATAGATGCGGAGCGGCAGCGGGCGGAAGAGGCACGGCTCACAATGGTCAGGGCGGAGAACTCCATGCAGAGGGCCCTGAGGCGGGCCGAGTGCCTCGAGGCAATCCGCAGGGAGTTTGGGGTGAACATGTGGACGGCCCTGTGGACCCTCGGGGCCATGGAGGAGGACCGCCTCTGGGACATTGAGCAGGAGTTCGATTATGCCCTGGCCCGGAACATCCTGAAGTGAGCCGTCGGACTAGCCCGCTGCCCTTGTAAATAGTTCTATAGTTAGTGTTAGGTTTCCTTTGGTTTAGCATTTTCTTTGGACCTTTTGGACAATGGGCCACATTTTTGTATATAGTTATTTTTTTTAGGTAGTGTTATTAGATAGGTTTCATTTCTTCGGTTGGGATCATGGACCCTGTATTGTTTATCTGTACATAGTTGACTTTTGGATTTTCAATTTTTATTATGATTTCGCCATGGAGCAAAGGTTTTCGATTTTAATTTTCCATTGGATTTACTTTTGTCGACTGTGACTTTGGACACATTTCCTTTGCATTATGATTTGTGGTTTTGCATTATTTCACGGACCTGCTGTTTTTTTTTTTAAATTTCTATTATTGTTTGTTTATTTTTGATTTCATTTATTTTGCTTTTAATACATATTTTTTCTTCAAAGTTCAATGTGTAGTATCATCTCATTGGTTTCATGCATATCATGATATGGGTTTTGACATTCACTGACACCCATTGGGTGTATGTGAGGGACATGTGTTCATTTCCAAACTTTCAATTAGGGTTCTATCATGTTTTTGCCATTTCTAAGTGGGTGGATGCAATACTTGGGTGGGTGTTTGGCATTTGGAGGCTGACCATGAGGGCCAGGGATCTACATTGTGGTGACATGTTGGCTGGGGAACATGAATCGGGGCCTGGTGGAGGGTGCCCCTGGTGGCTGGGGGGTGGGGGTGGTGGGAGACATGAGTAGGGGCCTGGTGGAGGCTGTCCCTGCACTGCTGGGGGGTGGGGGTGGTAGTAGACATGAGTGAGGGCCTGGTGGAGGCTGCCCCTTCACTGCTGGGGGGTGGGGGTGATGGTAGACATGAGTGGGGGCCTGGTCGAGGCTGCCCCTGCACTGCTGGGGGGTGGGGGTGGTGGGAGACATGAGTGGGGGCCTGGTGGAGGGTGCCTCTGGTGGCTGGGGGTGGGGGTGGTGGTAGACATGAGTGGGGGCCTGGTGGAGGGTGCCCCTGCACTGCTGGGGGGTGGGGGTGATGGGAGACATGAGTGGGGGCCTGGTGGAGGCTGCCCCTGCACTGCTGGGGGGTGGGGGTGTGGGGGACATGAGTGGGGGCGTGGTGGAGGGTGCCCCTGGTGGCTGGGGGGTGGGGGTGGTGGTAGACATGAGTGGGGGCCTGGTGGAGGCTGCCCCTGGTGGCTGGGGGATGAGGGTGCAGGGGGACATGAGTGGGGGCCTGGTGGAGGGTGCCCCTGGTGGCTGGGGGGTGGGGGTGGTGGGAGACATGAGTTGGACATGAGTGGGGGCCTGGTGGAGGCTGCCCCTGCACCGCTGGGGGGTGGGGGTGCAGGGGGATATGAGTGGGGGCCTGGTGGAGGCTGCCCCTGGTGGCTGGGGGGTGGGGTGGTGGTAGACATGAGTGGGGGCCTGGTGGAGGCTGCCCCTGCACTGCTGGGGGGTGGGGGTGATGGTAGACATGAGTGGGGGCCTGGTGGAGGCTGCCCCTGCACTGCTGGGGGGTGGGGGTGCAGGGGGATATGAGTGGGGGCCTGGTGGAGGCTGCCCCTGGTGGCTGGGGGTGAAGGTGCTGGGAGACATGAGTGAGGGCCTGGTGGAGGCTGCCCCTGCACTGCTGGGGGGTGGGGGTGATGGTAGACATGAGTGGGGGCCTGGTGGAGGGTGCCCCTGGTGGCTGGGAGTGCAGGGGGACATGCGTTGGTGGGCAGTAGTGCAAGGTGACATGTGGGTTGGCTGGGGGGCATGGCCATGGTGGATGGGGTGCCTGCGGGACATGTGCAGGGTAGGCCCCTGTGGTGTGGGCCACCTGCAGGGGCCGTGGAGGGTGTAGAGGGAACACCTGGGAGGACCCACACGTGCAATTCACCTGTGGTGCTCCCCGCGCACCCCTGTAATACACGTACCCTGATGGAATCGCGTGTGATACTTCCTGCACACCCCTGAAATACACATACCCTGCTGCTTTTGTGTGTGAAACTTCCCGCGCACCCCTGGAATACACGTACCCTGATGGAATCGCATGTGATACTTCCCGCGCACCCCTGAAATACACGTACCCTGCTGCTTTTGCGTGTGATACTTCCCGCGCACCCCTGAAATACACGTACCCTGCTGCTTTTGCGTGTGATACTTCCCGCGCACCCCTGGAATACACGTACCCTGCTGTTTTTGCGTGTGATACTTCCCGCGCACCCCTGGAATACACGTGCCCTGATGGAATCGCGTGTGTTATTTCTCACGCACCCCTGATGTACACGTACACAGGACAATCACATGTGGGACTTCCCGCGAACCACTGAAATACACGTTCCCCGCTTGGCGTTTGCCAGCCCTGTGAACTGGTCCAGGGTTAGCGCAGCCCTTTGCGATGATTTGGGGATTTTGAAGGCTTTTCCTTGCGTGAGGGCGTTCTTGGGGGCCTAACTGGCGCTGCTGCAGGGTCTCTGCGGCACTCTGCGCCACGGCTGGTTTCGGAGGCTAAAATCCATGAATACGCTGTGCGATGAAAAGGATTTTTTCGCATGCGGCTGGCGCAGTGTATTGCACGGGGACACTGTGCGCCAGCCGCGTGCGCCATTTTTGTGTGAATTTCTATGAATTACCCTGTAAATATGTTCCTGCAATGCAATGGTATGTGTGGCCCAGGCAGATTACACAGCAGGGCATCCTTGTGTTTATGTCAAGGTTTTTCAAAACAATATTTTGGGAAAGGAAACACAATGCATGCAAAGGAAGCACGATTTCCATCATTCTTATGACCAACACGATGTGCATACATTCTTCTCACTCCATCCCTGATACCATGCTACCATCTATTCAGTAGATAACAGGCCAGGCGAGATGTTTACTTTGCATTATCGGATGTATAGTCCTTGATTTCCCCATTATGTATCCAGGCGCCCGAAAGCACAGGCCTGAACTACAATCTCCAAATTAGGTTGGGGCATGTATGCCACAATCCACACTTGCTTTTTCTGTTTATTGCATGTTCGTTGTGTTTTATTGAGTGTGATGATAAACAATTGAAACAGAGGAAACATTCTACAGTGATGCAGCAAAAGCAGGTATACAAACATAACATTTCCTCCATAACCATAAACAGGCACTTTACATATGTGTAGCATATATTTTCTGTATTTTTAGGAATCTCTAAGTACACGTGTTTCTACGCTACTATGATGAAAAATAAAACAAGCAGCTAACATTGTGGAACCAATTCTCTACGTTCTGAGTTTTTTTTTCCTCAAAATTGCAGAGCTAAAGAGCTTGTAAGTGACTCGAACATTCATGTCTCGGGCGGATAGCTCAGGGGCAACACGGTCGCCTTGGCAGCAAGACGACGCGGATCATCACATATGGATGTATTGCTACTGTCTGCTTTGGATGAATTAGCATTGCGTATATGTTTGTCATGTATATGATTTGTACTTAGAGCACAACCCTTACAGCCGGTTTAAGAGAAAGAGGTGTAGCAAGACAAACCACAGGACAGGAAGGATGGAGAGGGGAAAGAAAGGAATCTGTTGTCACAGTTCATTCACATGGGGGTGGGGGATGTGATAAGGTAATAGTAAAGTAACTACTGGAGCAAGAGGAGAAGGAGGACATCTGCCAGGTAACAGCAGCAATTCTAAAGATGTCTGCTTGGAAAGGTGGAGAGAGAATTGGACTAAATAAAAAGGCAGGAAGTGCCCTGAGTGGCCGCGCAGCCTGACCCATCAGTTCCTAGATTGCTTTACTATGGCTCTAGTGGACACTGTGGGGAATATTGTCATCATTAAATGGAGGGTCCTCTTCAAGCAATATCAAACACTCACAAAGCGGTGTGGAAACGTGAAGAGTAATACAAGGCAAAATCACCTTGACTCTTCACTTTTACTCTCCGCAATGTGATAAATAAAATGCTGCCTGAAAATTGCTTCTTTGCAGGTGGTATTTTATAATGATTGACACCCGGGGAAGGGGGCTCAGACAATCTGCTGTAACAGTTGTTGTGAATACACTGTGTACTGCCTTTTGTTTCCAGCTGCCCAAGGCCCTTTCCCCAGTGTGGCGCCATCTTGAGTTTGTAGTGGCAACTGTGAGACCCTCTCTTTTGTTTCCATGGGTCCCCACCCTTCCCTCACCCCCAAAAACAAACCTTACCCTTTCTAGACCCCACTCCCTCCCTTAACACCTCGCTGCGCTCCTCCCACCCGCCTTCAGCCACTGCCATAGAAATGGAAAAGCAATAATTCCTTTTCCCATGGCGGTGGACATACTGTTTTTTTTTTTTTTTCCTACGGGAGATTGGGTTCACACAATATGAACAGAGCATATCTCCTGAAAATAAATCCAACCATTTGTAACACTGGATGAACCCCAGGGCACGGGGTGCGAATGGCTCTCATCCCCTTGTCAGAGTGCAGACATTCCGGTAATGGCCCACGGCACATGCCCAGGCTTGGGCTGGTGGTCGGTTACCGGTCATGTCCGCCCCACAACACAGGGGTGATTGCCATATTTCAATAAAGATCACCTGCTAGTTGCATGGTGTTCAAGTTCAAATGTATTAAATCTGATTTTTCCATTAACAATGAACAGCATACATTGCAAATAAAATTCTTGTAGGAACACCTAATGAAGGACCACATGTAATTAAAATCAACCTTCCCCAAACAAGAAGAATCAATCAGTTCATTAATCGCCCCATCACAAACGGATTATAAATGAGCTAAAAGAGGAGCAGCCTAATCATTTATATTTCTTACACTGCGCATCAATGCGAGCCTGACATATTCACACAAATTATAAATGCAGTATCATTGCAGTATCATTGCAGTTCAAAATATACTGCAGCACCACCCAGCAATGCTGAATATTATTCATAATAAAATAGGGTTCTGACAGTTTCTACTGTAAGTGTGTTAAGCACTTACAAATCAATACAAAATGACATAAATCCTCCTGAACAGTGATTTAGCAGAAACAGAGGATAGACGATTCTGAAAACCCCCATTTAATGCGAGCATTTAGAGGGAGCACATTTAAACAAATCATTAAAACAATTCTCCGCAATTCTGGTGTTGAAAGTTTGCATACCCCGCCCACCCACCACTTTATCACTTCTCAATGTGGAGAACAGTCTTCGCAAGTCCAGTGTAGAAACCACTATCCAATCCTCCTCCCGATCAGCATAAAGTGCTCATTTTCTCCCCTCAGACCTCCGGCCAGTATAACTAGATTGCGTCAACCTACTCACATCAACAATCCCCCACTTCTCAAGCAATTTGCACCCTTCAATATACCACCTATACGGAACCGTGCGTCATGGATGTTTGGGTTCTTTGTCTCCCTCATAACTCCGACCAGTATAACTAGATTGCGTCAACCTACTCACATCAACAACCCCCCACTTCTCAAGCAATTTGCACCCTTCAATATACCACCTATACGGAACCGTGCGTCATGGATGTTTGGGTTCTTTGTCTCCCTCATACCTCCGGCCAGTATACCTAGATTGCGTCAACCTACTCACATCAACAACCCCCCACTTCTCAAGCAATTTGCACCCTTCAATATACCACCTATACGGAACCGTGCGTCATGGATGTTTGGGTTCTTTGTCTCCCTCATACCTCTGACCAGTATAACTAGATTGCGTCAACCTACTCACATCAACAACCCCCCACTTCTCAAGCAATTTGCACCCTTCAATATACCACCTATACGGGACCGTGCGTCATGGAAGTTCGGGTTCTTTGTCTCCCCTCAGACCTCCGACCAGTATAACTAGATTGAGTCAACCTACTCACATCAACAACCCCCCACTTCTCAAGCAATTTGCACCCTTCAATATACCACCTATACGGGACCGTGCGTCATGGAAGTTCGGGTTCTTTGTCTCCCCTCAGACCTCCGACCAGTATAACTAGATTGAGTCAACCTACTCACATCAACAACCCCCCACTTCTCAAGCAATTTGCACCCTTCAATATACCACCTATACGGGACCGTGCGTCATGGAAGTTCGGGTTCTCCAATTCCCCATGAAAAAAGAAATGAACTTTAACTTTGCCTGTGTTTCAAATTTGGGCACCCCTACTTTAAGTCGAACAGCACTATTTGGTGTTTCCGGGAGGGCTGAGTTAGCTTTTTTAGAATGTTATTCTGAGTAACCTCCAGCTTAGTTCATTTACAATGCCCTCATGTTTCACTGACGTATGGCAACATACGTATACACCGCTTATTAATCTTATACACCGCTAAACATTTATGCAAGATACATCCATTAAATCAATGATAGAATCTTAGAAGTCCCCACGAAACTTATCTGGGCTTTCTTGCATAACATATCCAGATGATTCGCCCATTTCCCGTTTTTGCCAACAGAATACCAAGATAACAAAAAAAGGCAGGAAGTGCCCTGAGTGGCCGGGCAGCCTGCAATATCAGGTCCTAGATTGCTTTACTATGGCTCTAGTGGACACTGTGGGGAACATCCTCATCTTTAAATCGAGAGTCCTCTGCAGGCAATTTCAAACACTCACAAAGCAGAGTGGAAAAGTGAATTGCCTTGAATCTTCACTTTTACTCTCTGCACTGTGCGAAATAAAACGCTGTCTGCAAATTAGTCTTTGCAGGTGGTGTTTTATAATGATTTGCACCCGGGGAAGGGTGATCAGCCAATCAGGTGGCTGGAACAGTCGGTGAGAATACACTGTGTACCACCCGCTGTGTCCATCCACCCTAGGACCTTCCCCGGGTGTGGCGCCATCTTGATGGTGTGGAGGCAAATGGGAGCCTCTCCCTTTTGCCTCCCCACATCCCAGCCCACAAAAACAGACCTTTCCCTTTCCCCTTCCCACTCCCTCCCTTCCCACTTACCTGCGCTGCTCTCTTCCGCCCACAGCCGCGCCATAGAAATGGAAAAGCACTAATTCCCTTTTCCCATGGCAGCAGCCATTTTTTTTTGGGGGGGGGGGCGATAATGGGCTCAAGCAATATACACGGAGCTCATCTCTCGATAATAAAGTTCAACCAAATGCACTGCCGGGAGAAACCCGTGGTGCGAATGGCTATCACCCTTTTGTCAGGGGGGGGGGGGGGTGGGCATGCCAGTAATGGCTCACACACTCGCCCAGGCTCGGGCTGGCTGGCCGTTACTGGCCATGTCCGCCCCACAATGTCGGGGTGATTGCCATATTTCAATGGCGATCACCTGCTCTTTACCTGGTGTACATGCGATGCATGTTCCATTGGAATCCTTTATTTCTACTCCAAAATTAAAATCTCATACAGGCATAAAACCATCTGCTCTTCCAAGACTGAGGAGGAAAGTAAAGCGAATATGTAAACTCTGTTGTGTTACACTCCAAGACCTTGAACGAGCAGGAACATGGTGCACAGTGTTTACAGGAGGGTCACAGTGTTTACTGGAGAGGCAAAATCATGGTGCCTTGCTTTACACTCCAAGACCTTGAACGAGCAGGAACATGGTGCACAGTGTTTACAGGAGGGGCCACAGTGTTTACTGGAGAGGCAAAATCATGGTGCCTTGCTTTACACTCCAAGACCTTGAACGAGCAGGAACATAGTGCACAGTGTTTACAGGAGGGGCCACAGTGTTTACTGGAGAGGCAAAATCATGGTGCCTTGCTTTACACTCCAAGACCTTGAACGAGCAGAAACATGGTGCACAGTGTTTACAGGAGGGGCCACAGTGTTTACTGGAGAGGCAAAATCATGGTGCCTTGCTTTACACTCCAAGACCTTGAACGAGCAGGAACATGGTGCACAGTGTTTACAGGAGGGGCCACGGTGTTTACTGGAGAGGCAAAATCATGGTGCCTTGCTTTACACTCCAAGACCTTAAACGAGCAGGAACATGGTGCACAGTGTTTACAGGAGGGGCCACGGTGTTTACTGGAGAGGCAAAATCATGGTGCCTTGCTTTACACTCCAAGACCTTGAACGAGCAGGAACATGGTGCACAGTGTTTAATGGAGGGGCCACAGTGTTTACTGGAGAGGCAAAATCATGGTGCCTTGCTTTACACTCCAAGACCTTGAACGAGCAGGAACATGGTGCACAGTGTTTACAGGAGGGGCCACAGTGTTTACTGGAGAGGCAAAATCATGGTGCCTTGCTTTACACTCCAAGACCTTGAATGAGCAGGAACATGGTGCACAGTGTTTAATGGAGGGGCCACATTGTTTACTGGAGGGGCAAAATCATGGTGCCTTGCTCTTGCATCTCCATTTAATGTTGACAATGACCACCATTGGCTTCCTCTTTCAGCACCTACTATGTCCAGCCGCCAGCCAGACTGACAGTATGGCTGCGCTGGCATCAGTGCAAGACCAACCACGCTGATAGAGACACCTTCACAGACTAACAGAAACGCGAATAGACAGGGCAAGTGCCACATGCACATATGGAGAGTTTCACTGGTGCCCACTTATGGAACTAGCACTGCCATTGGGGGCCACGTACTTTCATGTTTGCCTTCATATAACAAAAAGAGGAAGGGCGTGTGTACTGCCCCTGTCAATACCCTCACATGCATAACCATGTGAAGCTAAACAATAGCATTTTCACTCCAGTTTTGAGGTTTGCTTATTCAAAAGATAGCCTGCAGTGGCTCAAGGAAAGACGATAGCAGCATTTTAATAAATAGCTAAATCCTGCTTCTGTGCCTAACATATAATGGCTTTGAGGCTTTCCACTCGTTTACATGCAATTTATCATGGACCTTTTTTCATAATAATGCCCATTCCCCCCCCCCAAATCCCGCCCCCATGAGGGTGCTACCTATTCAGGAATTTCACACGTGATCTTAATTCACTCAAACAAGATCACACCCAGAGCAGCTTGAGTGATGTCTGCCCTGTCCTTGCCAAGCACATACATGTTCCACCTGCGATGTGCACATGCCGGTTGCTAAAGGAAGGAAAACAAATAACTTATCTCAGGTTTCCTTGATGGTGTGGGATCTCTTGAAGTCGATTTTCCCTGTTGATGACATCATGGTCATCATTGCTGAAAACGGACTTAGCAGCGTTAGCTCAAGAAAGGTACCTGTTTGTTCGTTTAGTTAAAAAAAGGGTCTTTAGCACCCACGCCTGCACATCACAGGTGCCCAAGACATTATTACCTGCTTCAGGTGGCCAAACCTGCAAGTGATGTCTCTTTATTCTTGGGGGAATCAAATAACTTACAGCATCCCTCTTCTGTATGGGTAATGTTGCCACCTTATAACACTGGAAAATTGGCCAATAATTGTAAACAATGGGACAGCAAAAGACTTAACCACTGTCACAAAACTTGATGTTTCTCATCCAGCATTCTTCCTCAGTGCTCAGTGTCTCCTGTAGCCTCCATTTCACTAGGAAAATGCTCAATGCAAGGTCAATGCAAGGTCTTCAACTGTTTTGCTCAATGCAAGGTCTTCAACTGTTTTGCTCAATGCAAGGTCTTCAACTGTTTTGTTTCTAACCCGATTTTAACCTGCGTTTGTGAAATAGGTGAAATATTTGTGAAATAGGCAGACACCAGTCCTGAGTGTTAGGGATGTAATAGGGGTGATTTCCCTTTACTATTATAATACATCCATGGCTTGCCTCAGGCCTGTAAAGCGGGTGTGGGCTAATAACATGTTACATCCATCTCCTAAGGGCTGCAGTGCCTTGATATGATATGATATGATATGGTATTTATAACGCGCCTATACACAAGAGTCTTAAGGCGCAAATGTTATCAAGCTTCATAAAAAGCCAGTCCATTAGTCACACAGAACTGAAAATGCTTTCTGGTTGTTTACTGAGTTCTCTTCAGTATTTAGTTCCTCCATCCTGACCTTTCATAAAGTCTTTGTTTCTTCTGTATTCAATTTGCCATGCATTCACGTTGTCACATGTACCTCTTCATTCCTTTCATTGAAGGGGGGACCCTATGCAGCACCCCCCCCTCCGTTTTTTCAAACCCATATTCTTCCCTCGAGCACTTCCTTCACCCGAGACCAAACCTTACAGCTACCCTTGCTCTATCCATTGACCAATTGACAATACAACGATTGCAGAAAAGGCAATGGTAAAAAGAAGTAAATGCATGAAGAGGGAATTTGTTTGGGGAAATGAATGCTTGGTGATGTACTTCACATATGAGAGCTTCATAGAAGTAAATCATAAGTAAATGAAAGAGGGTCTGGTCATGACCATGTTAGAGGACAGCGGGTACACCTCTGAACCTGGTTTAGGCAGCCAACCTATCTCTGGGATAGCCGACCTATCCCAGAGATGAGATGGGGAGTTGAGACGGACGATAGGCGTTTGACTCTCCTCAGACTTTGTGATGAGTAAAATCATTAGTACCACTATCCCTTCTGCAGTACCAAACAGCATTTTGTTTGGCCAGATTTCTGACCCAGAACCTCTGTTGCAAGACTGCAAATTCCAGAACCTCTCAGCCAGCAAGAAGAATGACTCTAACTTTGGAGAAAAAGTCAAACAAGATATCCTCCAAACCCCAGTCATCAGTGTCCACTGGAACGCCCCTAAGGGAAAAGGAATCAACTCCCAATTCTCTGGCCAAAGAGCACAAAGAAAACTGGTCCACTGTAGCAGGTGACACGAGGAACCAAAGGGGCAAAGTAGGGTGGGCTGGGGTATTCAAATGCCTTTTCTACAGACATGAATGAAAGGTGTTTTTTGTGTGAGGCCAGGAGTGGAGTTAACAGACCGAGAAACCAGGCAGATTCATGCAAATGGCAGAGGGGCGTACTGAAGAGATTGGGGAAGTGCTGGTGAAGAGTGCAGGTGAGTCATTGTATGTGAGAGAGAGTGGTATTAATTTGGATAACTGCAAAGTAAAAATGGGTGCGTGAGTGAGTGAATGGTGAGGGCAGTGAGAGAGAGGAAAGGGAGAGGGAGGGTGACGAGAGTGTCAGAAGCGTGAAGGGTCGAGTGAGTGCTGTGCAGGTGTGAAAGAGAGAAATAACAGGGTGAATGGAGGGTGCTGAAGGCGAGGAGGCAGTAGGAGTTCGGAGGGTGGAGAGTAGGAGAGTGGAACAGAGGGGGGAGGAAGAGAGCAAGGAGAGAATACGATGGAGAGGTAGGTAACGAGGGAGATAGAAGTGGGAAGTAGAGAAGGGGGGAAGAACAGGATGTGGAGCGAGATAGGCAAGGGAGGCAGAGAGGGAGAGACAGAGAGACAGAGAGAGAGAGAGAGAGAGAGAGAGAGAGAGAGAGAGAAGGAGAGAGTGAGAGAAAGAGAGAGGTGGACCTAGTAAGATCTAGGAGGAGGAGTTTCGAACTAAATGTAGAGAAGGGAAGGGGAAGTCAAATAGAGGAAGAGAGATAGTGACAGAGGGTTGGAATGGAAAGAATATCTGAGAGACATATGCCTTGAACTGTTGTTACACCATCAGTGGACATTAAGCCCCCTTAGAAATTACAAGAGGGAGAGAGATATAAAAGACTATAACCTTTCTACCACTACCTTACAAGTAATAATAATAATAATAATCATCATTATCATCATCATCATCATCAGCATCCACATTTATATAGCACTACGAACACTCAGGCATCTGAGTGCGACTTATTATTACCCACGGTGTGTGGTACTCAGTAGTCTACTGACACAAGGTAGGGTGTCCCAATCATTAGTTTGAGAACTCATGAACCATGTGTGGTAAGAGACTACTGTGCTAGTGTAGAGCGAGTCCACTTTGAGGTTGAGGCAAGATAAGACCTGGATCCAATTTCACAAACCATGTTGACATCGAGATAGAACCCTCAAAGCTGAGTATTGGGTCAGTAATCCCTGCACTTGCCATAAAATGGCACCCAGAACATTAAGAACCCCTGATGGAAAGCAACACAACAAAACACTCCTCTGCCGGGTCAATCGCAAACTGGAGCTCCAGCAGTTCAATCTAGTACTAAACTCCATTACAGGAGTCCTCATCAATCCCACAACCAGCTGCCTCACCTCCCCATTTCCTACCACCTTATAATAGAACACCCAGTCATAGTCGCAAACTGCAGCTTTATGTCTACCAATCTCACAATGACCTTGGCAAACCTATGATAAAAGGCACACATATCTGGCTCTGTCCCACGCTGCCCAACTCAGCAGCTACCCCAGTCTCAAAGCTCTGTCATTCTAATAGATCTTGGACTAAGTGGCACTGCCACACACCACCCAGAGCAATGCCACAGCTAAATTATTGGCTACCTCCACCCTGCACTCATCAAGACCACTGCTTTCATACCTACCTTTCCCTTTATTCCACCAAAATCCTACCTCCTACATAACCAGATCACACAGGTGTGCTATGCCAGACCTCTTCACAATATGTTAATTTACTGCCAGGTTCCTTGTCAATTCCATTAATGGCTACACATGCATTTATTGACCATTTTGCACTTAGCACTTCATTGGGGGCATTTAAGAGTGCATATGATGGAAGCAACTCCACATGGGTTGTACCTTAGTGTGCAGGGACTATTCCGGGTTGTTTTTTATTGGGTCATATGAGGCTGCATTTGACAATTGGGAGCCACAATCACTTGACAATGCATGTTTGGCTGTTCTGTTGCTGAATATAGAATGCCAAGCACAGCATGGTTTGTTTTTCATGGTTCAATGCATTGAAGTAGCTACGGCTAATAATCACATTTTGTGGACAATGCACAAGCAAATACAGGGGACATTTTATTCAATGCCAAAGCCAGTGATTCATTGTGCCAGCTGGGCGCTTTTAAGCAGATTATCCTTGTTGATTGCAGTCACAGAGCAGTAATTGGAGTACTAAGTATACAGTTTAAGGCCAGTGGCATAGTAATCAGCGCACTGTACTGTTCCAGGCTGCCCAGTTCATTGCCTCAGGAGACCATTGTAGTTTGCAATTACAAACCCTGTGCTACCTTGGAACGGGTGTTTGTCGATTGTTATAAAGCTTTGGTTCAGAGCTTAAACGAGAATTGCCGAAACACAAAGCACAAGCCATAAGTGATCAGCGATTGATTGATTGATTTAGTGAGTACGGTGGTAATACTTACTCCTAGAAAACTAACTGCCCCCAAGAGCATCAGTAGCGTGGGGTGTGTTGCAACAATCAGGAGGCATA
The DNA here is from genome assembly GCF_040938575.1 of Ambystoma mexicanum. Taxonomy (NCBI): domain Eukaryota; kingdom Metazoa; phylum Chordata; class Amphibia; order Caudata; family Ambystomatidae; genus Ambystoma; species Ambystoma mexicanum. The sequence goes on along the minus strand of NC_090936.1, from coordinate 1,124,896,929 downwards.
AAGTGAGGGCAGGAAATCAAAGGGCACTTCACTGATGGCTTCAGCATCAATGCAGAGGTTTAAGAGAATGGCGAGAAGGAGCTGCTTGTTATGGAGCTCTGTGCCTGGGCCTCGTGAGCGCATCGCTCCGCAGATAGAATGACAGACGCAGCGTTCTTCACTTCACAAGGCCCAACTCGGATCTGACAAAAAGAGCGCAAAGGCGGAATCTTTATTCTTCCATGCACGTGATGAAATCACCCGTCATCAAGCAATTCACGCGATACAACACTCCTCCCCAGTTTTATAACAGCAAACTTTGACTTGCAAAACATGTCACAAACAACGGTAAGACACATATTGAAGAAAGACTCAAAATACAACGTGCTGATGAACTCAAGGTTACCCAGACTGGGGTAATTCGCTGGGCTTTAGATACCCTGAGCGTCCAAAGTTCAGGTGCTCAGATCATAGTCCCTCAGTCGCACCAGGGGCCCTCTTAGTTCATGGGCTGGGTATCGTCTTTCGTGCTCAACGGCTGGGGAAGTTTCTGTGTGAAGTCCACATACCTTGCACGCCAGATCCGTTGTTCTTTCTGGGGACGGATTCTTGGGTTGTCATCCTTCGTGTCACACACATCATAGGGTCAGGTTGCATTGTTCACTCTCTGCTCGTACCAGTCCACTTGCAGTCGGGGTGGACCTGAGAGTCTCCCCAAAAGAAACTGGAGTTCCATGTCATCAGCCCACGATCATCAGCAGCTGTTACTTGCAATCATTGCACTCGCAATATTTTAAGAGGTGATGACTCATGTGGGAGAGATGACTTTCCTGCTCAGTGACAAGCTCTCACTAATTAATACCGTTGCCTACCGCTATGTCATACTCTTGTAAGCCTTGCCTGGTGTTCTCTTTGTGGATAGCTGCTTCTCTCCGGGCATGCACGCTTTCATTGTCTATTGTTCCTGGAGTCCTCCCATCTAGTTAGGATAGAAACCTGCGTGGGCACGTCTGAAATAGGGTTTCAGCAGGGGCCACTCCTGTGGAGCAGTGTGGGGTGGTTCTATATTCAAGTAGAAACTGAAATAGGGCTCTTTTTCCACTTGCTCCCTCACCATGGGCTATGCGAAAACATTTTTTGAGTGTGTGCATGAAGCGCTCTGCCTCACCATTTGCACATGACCATATGGGTGTGAGTTTCCAGTGTTCAATTGTTCTCTTGGCCAGAAATTCTTCGAGGCCAGCGTTCTGGAACGGGGAGCCGTTGTCTGAGCATACTGTCTTAGGGAATCTGTGGCTAGTGAATATTTTCTCCATCACCGATATTACTTCTTGTAGAGCTAGGGATGGGACAAACTCTACTTCAGGATACCGGGACCACTGGTCTATCATGGCCAGGAAGTGTGAGTCCCTTTGTGTGGAGCCAAAGTCCATGTGAATGGTTTCCCACAGCTCTTCGCTCTGAGGCATGTACTGGATGGACGGTTCATTGCTTTTCGGAGCAGAAACTTGCTACCATTTGCAGGCACAAATAAATTCACCCACTTTTGATATGAGTGCCGGGAACGAGACCTTGAGCATGAGACCACTCTTTGTTTTTGCGGCACCCTTGTGGCTGTGATGTGCAAGGGCACTCACTCTGTCCATGAACTTGGTGGGGATCACCATGTGGGACCCTCTCAGGAGGAGGCCATCATCTATAAATGTTAGCTCACCTCGTACTTCCATAGTTGTTCCAGGATTTATTTTGCTTCTTGTGTTCTTGTTCCTAGGTTCAAAAGAGCGTATTTCCACTGTCCTGACTCCATTGCATGTCGCAGGATTTAGAAGCACCTGTCATGTCTTGATGCTGCTTTGAGCTCTGCAACGTCCATTGACTTGGGAACTGAGCATTCCACGATTAACCTTAGGTACTCGTCTGCTTCAGCAACCTCCCCTGGGGGGACTGTGTTTGTCTTTTTCAGGTCGCGGGACAGGTAATCCGCTGCGTTATTTTGTACAGGCCTGTATTTGAGGTTGACGTCTTATTCTTGGAGTGCCAGTAACCATTTTTCAATACATGTCAGGGGTTGACTGAACCAGCCACCATTATAGTTAGAAGGGGTTTTTGGTCCATGGCTACTTTCACAGGTTTTCCATAGATGTACACATGGTAATTGCGATATCCCCACAGCACAGTAGGAGCTTTGTGCTGAATCAATACCTCTGCTCGGTTGGAGAGAGGGCTAAGCTGGCATATGCAATGGTGCACGGGGTGCTGTCTTTGTCAGTGTGAGGATGCCACGAAGGCCAAATAGGCTTGCATCAATGATGATCTTGGTAGGTATCTTTTTGTGGGTCATAGCAAGCCAGGATGCATTCATCTGACAATGCCTTCTTGATGAATTCAAACAAGTTTTTTTTTCCAGTGCTGACCACCTACATGCTGTGGATTGCTTAGTGAGGTTTCTCAGGGGCTCGGATAGGGTGGCCAGGTTTTAGATAAAACTGCCACAGTAGGTGACCATCCTTAGAAAACTCCTGACTTCTGAGATAGATTCTGGGGCTTTGGTCTCCTGGATGTCGCTGACCTTCACTGGATTGGCGGAGAACCCTCCTTTCTGAAAGATGAAACTGAAAAACCTGATCTTGTTCTTGAGAAACTTGCATTTTCCGCGATGAAGAGTTAGGCCTAGTGACTGGATCCTCGACAATACCTTCTCTCAACGCTCTAGGTGTTCACTCTCTGACTTGGTGTGTACCAAAATATCATTGCTTACACTCGGTGTTCCCGGCAGTCCCACCAGGGTTTCGCATACGGCGTTCTGAAACACTTTGGCAGCTGACGAGATGCCAAAGTTCAGACTCATACCTGTAGAGGCCAACATGAATTGTGAATGTTGTGATGTACTGACTGTCCTGGTGAAGCAGATGTTGGTGGTAACCTGGGTGGAGGTCTAGTTTTGAAAATTGAAAAAAAACTGTTGCGCTTTCCAGTTTGGCAATTAATTCATCCAGTGTGGGGTTAAGTGCCTTTCACTTCTTATTGTCTTGTTGGGCAGTCACATATCCATGCAAATGCGAAAACTGTCCAGCTGTTTCAGCTTGTGGGCAATGAAAATTGGGGACACTCAGTGGGTGGGCCCTTCAACTAGCTCAATGATATTGAGGTCCACTAGGTTCTGTATTTCCTTCTCTACTTTCTCGCGAAGGTAGAAAGGCACTCTTCAGTGTTTCAACACCACTGGCTGGACTGTGTCATCAATGTGGAGCCGAATTGGTTTGCCCGCCATCTGCCTGATTCCTGTAAATATACCTTGAAACTTCTGTATCAGCATCTGTACATCTTTGACAAACAATCCATGGGCGAATTGAATGAGTCTCAGGGCTTCAGCTGTGGCACATCCGAGTAGTGTTTGGGTCGCTACCTTGGTCACATAGAATCGGGCTCGTATGGAGACACCATAGTGTTGGAAAGCGGCAATGAAAGCGCCTTCTAGTGGTAGTGGAGTCTTGCCCCCAAAAGTGAATATGCATACTTTGGTCTCTTGGAGTGATGGAGGTATGGGTAGCGACCGGTATTGCTCACCGGCCATGACATTAACCAAGACACTAGTGTCCAGAAGTATGTGGACAGGCGTGTTCAGAATAGTCACTGAGCACCGGGGTTGGCGCTTTCCCCAGCCACCGACTGTGAGCATGGCCGGTAGGAGGAAAACATCTTCGTCTTCATCCCCAATGCCTCCACCTGGTGGTTCCATCTGAGACTCTGCAGATGTGGTGTTGGCGGTCTGGGCCGCCCTATCTTGCAGGCAACCTCTGGGATGTTCTTTTCCCCTTGTTACACTGGCAGGGGTTGATGCTCTGCATACCCTAGCAAAGTGATTTTGGATTCCACACCTTGTGTAGGTGTACCCTTTTGCAGGGGAGTCTTTCTCGTTGGGAAGATCCTACCCGCACTTTGGGCAGGGGGCTGAGGTCGAGGGGTTTAGGTGTTTCTTATTTCGCCAAGTGCTCCTTGTTCCTTGGGCTTTCAGGGTTTGTTTCCCGACTGAGCACACCTCCCCAAGTTTGACTGACTTCAGTGCCGACCCAATTTTGGACGCCCTGACGTCTGCCAGCTCGTGGGAGCGTCCCAACTCAATGATTCTGGGAAGTGTAATTCCTGGTTCATGAAGGATACCAATAAAGATTTGGAGTCTCACCTCTTCCCCCTCATTCTCCCAGATTCAAGTTTCAACCAGCTGTCTCAGGCCACTGTGATATTTGTCTAGGCTCTCCTCATTAATGTGCATGGCTGTGTCCATCACCAACTTTTCATAGTCGGTTTTCACCATGGGAGCGAAGTGATCTGACAGCACTTTGACAACTACATTGTATGAATTATCAGTGGGGCGCAGGTTCCTGAAGAGCTAGTGGACCGCTGGCCCTGCTGAATATATTAGTGTGCATTTCTTTGTTAGATCATCTTTCTCCCATGTGGCGTTAAAGTACATGTCCAGACGTTCTCGTCATAGTTGCCATCATGGTCCCAAGTTGGCCGGGCCTCGTCGACATCAAACTCACACAGAGGTGCAAGTGATCTTCACTGTTGTGATGTTCTCCCTTGTGGTTGTATGTTGCGCAGGTGGAGCAGCGTCTTTGGCCTACATGTTTGTGCACAGATGAGGGGTCGGTCATCGGTATGGGAAAGGGGTGCACAGGCACTCCAGGAGGAGTCGCTACCCTGAATCTGGGTGATGGGATGCTCACCAGGGCACAAGCACTCCCTGTGAGGGGAGTCACAGCCCGGCATGTGTGTTGGGGGTGTATGTGCACACCAGAACTCTCAGGTGAGAGCCGTGCTTGCCCCTTGACAGTGGCGTCTCCACATGGTGTTGCCTGCCAGGCGACAACAGGATTTCCCAAAATGTTGGCGGTAGCCAATTACCAATTGTATCAGGAGCATTTAGATGACCAGGGAGCACAGGGTTCCTTACCGGCATGCACTGAGCATGTGGCAACCTTGTGGCGGGCTGAAGGACAGCACGCTTTGTGGATTGATAAAGAATGACAGATGCAGTGTTCTTCACTTCACAAGGCCTGGCTCGGCTCTGACTAAAAGAGCGTGAAGCTGGCCTCTTTATTCATCCATACGTGTGATAACGTCACATGTCATCATGCTATTCACGTGATACAACACTGCTGAGAAATAGTAGATATAGCGGGGATGTGCCCTTGAGCTTTCAATAATAAGACACAGCATCTTAAGATGTATGTGAAATCGCGAATACCATCACATACAACCCCATCTCCACCATAGGAGTTTGATTTGTTAGATTGAAACATTTGAAATAAAGGGGTTATTTCTGGTGAATGTAGTTGGAAAGTCTCTAACAAAAAGTTTGGATGTGATTTTGTTACCCAAGAGTGGCATACCCTTCTGCACTTCCTATGTATATGGATAGAGTAGACAGATAAAAAGTGATATCTCCCTTTATAGCCATCCTGTATAGAACTTTGGATGAGAGGGTGAAAGAACAAAGACATATCGAGGCTGAGTACCACAAAGGAAATACACCAATCACGGGCTAAAAAGATTCACAGATCTTTTATTACTGTACAGTTTACAAAGCAAAACAGATAGCTATCTGGCTCCCAACACATTGCAGTGTGTACCAGTCGACAAGGAGAGGTAAAAGAGTGCGGAACATCTAAACACTAGCGTATGTATACGTTTCACACAATATTGTCCTGCCTTTCTTCATGTTAATATTTCGTGGTCTAGAGTTTGTACCTAGTTCACATACAGATTTTACAATATCATGCGAAGGATTACATAAGTTTGTATTTCCATGAAGACTCAATAGCGATGTATGTTCTCGGATCCCGCGGTAAGCCTTGTTTAAAGTATCTTCATAATATGGTTCAGCTAAAGCATACGCTCGAGGTCTGTTCTTCATTGTCCCAATGTTTATACAAGGATGAGGCTTGTGAGCGCAGACAACACTCGAATGACAGTTCATATGAAGCACAAGGTCTCTTTGCTCAGTCTAAACAGTCGGCTCTCGGACAACCTAAACATTAATATAACTCAAAGGTCGGAAGGCTTGGCTGCAAGTCAAAAACATAATCCACCACTTTAGAACTTAGAACACACAAGTGGAAATCAAAATGGCAGAGGAATCTTAAAATGGCGGTGAAGTTAACCCAAAAGTCGGAAATTTCCAAACCGGTTTTCCGTATATCACAAATTGGCTTAGACCAATATAAATACTAAGGAGGCCCTATATAATTACTGTTTAACAAACCCTCCTTTTGGTATAAACCAAGAGCCTTACTAAAAATATTCGCTTTACTTGTACCTCCACGTTTCAATGTCCGTACATCCTGAATCACATTCATCAGATATATCAATTGCCATCAAATCCTGGACAGTAATATCCTCCATCACAAAAACGTTAGTCATCTTCTCGGTTGCGTGTATTTTCGGTTCTAATGTTCCTACAGTTTGCGCACAACATCCCCTAACATCAAACATATGACAGGAAGACATTGTATGAAACAACAACAGAACAACAGAACACCAAGGATTACCATTAAGACCGAAAAGAGTTTCCATCGCCAAGACCGTAAAAAGCCCAAGAACCAAGTACTAAGATCTCAGTTTCCCTCAGGAACATGTACTTCTGTACTTAGGACGTGCAGCTTTTGTATTGCCTTGAATATGGTATGGGAGGTGTCAGGTACGAAAACGCAAGAAGCAGATCCCACCAATTTACATACTCCACCACACTCAGCCAGGATGACGTCTAACACCATCCGGTTCTGTAGAGCCCATAATCTAATTGCTTTCTGTTCTAACGTCATGTTGTAGACCATTATCCGACCAGATGACCATCGGCAAACCAAACCTAGGAAAATATTCCTTAAGCATGGTCTTCTCCATTGTCATTGCTGTAGCATCTTTCACAAGGAAGGCTTTAACCTACTTGCTAAAGGCACAAATGACTACCAAGACATATTTGTAGTTATAACATTGCTCCATCTCGATGAAGTCGAAATGAATCACTTAAAAAGGCAAAGAGGGGGGACCAAAACTGCCCCTTTTTGTCGTCGTACCCTTCCCCGCATTATGCTGTAAGCAAATCATACAATTCTGGACAAAACGCTCAGCAGTTTTTGAGATGTTGACATTTACCCAGACAGATTCTAGTAAATTACAGATTTCCCTAGCACATATGTGAGTGGGACCATGAGCCATTGTAACCATGGCGATGACATATGCATCGGGTAGCATCCATCTTCCTTTTGAAATGTCTACCCAACAACCTTCCACATCAAAACTTGCTAAACCCTTAGCCCAGTGTTTAAGTTCTTCTGGAGTCGCATCAGCTTGAATATTTTTCATCGAGTCAATCCCTTCATCTACTGTACAAGTATTCGTGGCTTCCTTCGTAACATACATTTCTGAATATAAATCAGTAGCAGTCTGTTTAGCTATCATGTCAGCAAAATAATTCCCTCTCCCTACATCATCTACTACCTTCTGATGTGCGGCGCACTTCATGATTGCTTGTTGAGTAGGAAGCGCAAGTGTTGAGAGTAGCTTAACTATCAAAGGTGCCATGTTGGATTTTTGTTCCGTGTGAGGGTAAAAACCTTGTTCTGCCCATAGTTTACCGAAGTTGTGAACCACACCAAAGGCATACTGACTATCAGCATTTATGTTTACTCTAAGCCCTTCGGAAAGTTCACAAGCTCGAGTCAATGCAATAATGTCTGCGGCCTGCGCAGAGATATGCAAAATTCTCTTGGTTTCCACGATCGTGCTTAGTGTAGTGATGGCATAAGCAGCAGTGGATGTACCATCCGGAAGTTTGAAGAAGGAGCCATTGCAAAACAGCTCCCCTTGTGGATCATTCAAAGGTACATCATTTAAATCAATCCTGCCTTTAGTTTCTTGTTCTGTGGTATAGAGGCAGTCATGTGACAATTCGTCATTGTAAGCAATTTCTTGCGGAAAAGGTACCAATTCAGCCGGATTCAATATGCAACACCTCTTAATTTGGATATGAGGTGCAAATAGGATCAGTTCATATCTTGTTAATCATGCAGAAGTAAGGTGTGAAGTTTGCGTTCTATTTAATAGAATGTCTACAGAGTGAGGTACCATCACTGTTAAAGTATGGCCTAGAACCATGCCCTCACTTTGTTTTACAGATGCAGCAGCAGCAGCGACAGCTCTCAAACATCTCAGCAAAACTCATGCAACAGGATCTAGTGTGGAGGAAAAATAACTGCACGGTCTATTCTTCCCCCATGTTCCTGCATTAACAGAGCCAAAGCACATCCATCACGTGCATGCACATACAATTCAAAGGCCTTATTATAATTTGGTGTGCCCAAAGCCAGTGCTGAACACAGTGCAGTCTTGACCAGATCAAAAGCTTTCTAGTGTTCCATGTTCCACGGTAGTGGCAAGAAATTACCTTCTTTGTTAATGCCAACATTGGTTTTATCACTAGTGAAATGTTTGGGATCCACTGTCTACAGTAAAAAGCATTCCTATCAAGGCTCTGACTTCCTTCTGTGTATTTGGGACAGACATGCTAGAAATGCTTTTCATTTGTTCAGGTGTCAATCGTCTTCCCTCCTTTGACAGGAGATAGCCTAAATAGGTGACCTCCTGTCGACAATACTGAAACTTTTTCAATGAAGCTTTATGCCCATGCTTTGCTAGATGAATATGCAATAACACAGTCCTTTCCTTTCAAGCACTTTCTGAGTCTGCAGCTAAGAGAAGGTCGTCGACGTATTGCAACAATCTACAAGTAGAAGGCAACTCAAGTGTATTGAGCTGCTCTTTCAAAGCCCTACTATAAATGCTTGGACTTTCTGTGTACCCTTTTGGTGCACGGATGAATGTAAACGAGTGTCCCCCTAGGGTGAACGTGACCAAATATCTACTATCCACGTGTATGGGAATGCTGAAGAAGGCATTCTTAAGATCCACCATACTGAAATGAGTAGCAGAAGCTGGAATCATTGTTAGTATCAGTCAGAACTACCACTGCCTCAGCTGTGATCAGTGTGGGGATTGGGTCTTGTAGGAGCCATAAACTATTGTATTTTAGAACACTGTTGTGTCCACGTTGCAGAACACTGGCTGCGGATAGCAGAAAACGCCATCCGGTAGCCAGAACTACAAGTCCCAGCAAAGTCGCGTGCTCGCAGGCAGAAGAACTACATGGGACAACGCCCGACGGTCTGCGCATGCGCGCGACGAGCGCACAGATCCCCGCTTGCGCTAACAGACACGGACTGGAGCGGACGTGTAGGCTGTGGGCTCCTGCAGGCTGCGACCCGCGCGGCCATTTCCCGCCTGTGATCTCTGCAGGTCCCGCGCCTCTGGCAAGATAAGTGCATTTTTCCTTGATATACGATACGAGCAAGAGAATAGACAAATGCAAAATCGTTTGGTTACTGAACAAGACAGTAGTGCATGCAACGTTGTGGGAAAAGCCCCCACAACTTTCTAAGCTAACGTGAGCGCAGGACTGAGGAAAGTTCTGGCGATATTTGTTAGACAAGGCCAAGTGGCCGACTCGTAACTCAGCTTAACCATTTTGTTGCCGTGTGAAGCAACACGGCCCTTGTAGATTCTTGGGGCGAATCGTAACTCAGCTTAAACTATTTCGTTGCTGTGTGAAGCAACACGGCCCTAGTTGATTCTTGGGGCAACTCATCAGCGTGTGTGTGCAATGTGATGGGCCCAGTCCGTGACCCAAGCTCATTCTTGTTTCTGATTCCCTTGTAGCGGCATCCCGCTGTATCAGCAGCCTGAACCCGCTGCGCCGCCGTAGTCTTACGGCAAGAACTCTGGCAGTCGCCTGGCACGCAACCCGGTATCATCAAACGAAGCTAAGTGCTCATTTGGTTATTCTTAAAGGTGTTAGATGCTAATGATAATGCTACCCTTGTGGGTTGGTAGTGATGAAAACTACCAAATCTATGTCTAAAGCAGTAGCGTGTCCATAACGTTTTTTCCTATGGTGTAAAGTCTTAAATGCTGTTGGTGAACCTTGTCACAGTGTTTTGGGGCAAAGTTAGTTAGGAGTGTGGAAGCGTGCATGGGCAGAGTACCGGCGATCTCAGGAGCCCCATGCAGAACACATCAAGGCGGACCTTTCCTAAAACCCTTTCCTTATCCATTACCCTTTCCTACCCTTCCTCCCCTTAACCCGGTTACCCTAACTACCCCCTACCTATCCAATCCAACGGATCCTAACCCTCTTTCCACGGCGGGTCGCGGTGGCCTGTGTTGTCTACATAGCCAGGTGCCAAGACCCAACAGGGAGGTAGGTGTACGTGCTACCCCTGCGCAAGATTGAGAACCTGACAGTATCGTCATTGCATCATGCACAATTGTAAATTGTGGAGCAACGATCTTATTGATAGCGCGAAAATCGATAATGAAACGGAACGGAATTGCATTATGCCCTTTTTTATACACTGGTAAAATTGGGCTATAGCACAAACTTCCTGCAATTTCTTTGATTACTCCACGATGTACAAATTGGAAACTATACACTTTAAAGCTTGCTCACCATCAACTGAAATCTTACATTGTGGAATTCATGGCATCTTAACTCATGGTTTCAAAACAATTTTAACAGGCTCAATTTGAAAAATACAAACATCACTGTCATCAACCGCCCATAAACACGCTGGAACTTCACTAAATTCTGTCGGCAAAGGTCTAGTCAACAACTGTGAGTCAGAAGATTGCTGAGGTGAAATCGCCAAACGCACTCCATCCGAAGAACAATGAATTACCGCATTTATTTCCTTCAACAGAATCAACCCCAACAAATTCTCTCCAGAGTTCGGTTTCAGAAGAAACGGACAGTAATTCTTGAATGGCCCCAGTGAAATTGGTACCGGCAGAGAAAGCGGACTAACCACTGGCATGCCAGAAAACCCTACAGAAACGTTATTCTGTCCTGACAGTGAAATATCTGGAACCCGTGAATGATCAATTGAACACTTCTGCTCTCCTGTGTCTATCAAAAATAGATGCTTCCTATTCCCCACCATAAGCTCAATATAGGGACCTTTCAGATTACCGGGAATAGGTGTCGGTTCCAGACCCTGCTTCGGGCTGTCCTAACAAAACAATATATCGTCAAAGACAAGGGGCCTCATTACGGCCATGGCGCTCCCGTAATGAAGGGTGCTGGTATGGGACCGCCACCCTTCATTACGGGATGCCCTATTATGAAGTTCCCTTGCAGGACCCGGTAAGGACGGTTGTAAAACCAGGCATCCTTAGCGGGTCCCACAAGGGCACCAGGGAGCTAATAACGGGCCCGTTATTAGCTCCCTCCCCATTCCCATTGAGCCCTATGGGGGCTCAAATGGGGATGGGTTTTTCCAATGAGGACTTACTGGGTCCTCCATGGTTGGAATAGCCCGGTAAATCTTCATTGGAGGAACCCGGTACTGGAACCCGGTATGGAGGCAGCCATGCCCTTATTAAGGGCATGGCTGCCTCCATACTCGTAATGAGGCCCGAGATCTTCAGACAGATTGGAAGTTGAAGGATCATCAAAAATATTTCTGCTATCTACACTAGGTTGCTGATTATTTTGAGAGAATGACTGAGAATTTTGAGCGAACTGGTTTCTACCAGGACCCCCTACCCAAGGGCAGCCTCTGGATCGTCTACCCATGATACCATATGTGTTATTCGACCTTTGCTCAAGGATCGGGCATTGTGCTCCCCAATGACCCTCTTGTCTGTAATAAGCACATAGGTTTGCGTGTACAGGACTCAACGGCGCATTACTTTGTGGAACAAATTGACCTCGGAACTGTTTACTCCCACCTCTAGGCCCTCTGACCATCTGTTGCAATAATACCTGGGCTTTTAGATCTCCCCTTTTCTTTTCAATCCTTTTTTTTCATTATTTACTCTATTCTCGTAATACTGAGCCATATGCAATACTTCGGACTGTGATTAAGCTTGCCAAGCACTCTCGGAAGTCATAATTTGCGACTGGATATCAGGCAACAATCCACGCACAAACTTATCCACAAACAATCTTTTCCCTGACTCACTGCTTAAATCCTGTCCGCTAAAATCTGAGAATACTTGTTCGAACCGATTATAGAATTCGGTAGCACCTTCAGATTTTCCTTGGGTGCAAGCAGTGAGTTTGTCCCAAACAATCCTTCTCTCTGCTCACCAGCTTTCCTTTCTCCAGCTAACCTAACCAAGTTGGCCCACGCGTCACCCAACTCTGCTGGATCATCTACAGTCCTAATCTGTTTCCACAAATTAGCAGGTAGGATCACAGGAAACAACAAATCTATATCACGCAAAGTGAAGACTGACAAATGCAGGACAGATTCTATTTCTTTGTAAAACCCTGTTGGATTTTTCCTTATGTCTGGAATTGACTGTCTAATATTATTCACTTCCTGTCTTGAGAACGGGATGTGAACAGACTGTGATACATAGTGAGCTTCAGTATCGATGGATGCTGCACCCGTGGCCCATATCTGTATTTTGTGCCCGTCTGCAGAAAGTGTGAAATTCACGTGTCAAAACAGACTTGGGGTTACCTGTGTTTTAGGCTTTTCCCTTGGCCCCCAGTTCGGTGCACCCACACATGTGAGGTACCGTTTTGATCGGGTACTCCTTTGGGAATGCGGGACGGTAAGCCATGTGTTGTGGTCGGTGTGTTTCGATGGGTGAGCCGAGTGAAATGTGTGCGAAATGCGTTTTTTCCCCCACATTTCGGACTTTGCCAGGCTGTTTGGGTAATGCATTCTGGGCCAATTTGCAGAAATCATACCTCTGCGGATTCCCACTGGTGTCTTCTTTTCGAAAATGTACGGGGTTCCCTGTTTTACTTGGTGGCTTGGACATCCGAGGCCCATATCTGTATGGTGAGCCCATCTGCAGAATTTTTGTTGTGTATGTGATCTGGTGCCCCTGTAAAAAGATCTACATAGGGAAGACAGAAAGAAAAATCAAAACACGCATCACAGAACACAAAAGCTGCATAAAAAATAGAGTACATTCTGCTCCTCTAGTGGAGCACTTTATAGAGATGGTACATAAAGTGGAAGATTTGAGATGGTCAGTAGTATATTTGGTGAAGCAAACAAATGACTCTAATCTTGACAGAAGAAAATTAGCTAGAAAAGAGAAAGAATTGATTTTCCTGACAAAAAGCACAGAGCTGGGTCTGAATGAGAAAACAGAGCGATAATTCACTGACCCCCTAAAGACATTGGTAAAACAGTAAGATGGCCCCGCAGCCTCCATAATATACCTTCGCTAGGCGAGTGTGAGCGCCGCGCAGCCTGGTTTAGAGCGTGGGGTCAGGTTGACAGCGTCTCGTCTGGGTTGCAGAGCCTTCGAGTTGAGCAAGTAGGGGCAGCCAATATAAACAAACGAGTTAAAAAGGAGGCGAATAGGGAACGTAGCGTCCCTGGATCACGTGATGAATTTGTCACATGGTCAGAGTAATAGTATAAAAAGACGTACAACATAAGGGAACGCAGGCAACCACAAATGGCCAGAGGTGGAGAGAGACGCCAGCTGTGTGAGACAACGTGATACAGCCCGAGACAGACGGGGCTAAAGCTGAAACCGTGGAACCTGGAAAGAGCGGAAAATAAAAAAGAAAAGACACAGGTATGAACATCAAACCGGCGCAGCTAGCGAGAGATGAGAGAGGCTTTCAAAAAATAGATAATCCATAAAGAGTAAAATGCAGTGCACTTTTTGTTTGTCTATTGTAGAAAAATAGATACAGAGTACATTGCATAAAGGAAGGATTGGACGACTTTGCTCAAGCCTAACAGTAGACAGTAAGACCGCAGAAGCTGCTAGCCCACTCTACGATTAGGAACCGGATCTACAATAAGATCAGGTCAGTATGAGAAAATTTAAGGTGACATGATGCAAGAGGTGAACAGCAAATGAAAGATAAATGGCCAAACAATAGAAAAATGGTATAGTTAAATCAGTACTTTTCACTTTAAATAGGGGAAGAGCACGGAGATTGTTTCAAGACAGTATCCGGTAGCCAGATACCCAGGTCGCCATAACAGATCAACTGGTCTAAAGGTGACAGACCAAGAAGACAATAAAAGAAGAAGTGAATAAGATTGAGGTAATCGGATGAGAATTTACCCTAGATAATTAATAATTGACATCAGCCAATTATCGGGTGAGACCAAACTGAGAATAATTTAATTAAATATCGGAAAACCTACCCAGCTTTGGTAGCCTGTGTTTGTCAGATGGAGGGACAAAGTATTTTAATGGATGTGTAGAAGGAGCTAGTTAAATAATTTACTCCTGAGTGCTGCTAGTAAAGGCAGTAGGTGATGCATAATAGAAATGTAAACCGGGATGCGACTCGAACACTAAAATTTGAATATCCCAATCTTGCTTCCCATAGTTATCCGTTTGATGGTTGGACCTCATGGAATGGACCTTATTGATAGTGGATCCTTAGAAAAAATTCTAAAAGAAGACATACATAATTGTACATCGAAATGAAATGTGGTATAAAAAAAAGTTTTTACCCCTGAAGAATTTCCTAGTGAGTTGTATGAAAGTGTGTAAGGAATGAAACATGTCGGGTATGATTTGAGTGCAGTATGAAAGTAAGCATGGGTGATATGAATACAGAGTGAAATGTTTTTTGGACTGGGATGCACTTCTCTATGAGAGAGGGGAGCAAACAACAGATCCCTATGAAAAATTTTTCTCTAAAAAATTGTTAAAGAATGAATTACTACAGGTTATTAGATGTGCATAGTGAAATTGTAAATCATTGAGATATGTATGTGTGTGTTTAACAATTGTATAGAGAAGTCCTACAATTGTAGAAAAGAAAATTGTAAAAAAGTGGTTTATTAACAATGTGTTTAAAAAACAATAAATGAATATTTTTGATACAAACTGGTGTGGTATATGACAATGTAATGACGATAAATCATATGCAAGAGGTATAAAATCAAAAATGGATAGTGGGGAAGCAAGTGACCCTATAAACATAGTGTATTGTTTAATCAAAAGTCTGATGGAGGGCTGTTTATAAGTGGTCAGTAAATAAGTACCTCCGGTCTCTTCTAATTTTATTTTGCTGCACCCATTGCAACATTAGCCAGAATCTCAACTTTAGTAACGAATGTCAGAGGAACCTCTCTCATAGGCAGCTGAGAAGTAGGCAACTCCGAACGTTTACTAAGCAACAGAGCCAAATCGAGCGCTAAAGTGGTGGAAGCAGTATCAGATGCAAAAGCTCTCTTATAAATACTCAATAATTCTGTGGGACAACAAACCTTTTTCTTTATACATTCATCCTGCAGGTATTCTATCATTATCTGTAATACTTTCCTCTGCATTTCTGGAGTATACTGACTATACGTATCATATACTTCTACGGGAGATATCGACATGTCTGAAATCCATCTAAATGCATCCATTGTGCAAATTCGTGTTCCTTCATTCGTTGACTTACAAGGAGGAAGGAACTGTTTCTGCACATAAAAAGCGTCCAAACTATCACCATCTACTTCATCATTCCGTAACCATTCTAACTCCCTTCTAAACTCAAAAACCCTCTCGACATGCTCATATGCCTTCTCTGCAGTATCCCTTGAATAAGCTAAAACATTCAAATTCCTCAACCCTTGTGACATCTGTGTCCGTCAATCTATCCCACATTACAGCCAAATGTATCCCCATCCCCTCAATAAAGACATTCTGATCGGGAATACTTTCTAGATTAAGGAGTGTAGCTAAGACAGTAGATTTTTCACCTTTCCCTATACATTGCTTAGCCCATGCATTCAAATTTTTCCTCTTTTCTTTGGAAACTGTGTTCCGAGTTTTAACTTTTGATTCAGCACTCGCCCCTTCATCAGCTACAAGTGGAGCAGAACGGCTTGGGAAAGAGAGAGCAGACACATTCTGTCCAACAGGTAGTGGAGACACAACTGCTGGCAACGAAGACGGATTTACTGGAACAGTAACAGTCAGTAAAGGTGGAGGTAGAGGCAGAGGAACAACAGGAAACGGAGCAATAACTGGTGGCAGAGGAGCAACAGGAAGAACAGGAATTGCTATGGGAGGAGGAGCGACGGCAGGAAGAGGTAAAACAGCTGGAATAGGTATATAAGGAGGTGGTGTAGTAGCACCAGGCCTACGTTCATTTAAGAGTTCATCAATTAGCTCATCTGAGTCATGAAAATCTTTAGACGGATTTTCTGTATATCAAGTTGAAAAGCTCTATCCATGTTTCTAACAGACTCGGACTGTTTTTGTTGATTATACAATAATGCCTTTTCTGAATTTTACATATGACGACGTGCATGCTTCTCTTTACTCTTAAGTTGCGGCATAGCTTCCTTTTTCCAATTTTGTATTACATCAAATGCTGCAGGTCTAGCTTTTTTCTTTAACAATATGGATTCTAAATACTCTATTAGGGCAATCTCAAAACTACCATTGACTGGCCTCTGAAGTATGGAAGCATGTCCAGTTTGTCTGTGCCAAATATCGTTTAATACTATACTACCAATGCAGTACTTACAGTACATAGTACATGCCGGCGACCCCTCCTGTGATGCCGGTTGGCCAAATTCCAAAGATTGTCTGTCTCTGCAGAATAAAGCCCTGAAACAGGCAGACAATTTACCAGGCGTGTCAGATTACTGGTGTTACCTGCCGTCGTTTGTGCTCCCGAGTACAAATCTACAACCAAATATCAGGATACCTAGGAATCGGGGCACGACTCACCTGATTCAAAGGACAAAGGGAGGTCCAATCGGATTACGAAGGACAAAGGACCCTTGTGGTTGGTGATTTTGGCAAAATTGCCCGCCTCGATATATGGACCCTCGTCAAGATGCTGTCTCAGACCGCGTGCTCACTGTCCAGGGATCGGATCGTGCAGTAGTGTTGAGGTGTTGCGTCTCATCCAAAAGGGGCCCCCTTTTCTCACCGTCTGATCCTGGTCCGAAAGCTGCATCTACTCTTCAACAAGGTGGCATCAATCTTGAATTTCCCTATTCAGGCGCTATCTGAAAGAACAAAGAAATATCGAGGCTGAGTACCACAAAGGAAATACACCAATCACGGGCTAAAAAGATTCACAGATCTTTTATTACTGTACATTTTACAAAGCAAAACAAATAGCTATCGGGCTCCCAACACCTCGCAGTGTGTACCAGCCGACAAGGAGAGGTGAGAGAGTGCTGAACATCTAAACACCAGCGTATTTATACATTTCACACAATATTGTCCAGCCTCTCTTCATGTTAATAATTCGTGGTCTACAGTTCGTGCCTAGTTCACATACATATTTTACAATATCATGCGAAGGATTACATAAGTTTGTATTTCCATGAAGACACAATAGCGATGTATGTTCTCGGATCCTGCGGTAAGCCTTGTTTCAAGTATCTTCATAATGTAGTTCAGCTAAAGCATATGCTCGAGGTTTGTTCTTCATTGTCCCTATGTTTATACAAGGATGAGGCTTGTGAGCGCAGACAACACTTGAATGACAGTTCATATTTGCTGAGGATGCCTGATTGCTTTGCATACAATTGAATAGCATTTTGGGAAACATAAGAACGATCACTTGAACCAATAAGTACTTAATGTGCACTGGCTTTGTTGCTCATTTAATTTTTCAGCACACTCACCCTACTATGAAAGTATTTTTGACCATGTTCAAAATATAATCAATCTGAAAGTCTCTGGATTTTCACGTGAGCATACAATGGCTGAAACATCTGCCACTCCTTTGGATTATGTGGTATGTTCTGCTTTTTGTTTCTGAGAAAGTGC
This sequence comes from Ambystoma mexicanum, assembly GCF_040938575.1. Taxonomy (NCBI): domain Eukaryota; kingdom Metazoa; phylum Chordata; class Amphibia; order Caudata; family Ambystomatidae; genus Ambystoma; species Ambystoma mexicanum. The sequence goes on along the minus strand of NC_090936.1, from coordinate 1,124,879,106 downwards.
CCTGATATGAGCCATAATTTTGCAAGAGGAGGGGTTGAGAGTGGAAGTATAGTTGCAAGGTAAAGATGTATGTTTACATGCCCTGTATCCAATACACAGACATCCTCAGAGAATGTTTATATTTTTATCTTTTGCTTCAATGAGAAGATAATAATAATTTTATTTAAACCTCTCACATATGTATTAGGTTATGCTAGTCAATGTATATTCTGTGATAACAGTTCACTACACAGAAATCACATATGCAGAAACACCGTTTCTACACTGATGGCATGTGGAATGTGTGTATTATTATGTTTAATTGCACTTTTATGCTATTGGTTTACTTCTATGGAAGGACTGTAATTGAAAAAAGGACAAGTGTAGGTCTTAGGGAACAATCTTTCCTGAAGCAGTAAGTCTGCTTGCCTGAATCTTGGTATCCTGTTGGGCTATACTCCAAATGAATAATAGGACTTGGTTATATTAGGTTGAGATTGTTTTTCTGCTTCTGGACTTTGGATCATCATGTCGTTTTTTGTAAGTTGTTTCTTCTCTCAGTTACTTGTGTCCATTATTCCCATTGAAGCAAAGATTAAATAGGGCACAACCAGTCCCCACTAAGGTGATTCCTGACTTTGAATGATTCATTTGGTCAGGCATATCTGAAATAAATACTCTTGTTAATGTGCACTCGCAATTGGCCTTTATACCTTAGTGCAGGGGTTTGCAAAACAATTGCAAATTCCACTAGCCTTAGCCCACAAAGTCCATGATGAGGGATCAAGAGAGTCATAGTTTAAAGCATATGGAGAGCCACAGGTTGCAGACTCCCACCATAGGGAATATTCATTATAGAGGGAATATTCCCTATGCACATCCGGCTTAGCCTTGAGTGTGGAAATTCACATAGCAGGGCTTCCGGTATTTCAAATGAGGTCCACACTTGCACATAGGGAAATTATTACATGTCCTGTTTCTCTTCCACCTCCTAAATTCACTGATATTTGTGATCATAGGCTGAACCTTTACTAACAACTTTTACTTTTCCAATATAGACGTGTGTACTCATAACACACATATTTAAATCAAAGTGCCTTTAAAAGACAGTCACAGCACTCAAATGGTTCACATGCTTCCTATCTAAATGTAAACACAGTTTTAGACTCAGAAACCTGTCCTCACAAACGAGCTACTGTGGCTCCCCTGGATCACCAGTGATCACCACCGCAGCATGGGGAGTCCCGCGTGGATCACCACACTTATGTTTAACGTTTACATGAAGCCCCTGATGAATCTATTCCACGCCTATAGTCTATAATTGCACTCATAAGTAGCAAAACACAAATATATCTTATTATTTTTATTTATTAATTTGTTTAGTTTCATAAAACACTTTACAAAATATTCACTTATACATACATTATCTTACAGCATTTACAGTCATTTATAATCACATCAATTCAATAGTTGAATCACACAATTAAAACTATTTGTTAAATATATAAAAGATGTAATCTGTCGTTTCTCATTCCTTTTAAAACCTTCAAATATACTAAAACCTATTAAACGTAAAATATTAAAACATCGAATATGAAATATATCTAAATGTTTCAGGCCACTGTGAGTCTGTTCATCACCAGCCACCTAAGAATGATTTACTGACGCCCCAAACATATCAGGTCTGCTTCAAAATCACTGGCCTCACACAAAGAATGAAGTGAGTGGGAACTAATGGGAACTGTGCTCCACTGCTTCTATTGTTTACTCTTAGTAACTGTTTAATTGTACTATTTGTAGTTAGAGCACAGCCCTTAATTTTACTTTTTGGGCTCTTTGGAGATGTCACCTCAAACTGTTGTGCTCTTTGGTAATACAAACATGTTAACAAACCTGTTAATTTCTGTATCTAGCCACGATTGCACTGGCCTGTAGGACAATAGGGCAATTACCAAGCGCAGGTCCAACATGATAGTCTGGGTCATTTGTTATGGTCAAAGTGATCCAGTTTTTGGACCAAAATGCGCCAGATTCATGAGTCACTTTACTGTGCAGCTAGTAGCTATTACACGTGCCACTGAACACATGTCCTTTAAAATGCACAGTTTGCAATAGATCATATCGAACATTTCCTCCTGGGTAGTAGTCAAGCAGACTGTCTCAAAAGGAGCACATTGGCATTTTCGGATGAGGGACAATTTTTCATTGGTGCCCCAGGCAATGTTAGGCCCCAATCCGACCCTATATCGAAATCATGTATGGATGTGTAGGAGACCACAGAACGAGCTTTTCATTTTGGAGAGGGCCCACATGGCCAACTACCTTTCCCAGCCTCACCTCTTTGTCTCCATGCTCCCGCATTCCTCGCTTCCGACTGATGCTTTGGGTCACCGTTCCATTACTTCCTATTGTCGCACTGTTTCCTTTAGCCTCATGTACAAATGATTGGAGAACACAGTCCTTCTTTATCTCCAGGAAAAAGTCTCAGGTTAACCAAGTACATCTTCCATTGCCCTGACATATAGCTGGTAGGTAAAGCACCAAACTCATTGGCCCTCCATTTCACAAAACACCTTAAAGTCCACATTGCAGGTGGGAGAAAGATACAATGTGTGCCTCAACAATGATATTGCATAAAGTCTTCAATTAGATAAATACATTTGTCAATACCCAATTTTTGAGTAGCTATAGTCTATTTACTTTCTTGAGGGGCAAAACTATGTGGATGGAATTAGAACCTTTTCTTATTATGATAGGATAGGTTATTTATAATGTGCTTAATACCCAGAGGTCTCTAAGCACGGACCCAGGAATCGAAGCAGTGGTGCTCCGTGTTGTCTTGCTTCCAAGGCAGGCACATTGCCCCTGAGCCATCCTCCCGAGACAACATTGTGTATGCCGTCTTTGTTATAAACAAATTATTTGTGTAAGCCCAAAATAAAACAAATTCTGATGATTGTGCAAGGGTGAAATCCTCTTTCACAGCAGAAAATTGATTCAGCAAGAGGTCACACATTGCTTGTGATCGATTTGACTGATGCAAGTCATGCTTACAGGCTGTCCTGCTGCCGATCTGGAATGCATTCTTTGCAAATGCTGGTGTTGTGCATCTGTAAACAATTCTAAGTAGTCCAACTATTCTAATTAAGCAGTCCTTCTCCTGCCAAGCCCTGATCATCTAGAACTCAATCATGGCCCAAATGCCTCCACCAATCTATATTTCCACAGAACAATGCAACAGTTGCTCTTTCTGGACAAAGAAAAATCCTGCCTTTCCTCCACCGACAGTACTGTGGTACTGTATAACTTGCCAAAACCAATGTGTGGCCCACTTCCATTGCAAAGCATCCCTGCTGCTCTAGAGTATGCGTTTGTTCTATAAGCACTACAATTGTCCCGGGAGGATAGCTCAGCGGCAACGTACTAGCCTTCGAAGCAAGACGACAAGGAGCAACACAGGTCGATCCTGGTGTTAGCGCTTAGAAACCTATGGGTATTAAACACGTTATCAATCACTTATCATATCATAAAATAACATCTGTTAGAACTGATATAATATTGTTTCATCCTCATTGTATATGTTGGCCTATGCCCAGTCGCTTTGCGAAGAAATCCGTATTGCAAGGTCGTGACCTTAAGTGAATCAAGCATCCATTTTAGGTTAAAGCCGCCATTTTAGTGTATTGTACAAAGTCACCCTGTGGCCTAAAATGGCCGTCTTGTATTCTTTTGTTCTTGCTTTAACCTCTCCAACCTCTGTAGAAGAGTTAATGTCCAACCTGCCTTCAGGCTACATGTTAGGGTCATGTAGACCTTGTCCTTTGTTGACCTCGGGAACAGGGGATTACTTGAATCAGCGATGTGAACCTACAAGTATACAAGAACAATAATGCTATCTAAAACACGATATGTGAAACAGCTGTATGATCTGTATTAAAGTAATGTGTAAAGAGTGTAAAGTTAAACCTAGAGAATAATAGTGTTTGTTAGCAAATGTGTTGAAAAGTAAACCGCATGCACGAGATATGTAAATTAGGAACGAACCTGGCACGACCCTAGCCCAGTACATGATTAACTTGTAGGAGGCTGGACGTCGTTATAACAAACTGTATAAATACGCTGATGTCCAGCTAGCAAATCCTGTTCACTGCTCACATTGAACCCTGCTGGTGGTCTCTGTGATGTATTGACGGCCAAATAGCTATTTGTGTACTTTGTTTGTAAACTGTTCAGTTTTAGCAATAAAGATTCTGGGAATCTTTACAAGCCCGTGTCGTGTGTTTCTCTTTGTATGGTGTAAAAGCCTTAATATTGTATTTTCTGATTCCACACATCAATGTCCATTTTGCTTGACTCCAGACGCACACTTGTACTGGAAAGTTAAGTTGCATGGAATTGATCAATTTCCAAAGTATCTTTCATTTCTGGGTACCTAAATAATTTTGAATAGGGACTCGTTAACAGTCCGTTGTGCCACTGCCTGTATGGGATTTATCATTTCCCATCAGAATATTTATCCAATAAACGTGCAGGTTATTTACATATTAAGTGGTTATTCAGAAAACCTGGCTTGGACTGTCGACGAGTAACCATGAACTAGACCACTGACGACACACAGGCCTCAACACCACTTCTGCTAATCTGAGGTTAACCATGCTTGATCTTCAGCTGTATTAAAAATGGCCCCGATTAATATATCATTATCCCAATGGATTGATAATGAAGCATGTCAGAAAGAGCACTAATTACAGCTGGATTTCCTTTTCTTGAGCTGGAGGGGAAGCGTTCTATACGTCTGTTGAACTATTGACACCCATCCACCCATCAGTTTGTTGGATTTCAAATGCGCGTGCTGTCTCCATGGCAACCAGGCAGCCAAGCTGAAACAGAATACATGCATATGCTGCAAGACCCACACTTGACACTCATTGTTGCACTGTGATTCATGTTTCATCAAAAAAGAATGCTATTCATTTATGTTAGCGCTATTTCTTTCTTGACCCTTTTATTATAGAATTGAAAGGGGTCAGCAGATCTTTGCATTTTATTGCGTTTGTTGTATTTAGAGTGGGATGCGATGTTTCATCAGGCGTTATTTTTTCTCATGGGATAAGAGATTATTTAGTCAGGCATGTAGTTTTCTGAGCTGCTTTCTTGCAGGTAGTTTGACTGATTTGCTTTAATGGATTTCAGTGCTGTCTTTTAAAATTAATGTAATTGACTGCACACCACAAAAAACAACAAATGTACTCAAGACATACAATTGTCATGCCAAACCTTTCCTTTTGTGAATATCCAACAGTAGAAATGACAGGTGAAATAAATGAAGACGTTCTTAACTAACGTGTATCAGAATAGCTCCTTGTCGATATAATGAACATTCACATTTGAGTAGATATACAAATGGCTGCAGAATAGGTAAGCATTTCTTTAGCACTAATGGAGCATCTGATTATTACAGGGCATCAAATATTGTGGTAATTGTGTGACAGCATGTTTGGGTTCACTGCAATATGCAATGTAAATAAACCAGAAGGAAGGGTATTCCTGCTGAGCAAGAAGCCTAGCATGCACGTGTAAGATCAGCATTAGGAGAATGTAACGCTATATTTAGAGTTCACTGAGGGCAAGGGAGTATGGATTACTCAATAGGCAACTCCATCATGCCACCCTGAAACGTGCACATGTTGACAGTGGTCAGGCACTGACCAACAATGTGGACACATTGGAGACTGTCATAACAGCCGCAAAATGTTCCTGGCATTCCCTTTGTCTCCTTTCACATGCAGCCGCAGTCCCCACCGAGGGTCTCAAACCTCAAGAAGCAAGCATAAACCTTTCATGATGTGATCCAGTAAAACCATGATTTGTGAGATGAATTCTGGGACTCCACAAAAGCCACCCATGGGGCTACCAAAGATACCAACAATGCGTTCAACAGATCCAAGAGGCGGACAATATTGTGCTGCATAGACAATATACCTTTAGGTCACCTACTCGCACCTGATGAGTCATTGCAAGTTCCAGTGCTGATAAAGGAGGAGAGCTGTCCACTGGACAAAGGGCCATACCTAGACTAGGAGCAGGACCATGTGGAAGAATGTATGAGTGATGGAAACATAGTACACCCTACATAGTTGTCTCTCCACCGTGTGTCACGCACAGCCCCCACCCTATAACAATGCAAAGGGTCAGGCATGTTGTAGTAGCAGCGGAACAAACAACATCAGGTCAAACAAACTCCCAGAACCTTCTGGTGAAGCAAAACCAAACTGAGTTGTTATGTTTCCAAGGCAACAGAGGGAAATGTATAGCACGTTGCAAAGTCACCCTGAATAGGCGCAGTGGACACAGGCAGTAATAGGACTGTTCACCGAGATGTCATACTCATCATGTGTTGGTGGCCAACATCTAGACTGACAGAAGGACAAGTTCAATCAGCAGATACAAGTCTTGACACATATAGTGGCTTCTCATCAGCTCACGATGACAAGTGTACTCCGGACAGAAGCCGCCCAACCACAGAGGGCCAATAGATGATATCCTCTAGCACAGGAAAAATAGAAGGAGGAAGATAACACAGCATAATAAGAACATTTCCCAAGTTAAAATCTGCCTCCAATGGTTTTGTCATAGTTATGACATTACTGCAACCCTAATAGAGTGGGGAAGAAATCTCTGAGCAGTTCATCTTCTCAATGCATGTGGGACCTCTTATCTCATTGCTATGGTATACTGAATCCCACCTTGTTCAGAGTAGACTTTCACTCTGGAGGCAGGACTCCTCCTGGACAATTTGATGTGGTTGTGACGAATTGGATTCTGTCTGCAGGAGTGTAATGATGAGTAGGGGTAAATTGGCCCACTCACTTCTACAAATGAAAACACAATGCAATCATAAAGGTAAAACAACCACTGTTAAGAAATATAAATCCTTCGCCTTTTGTGATACAGTGGGCGGAATAAAGGCTATGTAATAAAGCAGGGTGTGAATGTGAATCAGTAGTGGTTCAAACAACACAGTAGCACAGTCCAAAATAAAGGGAATGCCCAATCAAGGTTCTATATAAATATATCCGTTAATCAAACACACCATTTGCCCACAGAAAGAAGGAAAACACTGTACAAAAAAACACCCCAAAGGAAGAACAGAGAAGATGAGACAGACTGAAGGAAGTAGCACTGTGCGGATACATGCTTGAAAACAGGTGTTATCATGACCTAACCGGTCCCTAGGGACCAAGAGGACTGAAGGGGCAGTTCAGACTCAACAGTACCTGGATTCGGTTCTTGGTGGGCTGACACAGTCAGACTCAGTGTCGAATGTTGATGCAAACTGATCAGGCTCAGTTTGGCCATGTAGGATCGTCGAGATCCCAGCAGCAAGCAGGCATTAAGTAGGGGCAAATGTGTGTGTTCTGCATGGTAGTAAGGTGACTCTCAAGGATGCAGGTCAGGGTGGTCCCAGGAACGCTTCACAGTTGGCCAAGCCAAGTTAGGCTTTAGCAACTTGGAGGGATCAATGAGTGACGCTCCAGCGGTTCGAGTTGGCGAGTGATGGTCATCGAAGTGGTGATCTTGGGTGCGTTGATGTGCTATTAATGAGGCGGCAGATCAAGAACTAGCTGGGTCCAGCCGTGGTTGTATTTGTATTTATTTTATTTGTATAGCGCAAACCAGGCCCAGAGGCTACCGGGCGCATATCTTGAAAGCAATGGTTACATAAATTGCATACAGTGATTATATAACAGTCAATAATATAGCATAGGTAAGTAGTGCAGCGATACATGGTTTGCGAATAGTACATCCATACATAGGTTATTGCATCACGTTTTAGAATGTAGCTTGGGCATTGGTAGTGACTAGCCAACATTTGGCTCTGTGTTTGAATAGGTTGAAGGAGGGGAGGTTTCTGATAGTCAAGGGGACAGCGTTCCACAATTTGGCTGCCAGGACTGGGAAGCTAGATCCACCAGCTGTTTGGAGCTTGTATCTAGGTATCAGTAGGCTCTGGTTCAGGGTAGATCTAAGTGAGCGAGCTGGGGTGTAAAGCGTGAAACGTGTGGAGAGATAAGTGGGAGCCAGGTTATTCATGCATTTGTAGTTTAGGGCAAGCGATTTTAGTGAGATCCTTTGGGTGACTGACAACCAATGAAGGTTCTTCCTGGTATCCGAAATGTGTGCAGATCTGGGAATGTTGAGGGCTGCCCTGATGGCGTTATTTTGTATGATCTGGAGCTTATCTAGGTTCCCCTGATTAGTGCCCTGGTACAGTGCATTGCAGTAGTCCAGTTTGGACATGACCAGGGTCCTAGCAAGGGTAGTACAGTTGTGCGTGGAAAGAAAAGGACGACATGCTGTGATCAGCTTGCAGGTATAGGCGGCGGCGGCCGCAACTGCATTTGTTTGTCTGTGAAGGGAGAGGGGAATCGAGGTAGATTCCCAACGTTTTGGTATCTTTGGAGACTTTTATTAGATTTCCATCGATGTTAAAGGAACTGAACATAGGGTTCAGCTTGTTTAGTCTTTGCTGAGTGCCTAGGATGAGGAGCTCTGTCTTGTCATCATTGAGACAGAGCTCATGTTGGGCCATCCATGTTTGAATGACATGGTAAACGTCATTTAAGGCTTTTGAATCTACTGTGTAATCACCCGTGATGGGGGTGAGTATCTGGGTGTCATCAGCATAGTTTGTGTAGGTGACACCCAGATAGTCAAGCACATCAAATAAGGGTTTAGTAAATACATTATAGAGGGTAGGGGATACACACAAACCTTGGGGGACTCTGCAAGGGACTGGTGCAGGGACAGCTGCGGAGGTGGGCGAGAATACCCTCATCTGCCTGTTATCCTAGAAGGATTGAATCCAGTTTGTGGCCATGTCGGAGAAGTGAGCTGCAGTTTTTAGGTGGTGACAGAGGATTTGGGGATTAACCAGAACGAAGGCAGCCGATAAGTCTAAGAGTAGTAAGAGGGCTAGTTTCCCTTTGTCTTTGAGATCCTCGATTTGGGTTTTGAGATCGAGGAGGGCAGTCTCCGTACCGTGCTTCGGTCTGAAGCCGGATTGTCTCGTGCCTAGTAGGTTGTTTGATTCCAGATAGTTCTGTATCTGGAGGTAGGCTGCTCTATCTAGGATTTTTAGCAAAAATGGGACCGTTGTGATGGGCCTGTAATTGGTTGGAACCTCTGGGTCTAAGGTGGGTTTTTTTAGGAGAGGAATGACCCAAGCATCCTTCAGGTTATTGTAACCTGAAGGATGACCCCCCGGTAAGAGTCAGTGGGCCTCATTACAAGTTCGGCGGTAGCCTTGCTGGTAAAACCGGCAGGCTGCCGCTGAACTTGCACATTTTTCCGGTGCTGGCAATGGGGAAATACAGGGCCATTACAACCCTGACGGACCCTGTATTTCCCCATTGCCAGGCGCAAGAATGCATTACTCCCCATTCCCATTTCAGCCCCATAGGGCTCAATGGGGATGGGGAGGCTGGATGCGCTGGCACCATTTGTGAATGGCACCAGTGCATCCCGCATGGTCTGCTCACGGGTGCCGGTACGCCCGCCAGGTCAGACCTGGCAGGCCGGAAGGCACCCGCATGCAGAACTCGTAGTTTGCCAGTCCGGTAACAACGGTACTGGCAAGCTTACCAGTACCATTGTTACCGGACCAGCAAACTTGGAATGAGGCCCAGTGTGTGACTCTCCAGTGATTCAGTTTGGTCCCAGTATTGTGCAGTCGCTTCAGGCCTAGCAGCGACAGGCTTAGCCAGGACACGGTGCAGTGTTGTGCTGGTCGAAAGTGTATGCAATGTTTGATGTGGTGGAGGAGCACAGCAACCAGCACTGGTGACTTTCCTCTTTTTCCTGGTGCGGTGAACACGGAACAACTGGTTCGGTGAAGAAGAACAGGGAGCTTCAGCTGGTCTGGTCCGCAAGTTGCTGTGAGGCCCTCTTGGGGGGACTCGAGCATATTATGTTTCTGTTCAGCGTCTGCCCTCCCAGCTCTGGAGATTTTATTTGCAGAGTGTTAGGTCTTGATTCACAGAAAAGGTTTCTCTGTTGTACCCTGGAAGTGGTAGGAGATGAATCTTCCATCTGTCTTGGATGATTCCTTCTTCATCTCAGGCTGAGGGCTTTGGGGAGTGCAACTCTCCCAAGGGAGTCCAGTGAGATCTTCAGAACACATCTGAAGCCCTAAAGTATTCCAAGAGTGAATCTGCTGAATGGGTGGAAGACTCCTTATTCTAAGGGCAAGAGCGTTCAGGTGATTGGAATAAAGCTTGCCTGCCTTAGTGGTTCAATCCCTGCTCTCAACGTAGTAGACATTACCCTCTTGATGTCACAACCAAAGTGATTTTCGCCAGAGAAAATGGAGGAGACAGGAAAGACAGAGAGGGACAGTGAGAATCAAGATGGTGGAAACCTTCTCCATTGACCAGAGCCATCCTGTCTATCATAATCCCACCCATTCCCTTCCCACTGAAAACTAAGGCCTTTAGAGATTCAGCCCCTTGTCGTGGGCTATGCCTTTGGAATGGGCATACTCCCTTGATGCCGAGGAATAGGACAACTGCCTGCTCTGCAGTGGGCAGAGTATGTCACCTGCCCTCACAAGTAGATCATAGAGGCGACCCAGGCCCTGGGGTTCCTGTCCTGCCATTTGATGTGCTACACCCGGCTGACCAGAATACATGTTACATTCCACAGCGGAGTTGACCCACAGGGGGCTGAAACATTTGCGATATCAATTGAAATGTGGTGGTCGTGATCATCAGTAGTACCATGCACTAAAACATAGACATAGCTGTTATTTAGAGTTTACCCTGACACCAGCATGGGTGACTTATGTTCATCATAATTTCGGGTACATGGAGGCATATCTTGGCTGCATACAATGAGCAGGCAAGCAGAATATATTAAGGGCAGATTTATGCAAACAGAAGTGTTTTGACTGCTTTTCTGAATGTTCTGTGCGATTCAATGCTTCTCAGGAGGGGAGGTAACGAGTTCCAATTGGTAGCTGCAATGGGCCGGAAACTGGACCCTCCTGCTCGAGCCCTGAGGGTTTTAGGAATAGTCATGCAGTTAGTGTAGGCGGTTCAAGTGGGTCTGATTGTGGTGGGTATGGCAACTCACTGAGAAAGGTATAGAGGGCCGGTGTTATGGAGACACATATGGATGAGGGCGATTGTCTTAAAAATGATGCATTCCCAAATCGGGAGCCAGTGGACAGCTTTCCTGGTTGCTGAGATGTGGTATTTCCTGGAAATGCCAGTGGCCACCCTTTGTGCATTATTAAGTACAGTCTGAAGTTTAATGATGTTTTTTGCTGAGGTGTCTGCCAGTAGGGTGTTGCACTAATCAAGCCGAGACCCAATTATTGCTCTAGCTATGGTGAGGCAGTTCTGAGTGTCAGGAAGGGTCTTGCTGCAGTGATCAGTTTTGAGTGGTAGGCCAAGGCAGACGCAATGGCGTTGACATGCCTGACCATTGAGAGGTTTGCCTCTAAGTAGACACCCAGGGTTTTTACACCCTGTGAAACAGGGATCGCGGTGTTATCAATTATGAGAGAATTGTACTTTGCATCAAGTTTCTTGAGTGTTCCTGATGTGCTGATGAGTAGAAATTCCGTTTTTTTACTGTTAAGGCATAGCCAGTTTTCAGCCATCCAAGTTTGGATTGTGGCGTAGATCAAATTTAGCACTTCTCTTTCGGCCTCGTAGTCACCAGATAGGGGGATGAGGACCTGTGTATCTTCAGCATAATTGGTATATGTGATGCCTAGTGCATTGAGGAAGTTGAATAGGGACCTCATGAACAAGTTGTAGAGGGTGGGTGAGATGCACGGCCCCTGAGGGGCACCACATTTGATCAGTTGGGGCTGACATAGGCCTGGTCTGAAAAAACATTCATGGCTCTTTCTTTCAGGAAGGATGAGATCCAGGCAATAGCGCTGGGAGTAGAATTGGCAGCGGTAGAGAGGTGGTGGCATAGGCTATCATGGTCCACCAAGTCAAAAGCTGTGGATAAGTCAAGAAGCAGCAGGAGAGCAGGTTTGCCGGCATCTCTGAGATCATCAATCTGTTTTTTAAGGTCCAATAAAGCCATTTCGGTCCCATGGACGGGACAGAATCCAGACTGATGGAGACCAAGCAAGTGGTTACTCTCTAGGGGCCTCATTACACGGAAGGCGGTAATGGTTAACGGCCACCGTTAATGGTAACGGTGACCGTTAACCATTACCGCCTTACTACGAGTTCCCTTAGCGGGTTGGTGCTTTAACGCCTGCTTTTTGCAGGCGTTAAAAAGCAACCCGCTAAGGGACCTCGGAGCTAATTACGGCACCGCAAAATTGCGGGGCCGTAATTAGCGCCTTCCCCATTCCCATAGAGCCCTATGGGGCAGAAATGGGAATGGGGAAGGGCAATGGCGGAAGGGGGATTTACCGCCCCTCCAACCTTGGAATGGGGCGGTAAATCCCCTTTCCGCCAAGGCGGTGCCGGTATTTTACTGGCATGAGCCATGGCGCTAATAGCGCCATGGCTCACCGCCTTCCGTGTAATGAGGCCCTAGGTATTTGTGGACCTGGAGGTATGCTGCCTTGTCGGGAAGCTTCAACAGGAAAGGGATTGTGGTGATAGATCTATAATTCCCTGGGATTGTAGGGTCGAGCTGTTTTTTTAAAAAAAGTGGTTGTACCCATGTTTCTTTGAGGCAGGCAGGGACATTATCTGAGTTGAAGGAGTCGTGGATGAAGGCTGTGATGAAGGGAGTGAGGGTGGAGGCACTCTCCTTGATGAGTTGTGCTGGACAGGCGTCTCCTTTGCAGTTGGGGAATTATTGAATAGGGTTAGAGGAGTGTTGTGGCCGGAGACTGCGATTAAAGAGGATTCTGGTGGGGAGAGCTTAATATTGGTATTGCAGAAGGAAGTATAAAACAAAGGGCCTCATGACGAGTTGGGCGCTAACCCCTGGCGGTATTACCGCCGTGGCTATTAGCCCTACCGCTAAACCCACCGCGCTATTAGCACCGGATCACGAGTTTGGCAGAACCGAAAGTTCACATTCCCCATTGGAACCATTCAGGAATTCCCCATTCCCCATTGGGCCCAATGGGAAATTTTCACGCTATTAATGCCAGCGGTTTTCTTGCCGGCGGTAATAGCGCCGAAAATTGACAAAATGGTGGCGGATTTGCCCCAGCTCAGAGCTGGAGGGAAATCCGTCAAGGCCGTAATTTGGCAGACCCTTAAATGCGCCGGTAATAGCATTACCGCTGCATTTAAGGGTTACCGCCAAACTCGTGATGAGGCCCAAAGTCTAGATGGAGCGTAATGGGATATCAATTGAGGAGACAGTTGGAGGTATTTTTGAAGCAAGGAAACACCCAGTACTGAAAGGAGGTGGTTCAAAGTGGAGGTTTTGTGCTCCAGTGAGTGGGTGGATACACAGAGGAACTACGTTTGGAGGAAGAGAAGAGTGGTGCATTCATGAGTTTGGTAGTTGTAGCCTCAGTCTGTAAGGTACAGAGGTAGCTAGAGGGGAGACTTATTAGACTGTGGGGCCTGTTGAAAAAGGAAGCACAATGTGAAATCGGGCCCCAAGGGATAGGAATGTGAGTCACAGTAGAGAAACTAAATGAGAGAAGAAAGACATTCTTTAATGTTTTTTTGATAGTGCAGTTATGGTTAAACAATTAACGTTTGCACAAACATTAATACAATATAATGCAACGTGTCACTTTAATAATTCATAATACATCATAAAATACAATACATAATTAATAACACATTACATCAACATCAGAACTAGTCATACATTACATTTGAGTTTCCACAGCTGGTCATGCATTGCACGTAAAATCATCATCTTATGTAGATGGACGTGTCAACACTATCTGCTTCCAGAGCTGATAGATTACATTTGTAAATACTTTTGATCCTGCAGAAGTTACATAGGACCAGAATTCATCAGTGGCAATCATGGTGATGCCATGCATCTGATTAAGGTAAATCTTCCTATGTATCCTGATTAGTCCTATGCATTGTGCCAACAAGTGTCCTGCGGTTTCTACTGCATTGTGACATATTCGGCATACTCTTTCATTTCTAGCAATCCTGTACCAGGCCCCTGTAATCATGAATGAATGAATTGAAGCGTAATTGCATAGTGAAACACCATAATTGCTTATCAATGGTAACAATCAAATAGTTGTCGTTGCAGTATGGTCAAAGTATTATGTAGAATACTATTTATAATGACTGGATTTGGCCTATTTGGTAGTTTGAATACGCCTTTTCCAACAAATCTTTTTCAATGACCAGTGATGATTTTGTATGTTCATATTCCATCCAGTGCTGTCATGGAATTCATTGCAGGCCTTCGCAAATCTCTTTAATCTATTAGTCTTGTGCATTTGGGATTGGGAATAGTTTTACCAAATTTGGATAATATAGACGTACCGGGTTGCCTGTAGCTTTTAAATTAACAGCAAACTGTGTTTGATCTTGTAGTGAGCTATCAGAGACATACATCCTAATTCCATTCTAATTGCCTCGGTTTGTATACTTTTTCGTAGTCGAAAAAGGGATGCCAAATTTCCCCCTCTAGTGTCTTTAACCATTGCACCTCTTTTTTAAATGTAAATTTCTATCCGATAAGTTATTCCTGGAAAAATACGTGTGCAGTATCATTTGATCAATACTTATATAGATAAACCACCTACTCGCTGCATAAAACTCTTGATTATAGCAAGTTTATTGCACTTTTTTTTAGTTAAAAAATGTCTCACTGAATTACTCATATCATGAGATGTTAATAGTGCGCTCAGATCTAATCTTTGTCCATCTAATTTCCAGATTAATTTTGATTTCAATTGTGCCTGTTTTACCGCAAATCATGATTATGTTCTTTGCATGGTTTATTTTCAGACAATTAGCCATAGAATATTTAGCTGGGATACGCAGTGATCTCTGTAGTCTGATTGAAGTACGATCGAATATCACTATGTCGTCTGTGTATCCTAGCCAATATATGTGTGTGCTGTCAATTTTGGGTGGAAAACATTGTGCAGTTTTGGGTGGTTGGTCAATGTCTGCTATATATACAATGAACAACAAGGGAGCTAAGACACACCACTGTTGAAGTCCATTATAGGTGTGAATGGGGTCAGATAACTCTCCCTTATTATTCAATGGAATGCAGATTGTGGTGTCGCTGCACAACTGTATTTTGATGTTAAGCAGGTGCTCAGGTAATACCCAGTTGCTCAGTTTTCTCCACAGTAATTCCCTATTGGCTGTGTCAAATGTTGCAAAGTAGTCTATAAATGCCATGTATAACAAGGATTTGTGATTATTCCAATTGTTTCTGATAATACATTTCGATATCCAAATATTTACAGGGTAATTCATAGAATTCAGCGCACAAGTAGCGCACGCGGCTGGCGCGCAGCGTGCGCGTGCGATAGTCTGCGCCAGCCGCGTGCGCCAAAACCGAATCCGGCGCACAGCGTATTCATGGATTTTAGGCTCCCAAACCAGCCGTGGCGCAGAGAATCGCAGCGAGCCTGCAGCAGCGCCAGTAACGCCCCCAAGAACGCCCTCGCGCAAGGAAAAGCCATCAAAATCGCTAAATCATCGCTAAGGGCTGCGCTAACCCTGGACCACTTCACAGGGCAGGCAAACAAGGAAAGCAAAGCGGGCAATCTTCAAATCAGGAGTACGCGGGAAGTACTACACGCGACTTGGCAGGGAACGTGAATTACAGGGGTACGCGGGAATTATCACACGCGAACAGCCAGGGAACGCGTATTACAGGGGTACGCGTGAAGTAGAACACGCGATAGGCCAGGGAACGTGTATTACAGGGGTACACGTGAAGTAGAACACGCGATAGGCCAGGGAACGTGTATTACAGGGGTACGCGGGAATCATCACACGCGAACAGCCAGGGTGCGTGTATTACAGGGGTAGCGGGAAGTTCAACACGCGATTGGCCAGGGTACGTGTATTACAGGGGTACGCGTGAAGTAGAACACGCGATAGGCCAGGGAACGTGTATTACAGGGGTACGCGGGAATTATCACACGCGAACAGCCAGGGTGCGTGTATTACAGGGGTAGCGGGAAGTTCAACACGCGATTGTCCAGGGAACGTGTATTACAGGGGTACGCGTGAAGTAGAACACGCGATAGGCCAGGGAACGTGTATCACAGGGGTACGCGGGAATTATCACACGCGAACAGCCAGGGTGCGTGTATTACAGGGGTAGCGGGAAGTTCAACACGCGATTGGCCAGGGTACGTGTATCACAGGGGTGCGTGGGAATTATCACACGCGAATAGGCTGGGTGGGCCCTCACAGGTGTACCCTGTACACCCTCCACGGCCCCTGCAGGCAGCCCACAAAACAGGGGACTACCCTGCACACCTGATCATGTCCCCCTGCACCCCCATCCACCAGGGGCACCCTCCACCAGGCCCCCACCCATGTCTCCCACCACCCCCACCCCCCAGCAGTGCAGGGGCACCTGCCATCAGGCCCCCACCCATGTCTCCCACCACCCCCACCCCCCATCCACCAGGGGCACCCTCCACCAGGCCCCCACCCATGTCTCCCACCACCCCCACCCACCAGCACTGTGGGGCACGTGGCCAGCAGGCAGTCAGGCAGCAGCAGATGGCAGGTGGGAGCGTGCTCAGGGCTCTGGGGGACTGTAATTCGGCCTCCTGGCCAGGAGCGTGGTCTTTCGTGTTTGGACGCGTGGACAGCCTGATAGGGAGTGATTTAGCACGTGAAAACCCCACACTCAGCGAATCGCGCGAAAACCCGTCACCAGCATATGTGCGTCTATAGTTACCTGCACGTGCATTGTCAAAGCGTGTGATTGGTGAAAATGGATCTACACGCAGGAGTGACAAAGCGTGTGATTGGTGAAAATTGATCTACACGCAGGAGTGACAAAGCGTGTGATTGGTGAAAAGTGAGCTACACGCAGGAGTGTCAAAGCGTGTGATTGGTGAAAAAGGATCCACACGCAGAAGTGACAAAGCGTGTGATTGGTGAACATGGGCCAAGCACGTACACGCCGTAAGTGACGCTGTACGTGTGGGCCTGTATATAAGGTAGTGTTGAACACCATTTCCTTGTACGTGCTTTTCGTGGAGAGCGAGTGGGTGAATTCTGTACTTCTTGTCGTTTCACACGCGATTTACTTCACGGCGTTTCCAGTTCGTACTCCCTGTTACCTCTGACAGCTTTTTCTCTTTTTCCTCTTGTACTGGTTTACCTGGGCCTGTTCCCTCAAACAGTGTCCCCTTCTACTGTTGTCCTGTCTCCTCAGACAGCGTACACATCTTCTTTTGGCGGGGGTGTTGCCAACCAAACGCGCTCATTTTTCACGCTCTTTTACCTGGCAGACGGTGAGTCACGCACGTATCTAACTTCTGTGCTTGCCCCGTGTGTAGCCTACCCCTTCAGAGGTCATTCTAGGCTGCGTGTGACACGCATACGTTCATTGTGTTACTGGATGCCACAGCGTAGTGCAGGGTTTTCCATCAGCACACGTGGTCTAGGAGGGGTATTGTGCACGTTCCTTAACTTTTCTGGGGTGCCTGTGCGTTGCGTGACCCGTCATCTTTCCCCAGGGGTGTCATATAGCCTTGCCACTGCACTAGGGTACGAATACCATCTGGTACCCAACCCCTTTGACACCCAATTGCCCAGGACAATTGTGCACACCGACTCCCATACGCACAATAACATCAGTGCCATGGTTGGGAGGCGTGCAAGCCGTAAGGGTGGCAAAGGTGGCCGAGCCACACGTGGTGGCCGTGGAGGATCCACTAGGGGACGTGGTTGTGACTTGCAGGGTGCCCCTGTCCCCCCCAGTCTGGAGGACCAGTCAGGGACACCCATGCCCCCCCCCCCCCAGTTGAGGGTCATGTGGCTGATACCAACCCTGATCAGCCCTTGTTGGACCAGCCCATTGTGGCAGCAGACCTGTCCGAGGGTGATCCCATCGCTGACATCCAGGTCAGCAGGTCCACTGCACGTGCACCGGTGCACATTGGTGTCATCAGGGCACGCGCATCTATGCCAGATAGGTCATCTGCTGGCCCCCGTATCCAGGGTGTGGCTCCATCCACCCCACCTCTCATACACCCTGCCAAGACTGTGTCGGTCCTAGTTCATGCACCTCAGATCAGGCCTGACCCCATCCCACTACCCCCAATGCCTGCACCTACTCCCATGCTGAGTGTGCAATCCCACACACCCAGTACTGAGTCCACCACGGCTCCTGCCCCTAGTGTCCACAGCGGCGTAGGACACTCTGGATCCCCACCCCCTTCCAAGCGCAAGAGGAAGAGTGCACGTCCGGCACAGGCTGATTCCCCAGGCACGGCTGCACAGTCCGGCCCATCAAGGAAGCCAAGCTTCACAGACGCCGAACTGAATGCACTTGTTCAGTATGTGTCAGATCATGATAGGGAAATGGTCATCGTTGCAGGGTCCAAGACCACACATGCCAGACGCCAGGCACACTGGCAGACCATTGCTGACAGAATAAGTGCCCTTGGAGTAGTGAGGCGCACAGCTAGTGATTGCCAGAAGCGCTGGAATGACCTTAAGCGCAGGGCAAAGGATAAGCTGGCCTCAAGTCATGCCGCAACCTTGGTGACTGGAGGTGGGTCCCCAGCACAGGAAATAGAACTCACACCACACGAGTCCGTAGCTGGATCCTACGTCACCGAGGGACAACTCCAAGGTGTGGGAGATCTCCCTGATTACGAGGCATCATCCGGTGAGTGCACATGCATGTGTGTATTATCCATGTGCATGGTGTGTGTGTGAAGCATTCATGTTGGGTGCCTGTCAAGGGGGTGTGTGGCAGAGTAGATAGTGGCACCCATGTGCCTCATCCAGTATGTTCAGTGCAACACCATCTGCCCACAGCACTATCCCAACTGGCAACAGTGCACATATGGCCCTACACCATGGAAGTTGCCCTTGAATTGTCATTTTGTCACTACATTGTTGCTCATACTCCCCTGTCTATTCATCTGATGTCTTACATACCATTCCTATACTTTCCCCCAGCCAATCAAGTTTCATCTTCACATGCCTGACATGCAATGATACCACATGCTAATGCGTCCTCTGTATATAAATGCCAACCAACATGCTGTCATACTGTGGATGTTGCCTTGACATCCACCTCCTACCTGTGTGCTTTGGTACCGTCTGGTTTCGAGCCCCATTCCCTCACACTCCATGCTGCTCTTCATGGTCTATCTTCCCTGACTTCTACAGTTCAGACCATCGTGCCCTACTCACGACACCTGCTTGCTAACAGTCAAATGAGGGCACCCTGCCCTCCAATGCGACCCACCCTATTGCTGACAAGTGCATCTGAGCCTACTCAAAGCCAACTCTCACTGACATCTGCTCATACATGCCTTTGCCTGTCCCATAGACCCTTCACATGGTCCCTGTCCTCTCTCCTTGCTCCTCTTCCACCATCAATGGTGGGACCCGTTGGGGTGTACTCCTGGCCTCCTTCCAATCCTCAGAGGCCACAATTGATGTGCATGGTAATGGGAGCATCTCAGTCCAAGGCCCTTAGGCCAACCTCATTCTCCTTGAGAAATGCTAGCCACATCTCATCAACTTCCTTACCTCTCCTGCTGTCCCCCCTCCTCTCTCCTCATCAATCCTGCACTGCCTCCCTGCACCCTCCCATGATCCTTCTCCGCCTCCCACTCCAACTCCTACACATGCTGCACCTCTGATCTCTAGCACTCCCCGTAAGTCCTCCAAGGCTGTCAACCTCCTCCACAATTACACTCCTTTCACTGCGGCTGCATCAGGCATTCCTCCGATATCTGTCACTTACATGAGGTTATGCACCTTGACATCCTTGGTCTCATGGAAACATGTCTGACGGCCAGCTCTGTCTGCATCCTTCACACACTCCTACCTGATGTTCAGGAGACCCTCTCCTTTGCCCGCCACTACTGTGCAGGGGGGGTGTGCCCTTGGCTTCCCTGAGGGTATTCCTGCCACTGTCACTCCTACTTAGACCTACTCCACTCTGGAATGGCTTGTGTGACGTCTCTCTCTACCACACCTTGACATTCACAAACTGTGCGTACTGTGTCTGGGAAAACTGGTCAAATGTACTACTTCCTTTCTGAGTGTCCTCACCTCTCCTCCTCACTCATGTCCCCAGACACAGAAATCCTCTTCCTTGTTGCTGTACGCATCCACCTGCATGCTTGTTGACCCCCCCACGTGACCTTTCTGTGACCTCAGCAACTCCCTCTCACCCTCTAGACTCCCGTCTGTCCCTACTCATTCTGCAGGGCACACTCTTGATGCTCTGATCTCATCTGACTTTCCCCTCTCCGTCCATCTCTGCACTCCTCTCTCCTGGAGTGATCACATTCTCCTCTCCTCCCAGCTCACCCTCACCACACCACAGGCAAAGCCACCCTCACCACTGTCACACACCTTCTTGGTATTCCAACCCATGAAGTGTGTGTCAGTCGAGGCTCATGCTGCCAAAATCTCCCCCCCATCCAGCTCCCCCTTAGGCTCACTCCCATCCTGACAGGGCCCACTCCATGCTCCACTCTATGTCAGGTACACTGGATGTCTTTGCCACGGTCATGACCACCTGTCTGAAGCCCCATGCCAATGCAGAGTCCTGGCATGACTCGGATCATGTGAACCCAGACCACAGGTGCCGGGTGGCAGAGAGGGAATGTCCTGCATCATGCTCATCCTCTGGCAAACTGGCCTGCCACATGCTCCAAAGGCAATAGCGCCTCACCCTTTTCACCAAGATGAGATCCCCAATCCAAGGGCACATATCTGCGGCATGTGACAACTCTGCAGGACAGATAGAAATCTGCAAGGACCTTGCCGAGCCAGATGCAGTGTGTACCTCCCCTGTCCCCTCCGAGCCCACAGCACTGCATGATTGTCTCTGTACCCCTATAGGCCACCCCCCCCAGCACTTGTCTGCGCCTAACACCATCTGCCCTTGACGTTAAGTCCTACTTACCTTGTACAGCACTTCCAGCCGCCACTTCCCCTTGCACATCATTGTGCCACCCACCCCTGCACTTGCGTGACATGAATGACACCAGCACCAGTAGGATTGTTGACTGGCATCCCCTACTGCCCCACCACCCCTCAGTGCTCCGCTGTACCTTCATACATTTCTGGACCGGTGCTTCACGAATGCTATATGATTCCTTTACAGGTGATGGGGAGGTGGAATCTCATTGTTTACTGCATTTTGTTGATGTAGACAAGGCACTGTGCATCGTGGCCAATTTGGACTAGCAGATCCATGTACAACATGTCAACTTATTGATGTGATGATGCAATGTCAGGACCAGAGTGGTAGAAATCCAAAAAAGTTGCCCTCCTCTCCCTCTTCACTTGGTGGCTATGTCACATGCCATGTGTGTGATGGCATGTGCCTTTGACATGGCAATCACCGGCCAATGTGTGATGGCAGTGCTAGGCAGCATGGTGAGCAGGCGTTGCTCTCCAATCTGTACATTGTATGCCCTGAGCCTCCCCTACAGACCCAGTGATGGTGAATGCATAGGAGGTCTCCCAGTCATGTGGGACATGTGTCGTAGAACTACTGCCTCTGTTGTTCATCAGCCCTTGTTCCATGCCATGGTGCTAATGCCTGTTTCCATTTTTCTCTTTCATGTCTTTGCAGGGGACGAAGCACTTGTTGATGCTGGGGATGTGGTGGTTGAGCCGTCCCAGGAGGGCAACCCGGGCCGACCTTCCACAAGTGAGGGACGTGGTGTGTTTGTGGGTGAAAACCCACAAGTGCTGCAGGTCGTGCTGTCGAGGGGTGTCTCTGGGGGTTCCTCCCCCGAGCAGTATTCAGGTGTAGACTCGGAGGACTCGGAGGATGACACCTATGTGCAGTCGCAGGTGAGTGTTCTTGGGAGAGAATCTCCTCTGTCCGACCCACCTGCAGCCGGGCCATTGCCCTCAATGGGGATGTCAGTGTCGGCAGCTCAGCCTCCGGTGGTTACGGATGCAGGGCCACACCACACAATCTCTGATCCTGTTCCTGGGGCTGCAGATCAGAGAGGGAATGCAGTCCTGCAGCCTGAGGCCTTGCCGGCACAGCAAGGCGCAGTCCGCCTTGCCCCAGGCAGGTGTGGTGCCCGTCAACGTGGTGGCCGTATGCCACCTGGCAATACCGCTTGGGAGCAATCCATCTACGGTATGGCCAACCAACAGGCAGCATCATCCGAGATGATTGCACAGGCCATGGATAGGGTGGCCACTTCCATTGTCCCCCCAGAAAGGCTGATGGAGCGACTGGAGCAGGCTACAGAGTCCATCAGCCAGGCACACAGGGAGGATATGTTGGCGTCCAACAAGGACAGGCGGGCGGCACTGGCGACTCTGCGGGAATCACTTTCCATGGAGTCCCAGCGCCACAGGGAAGGCCTGAGGGAAGAATTCCGTCACCTCAGGTCGACCCTGTTAGAGCTTGAGGCTTCATCCCATAGAAGGACAGAGGAGCAGCTGGAGCGTCTGACACGGACGCTCTCGGCCGAGATGCAGGCAACTCGTGCGGAGGTCAGGTCATCCCGGGAGTTACTGCATGGGGACCTCCGCATGATTATAACCCAGAACCAGAACTACCAGACCCGCCTGCTTGCAGCCATGGAGGAGCAAACTCGTGCTTTGCGTGGGCTGCCTCCCATTGTCACACCATCTTCTGAGGCAGCTCCCCCACCTCCTGAGTCAGCTGCAGGGTCTGGCCAGAGCGATAGCGACTCATCTCCCACAACAGAGTAGCCGTGTGGGCCACGAGCCTATGGGGTGTTTTAGTTTCCCATGATCCACACAGGTGGATTGTGGCGTGCATCCTGTCCTCGGACCTCATAGGTGGCCCCCCCCCCCGCCGGCCCTTTCATGGCCATTTTTTCTCAATTTTCTTTTTTCTTTTCCAAGAGTGTTGCCTTGTGTGGGTACCTGGGCATACACTGTATTGTGGCTGGGCACATGCAGGCTTGTCCTGAGTTTGGTTTAGATGCTTGGGTAGCAGACATCCACACCCCTCCTGCTTCCGTTTCCATGGGCTTGCAAAGGGTGTGCCCAAGTGACAGCAAATTACACGGTGACATTGGACTCCCATGAGCTGTTGGCCAGTCCATAGTCAATACTGTGTAGACATTCATAGTGTACATTGTTGTTGCACCTAACTATGCATGATGGTTTGATATGTGCCTCTACTTACATATGTTGCTCATGTTTTGCAGGTATTTCACACAGTTCTTCACACGGGCATACTCTCTGGAGTCAGACTACATGTCGGTAGATGTGCACTGACACTTTTGCGTGGCGCCATCACTGTACATCTGGACGGTGAGGACATACCAGCAGAATCAGGTAATGAGACTACCATTGATTACATGCATTGTGTCTTGTTTGGGTGGGCTTCAGGGTGGGTTGGTGTGTAATTTGATTGAAATTACTCTTACACAGGTGTGTAGTAGTGGCTCCAGCGCGGTTAGCTGTTCAAGTGCGGCTATGTTCCATTTGGGGCACTGCTATTTGTGACACCGGTGTCATGTTGTGATGGCCAGTTTGTTTGCTCTCACATACCATGACATGGTGTCCTCAGTGGCGGGACTGTGAAGGGAATGGGTGACATGGCAATGTTGTCATGTAGTGAATCGCCTGTGGCAATGCATATTTGATTGATGGAGTTGTGTCTTCTCGTTGTGATGCATTGCTGGTGTATGTGTAGGTAGGGGTGCACACATAGTGACACTTCCATGTTAACAATCTCAGGCTGATGTGTATCTGACAGTTTATTGTCGAGTAATTTTGTGACATTGTCAGGTAGTGTCATCATTGATTGTCAGATGGTATGTGCCAGAGCAGTGTGCACTAGCCAGCACTGTGATTCCTAGGTGAAGAAGTTGGCCACCAGTTGCGTACGGGCTGCCACCCCCCGTGCCCTTTCCCCTCCCATGCGCAGCGGGCGTGCATGTGGTTGTGGATGTGGGGGCACCACCATGTCCACGGGCAGGCCCCGGCGTGTTGCAACGTTGTGCAGGACACATGCTGCCACTATGATCCTGCACACTATTCGGGGAGCATATAACAGCTGCCCGCCAGAACGGTCAAGGGAGCGAAAGCGTGACTTCAGCACTCCGAATGTGCGCTCCACTATGCCCCGTGTTGCAATGTGGGCTGTGTTGTACCTTACCTCGGGTGGCGTGGTGGGGTTCCGGATTGGGGTCATCATGTGGGGGCTGATAGGGTAGGCACTGTCCCCTGCGGAGGTGGTGATGGGTATCATTAGTGGTGTTGTGTCATGACCCAGTATCTGACATGCATGCATGTGCAGTGGCATTCATGCTCACCAAGCAGCCATGTATCTCCATGCTGGCCAGCCTCCAGGTCCCGGCATAGTGTAGACATTCTGTAGATGAAGCTGTCGTGGGTGGACCCGGGATAGTTGGCATATACTGATGTGATTATTCCCTTGGCATTGCATACAACTTGCACGTTGATGGAATGCCAGTGCTTGCGGTTTCTATAGATGTGCTCTGTTGCCCTGGGTGGACGTAGAGCCACATGTGTGCAGTCAATTGCACCAAGCACTTTGGGGAATTGAGCCACACCATAGAATTCCTGGATGCACGTCCGCCTTTCTGCATGAGTCCTGGGGAGATATATGTGCCTGCGGACTGATGGCCGTGCAGTGATGATGTTCAAGACCTGGTGTAGGCAGCGTGACTGCGTGGCCTGTGACACACCACCCACTATGGCACTTGTCCGCTGAAAGGATCCAGTGGCCAAGAAGTGCAGTACATTCAGGACCTTCTGCAGGGGGCTGAGTGCTTGGGAGCACAGGGTGGGTGATGTGAGGTCATCCTCCCACTCACTGACCAGGTCCAGTATGATGTGTGCTGGAAACCTGTACCTCCCATACACCTGGTCATCAGGCATCCCGAATAGGCTGGTTCTGGGTGTGAATATTCTGGCCCTGACTCTCCTCCTCCTCCTCCTTTGGTAGCCCACTGCCACTGCTGCTAGGAACGGTATGTTCATCCTGGCATCTGGCTTGTTTATTGATAAGTGCGCAAATTAATGCCTTGCGCGTGTTCTAGGCGAGCGTGTGACCCTCGCACCCCTGGAATCTAGTTCCCACTCCAATAGCGTGTGGAAATTCCCACGCAGCAGGCATACAGGTGCGCTAACGTACTTGCGTGTGTAAGTGCCCGCGCACCCCTGTAATACACGTACATAGGCCAATGGCGTGTACGCGCACTTTTGGCCAATTACATGCGATGTAATACACGTACATTGGCCAATCGCGTGTACGCGCACTTTTGGCCAATTACACGCGATGTAATACACGTACATTGGCCAATCGCGTGTACGCGCACTTTTGGCCAATTACACGCGATGTAATACACGTACATTGGCCAATCGCGTGTACGCGCACTTTTGGCCAATTACACGCGATGACACTCTGACGTGCAGTATTTCCACGTGTGCTCCGTCATCACGTGCTGAGTGGGGAACGCCCGTGCGGATCACGTCAGACGCGCTTACGCGGTGAGGGACTCTGGTCCAATAGAATCGCGTATGCGTGCTGATGCACTTACGCGCTTAGGCCCTTTCCTCGGATTTCACGCTGACGTGCAGGAATTTCACGTGCCAAATCACTCCGTATCAAGCTGGCCACCCGAAAACACACGGAACACCACGCTCCTGCCCAGAAGGCCGAGTTACTGCCCCCCCAGTGCCCTGAGCAGCCTCCCACGTGCTATCTGCTGCTGCCTGCCTGCCTGCCTGCTGCCACCGTGCCCTGCCATTTGGTGCCTGCACATCAGCCATCTGCAGGGGTCCAGTTGCTGTGTCCACCCCTGCTGGAACTGAAGACTCCCAACTGGGATTACATCGCTCCACAGCCCAGCCCCAGGACCCAGTTGCCCACCCACACCTGCCTCTGGGGTTGCCATGTCGGGCACTTCGACATCTGGCACCAGTGGCAACCCCAGGCCAGAGGGGCAGAGGGGCACCAGCTTCACTGCCACCGAAGTTGGTGTCCTGGTGGAGCATGTCCTGGGGCAGTATGATGCCCTCTTTGGATCGTGCCGCGCCAGCAAGGAAGGACGGGAGAGGATCTGGGCCGACTGTGTGGTTGCCATCAACGCGGAGGGGGTGGCAACCCGCAACGTCCAGAAGATCAAGAAGCGCTGGGAGGACTTGAGGTCCAGGACCCTTGTGAAGGCCCGGCGCATCGTGGAGGGGGGCCGGGGCCGCATGAGTTCCATCCAGAAGAGGGTCCTGGAACGCGTACGCCCAGCGCTCCACGCCCAGGTCCTTGAGAGGAAGGCCCGTCTGGAGTTGAGCGGTAAGTGTGCAAGCATTACTGTGTGAGACAGGGCATGTTGCGGTGTGCTGGTTCTATGATACTTGCCTGTATGTGTGCCATGGGCCATGTATGCATGTATGTGTGCAGGGACATCATGGTAATGCATGTGCGACCAGTGATGTGTGACCCACATGGTTGTTGCATGTGTTGAAATGTGGCATGGGGAGCCCTATGCAGATTTAGGACATGAGAGCATGCCAGTCTCTGTACCTGGACATGGATGGGGGTGAAGGATGGGTGCCGATGCCAGGTACATATATGGTAGCCATGTCTGTGTGCCTGACCTGCGTGTCTGTGACTTGTGCATGCCATGGATGCATGACACATGTGTGTGACAATGCACAGATTCTGTGACGCACCCAACTAACCCTTGTTTCGCCTGTGTTCGTTGTGTTTGGGGCCAGATGGATGTGACTGAGGTGAAGTGTGTGCATGTGATATGCATGAGCCATGATGCATGTGAGTCACATATCATTGAATGTTTCAAGAGTCAATTGGACATGCATGGAAATGTGCATGGCATGCACCATGCCTGTTACTGTGTGTGTTTTGCCAGGACTGACCCATGTGTTGTGGAGGGACATGATGGAAGTGTACTTTGACAGGGGTGCTCATCTGCTATTGCTTCCTGTCTAGGGGACCATTTTACAGTAGCCTGATGCTTGTGTCCTTTGTCTCCCTCTACGCAGCGGCTAGTGAAGAAGAGGGCGGAGACGGCGCTGTGGAGCAAGGCGGCGGGGATGCCCCCACGGCTGCAGCGGAAGGGGTGGGTGAGCCCCCACAGGGGCCTGCTACGGCGGGAGACGGTGAGGAGCCATCAAGGTTGGTGGTTTGCACAGAGGAGGAGGAGGCCGACACTGGTGCACACATGGGGCCTGGTGGGAGCATCCCTGCTGGTGCAAGTGGTGCAGTCCAGGGCCAGGGGCAGGAGGCAGCACAGGTCACCGTGGAGGTGCCTGTGCATGTCGCTGTCCCTGACCCTGTGAGTGCACCACCATGCACCAGCAGGGATGCCCCGTCCCAGGCCCGTCCGCAGGTAGTGGGGATGTCCATGTCAACTGACTCCCCTCCACCTGCGGCCGTGGGAACCCCTGGCCGCGTGGAGCAGGTCCTGATTGGGGTCGCGATGCGCACGGCTGTGATTCGTGATGACGTGCGTGCTTCCCGGGAGGAGCACGCACGTCATCACGAAGTGCACCGTGCCGACGTGGCCCAATTGGGATCGGCCATGTTCGGGGGGTTCCTGCATGTGTTGGCCAATCTGACGGCCCTCTCCTCCTCTGTGCAGGCTATCCAACGGTCGTTCTCCTTGCCGTCTTCCGGCCCAGATGCCACCATGGCCCCCTGTGGACCTGCCCCGACCAATGCAGCCAGCTCGGTGGGGATCCCATCCCTGCCACAGTTGGGAGTCGGAGGTCCAGCAGGGGTGGACGACACAGCAAGTGGACCCCAGCAGATGGAAGATGTGCCGGCATCATCGGGCAGGGCACGTGCACGACGGCGTCGGTGGTTACCATCAGCCTGGATGCCGTCGTGCTGGCAGAGGCAGTGGCGTCGGAGGCAGCAGCGGGCTCGACGTGGGAGGCATCATGGCTCAGGGCCATCAAGATCAGAGGGGCAGGCATCGGCCGGAGGGCAGGGCAACCCTGGCATGGCGGTGTGTTCCTTGTGGGAGGAGTTTGGCCAGCGGATAGGTGCGGAGCGGCAGCGGGCGGAAGAGGAGCGGCTCGCCATGGCCAGGGCGGAGATCTCCATGCATCGGGCATTGAGGCGGGCTGAGTGCCTCGAGGAGGCTCGCAGGGATTTTGGTGAGCACATGGGGTTGTCCCTGCGAGACCTCGGGGCCAGGACAGAGTCCCGCCTCCAGGACATTGACATGGAGTTCGAGGATGCCCTGGCCAGCATCACCAAGTGAGCCGCAGGACTAGCCCGCTGCCTTTGTATATAGTTTTTTAGTTAGTTAGTGCTAGGTTTCCTTTATTTATTTTTATTATTTTGGACCGCTCGGACAATGGCCACTTTTTTGTACATATTTATTTTATTAGTTAGTATTAGGTTTCATTTGTGCTGTTGGGCTCATGGACCCTGGAACATTCCTGTATATATTGATATATTTTGGGAGATACATTTTTTAATTTTTTTATTGTTTACACCATGACGTAATGGTTTTTCTTTGATTTCCTACTACATGGTTTTGCTTTGGACAAATTATATTGATTTTTTAATCCTTTGTTTTTTGGTTTATCATTTTTGTTCTCGGACATGGACCTTTTATTTACTTTGCCACATAGTTGTATGTTTTATTGGTTTACTTGATTTGTGTTTTTAATACATTTTTATATTATCTTACACTTGTGTTATTTTCTCTTTGGTTTCTTACATGTCATGATATGGGTTTTGACATTCACTTGCACCCATTGTGTATGTGTGTGTGACAGACATGTGTTCTTTTGCATACTTGCCTTTGGGGTTGTGTCATGTGATTGCATTCACTATGTGGGTGCATGCAATCCTTGCCTGGGTGTTTGTGCTGGGTATGCTGGCCATTACTGCCATGATTGTGTATCGTCAGGACCTGGGGCCAGGGGGACATGGGTGGGGGCCTGCTGGCAGGTTCCCCACAGTGCTGGGGGTGGTGGGAGACATGGGTGGGGGCCTGGTGGAGGGTGTCCCTGGTGGATGGGGGGTGGGGGTGGTGGGAGACATGGGTTGGACATGGGTGGGGGCCTGCTGGCAGGTTCCCCACAGTGCTGGGGGTGGTGGGAGACATGGGTGGGGGCCTGGTGGAGGGTGTCCCTGGTGGATGGGGGGTGGGGGTGGTGGGAGACATGGGTTGGACATGGGTGGGGGCCTGCTGGCAGGTTCCCCACAGTGCTGGGGGTGGTGGGAGACATGGGTGGGGGCCTGGTGGAGGGTGTCCCTGGTGGATGGGGGGTGGGGGTGGTGGGAGACATGGGTTGGACATGGGTGGGGGCCTGCTGGCAGGTTCCCCACAGTGCTGGGGGTGGGGGTGGTGGGAGACATTGGTTGGACATGGGTGGGGGCCTGCTGGCAGGTTCCCCACAGTGCTGGAGGTGGTGGGAGACATGGGTGGGGGCCTGGTGGAGGGTGTCCCTGGTGGATGGGGGGTGTGGGTGGTGGAAGACATGGGTGGGGGCCTGGTGGAGGGTGTCCCTGGTGGATGGGGGGTGGGGGTGGTGGGAGACATGAGCAGGTGTGCAGGGTAGTTCCCTGTGGTGTGTGCTGCCTGCAGGGGCCGTGGAGGGTGTACAGGTAATGCCTGGGAGCACACAGCCATATCACGTGTGGGACTTCCCGCGCACCCCTGAAATCCACGTACCCTGACTAATCGCGTGTGGAACTTCCCGCGCACCCCTGCAATCCACGTACCCGGCCATATCGCGTGTGGAACTTCCCGCGCACCCCTGAAATCCACGTACACGGCCATATCGCGTGTGGAACTTCCCGCGCACCCCTGAAATCCACGTACCCTGACTAATCGCGTGTGGAACTTCCCGCGCACCCCTGCAATCCACGTACCCGGCCATATCGCGTGTGGAACTTCCCGCGCACCCCTGAAATCCACGTACACGGCCATATCGCGTG
Source organism: Ambystoma mexicanum (assembly GCF_040938575.1). Classification (NCBI taxonomy): domain Eukaryota; kingdom Metazoa; phylum Chordata; class Amphibia; order Caudata; family Ambystomatidae; genus Ambystoma; species Ambystoma mexicanum. Next base: position 1,124,849,073 of record NC_090936.1, on the reverse strand, counting down.
TGGAACTTCCCGTGCACCCCTGAAATCCACGTACACGGCCATATCGCGTGTGGAACTTCCCGCGCACCCCTGAAATCCACGTACCCGGCCATGTCGCGTGTGGGACTTCCCGCGCACCCCTGAAATCCACGTACACGGCAATATCGCGTGTGGAACTTCCCGCGCACCCCTGAAATCCACGTACCCGGCCATATCGCGTGTGGAACTTCCCGCGCACCCCTGAAATCAACGTACCCGGCCATATCGCGTGTGGGACTTCCCGCGCACCCCTGCAATCCACGTACCCGGCCATATCGCGTGTGGAACTTCCCGCGCACCCCTGAAATCCACGTACACGGCCATATCGCGTGTGGAACTTCCCGCGCACCCCTGAAATCCACGTACCCGGCCATATCGCGTGTGGAACTTCCCGCGCACCCCTGAAATCCACGTACACGGCCATATCGCGTGTGGAACTTCCCGCACACCCCTGAAATCCACGTACCCGGCCATATCGCGTGTGGAACTTCCCGCGCACCCCTGAAATCCACGTACCCGGCCATATCGCGTGTGGAACTTCCCGCGCACCCCTGCAATCCACGTACCCGGCCATATCGCGTGTGGTACTTCCCGCGCACCCCTGAAATCCACGTACCCTGACTAATCGCGTGTGGAACTTCCCGCGCACCCCTGCAATCCACGTACCCGGCCATATCGCGTGTGGAACTTCCCGCGCACCCCTGAAATCCACGTACCCTGACTAATCGCGTGTGGAACTTCCCGCGCACCCCTGCAATCCACGTACCCGGCCATATCGCGTGTGGAACTTCCCGCGCACCCCTGAAATCCACGTACACGGCCATATCGCGTGTGGAACTTCCCGCGCACCCCTGAAATCCACGTACCCGGCCATATCGCGTGTGGAACTTCCCGCGCACCCCTGAAATCCACGTACCCGGCCATATCGCGTGTGGAACTTCCCGCGCACCCCTGAAATCCACGTACACGGCCATATCGCGTGTGGAACTTCCCGCGCACCCCTGAAATCCACGTACCCGGCCATATCGCGTGTGGAACTTCCCGCGCACCCCTGAAATCCACGTACACGGCCATATCGCGTGTGGAACTTCCCGCGCACCCCTGAAATCCACGTACACGGCCATATCGCGTGTGGAACTTCCCGCGCACCCCTGAAATCCACGTACCCGGCCATATCGCGTGTGGGACTTCCCGCGCACCCCTGAAATCCACGTACCCGGCCATATCGCGTGTGGGACTTCCCGCGCACCCCTGAAATCCACGTACACGGCCATATCGCGTGTGGAACTTCCCGCGCACCCCTGACATCCACGTACCCGGCCATATCGCGTGTGGAACTTCCCGCGCACCCCTGAAATCCACGTACACGGCCATATCGCGTGTGGAACTTCCCGCGCACCCCTGAAATCCACGTACCCGGCCATATCGCGTGTGGAACTTCCCGCGCACCCCTGAAATCCACGTACCCGGCCATATCGCGTGTGGAACTTCCCGCGCACCCCTGCAATCCACGTACCCGGCCATATCGCGTGTGGTACTTCCCGCGCACCCCTGAAATCCACGTACCCTGACTAATCGCGTGTGGAACTTCCCGCGCACCCCTGCAATCCACGTACCCGGCCATATCGCGTGTGGAACTTCCCGCGCACCCCTGAAATCCACATACCCTGACTAATCGCGTGTGGAACTTCCCGCGCACCCCTGCAATCCACGTACCCGGCCATATCGCGTGTGGAACTTCCCGCGCACCCCTGAAATCCACGTACACGGCCATATCGCGTGTGGAACTTCCCGCGCACCCCTGAAATCCACGTACCCGGCCATATCGCGTGTGGAACTTCCCGCGCACCCCTGAAATCCACGTACCCGGCCATATCGCGTGTGGAACTTCCCGCGCACCCCTGAAATCCACGTACACGGCCATATCGCGTGTGGAACTTCCCGCGCACCCCTGAAATCCACGTACCCGGCCATATCGCGTGTGGAACTTCCCGCGCACCCCTGAAATCCACGTACACGGCCATATCGCGTGTGGAACTTCCCGCGCACCCCTGAAATCCACGTACACGGCCATATCGCGTGTGGAACTTCCCGCGCACCCCTGAAATCCACGTACCCGGCCATATCGCGTGTGGAACTTCCCGCGCACCCCTGAAATCCACGTACCCGGCCATATCGCGTGTGGGACTTCCCGCGCACCCCTGAAATCCACGTACCCGGCCATATCGCGTGTGGAACTTCCCGCGCACCCCTGAAATCCACGTACCCGGCCATATCGCGTGTGGAACTTCCCGCGCACCCCTGAAATCCACGTACCCGGCCATATCGCGTGTGGGACTTCCCGCGCACCCCTGAAATCCACGTACCCTGACTAATCGCGTGTGGAACTTCCCGCGCACCCCTGCAATCCACGTACCCGGCCATATCGCGTGTGGAACTTCCCGCGCACCCCTGAAATCCACGTACCCTGACTAATCGCGTGTGGAACTTCCCGCGCACCCCTGCAATCCACGTACCCGGCCATATCGCGTGTGGAACTTCCCGCGCACCCCTGAAATCCACGTACACGGCCATATCGCGTGTGGAACTTCCCGCGCACCCCTGAAATCCACGTACCCGGCCATATCGCGTGTGGAACTTCCCGCGCACCCCTGAAATCCACGTACCCGGCCATATCGCGTGTGGAACTTCCCGCGCACCCCTGAAATCCACGTACACGGCCATATCGCGTGTGGAACTTCCCGCGCACCCCTGAAATCCACGTACCCGGCCATATCGCGTGTGGAACTTCCCGCGCACCCCTGAAATCCACGTACACGGCCATATCGCGTGTGGAACTTCCCGCGCACCCCTGAAATCCACGTACACGGCCATATCGCGTGTGGAACTTCCCGCGCACCCCTGAAATCCACGTACCCGGCCATATCGCGTGTGGGACTTCCCGCGCACCCCTGAAATCCACGTACACGGCCATATCGCGTGTGGAACTTCCCGCGCACCCCTGAAATCCACGTACCCGGCCATATCGCGTGTGGAACTTCCCGCGCACCCCTGAAATCAACGTACCCGGCCATATCGCGTGTGGGACTTCCCGCGCACCCCTGCAATCCACGTACCCGGCCATATCGCGTGTGGAACTTCCCGCGCACCCCTGAAATCCACGTACACGGCCATATCGCGTGTGGAACTTCCCGCGCACCCCTGCAATCCACGTACCCTGACTAATCGCGTGTGGTACTTCCCGCGCACCCCTGTAATCCACGTACCCGGCCATATCGCGTGTGCAACTTCCCGCGCACCCCGGTATGCACGCACACGTTTATTTTTTCTCTCAGCGCGTGTCTGTGTTTGTGGGTACCCCTTTGTACGTCATTTGTCCTGGAGGGCGACAGTATTGGACATTGATCATGTCTGTATATAGGTGCTATTTGTTGGCGCACCTTTTAGCGCACATTTCTTGCAGGCGCAGAGACGCTACCGCCTGCTTTCTTGTGGCGGTCGTGTTTGTGCCTGTTTGTGCCTGTGCGCTGCTTTGAGCGTGCGCTTTTTTGCCCTATTCTATTCCATGAATACGTGTTGTATGCGAGCGTGTGGGCGTTCCGCGCACTTGCCTCCTATACTTTCCCGTGCCGCCCACATTCTTCCCCATTCCGAGTGTTGTGCCCCATTTTATTCCCCATTCCGAGTGTCCCGCCCTGTGTTCCGCCTACTTTAGAGCTGTGCGCTGCGCTCGGAGTGATAGCGCAGTGGCCGTGGCGCACGACGTTGGTTGACCTGTGCGCCGGCCTGCGCCGCGCGCTTTTTCGGCGCACGTCCTCTGCTTTTCTTGCGCACGGACTTCCATGAATCGACGTGCGCTGGTTTCCCTGCGCTTTTCGCTAATTTTCGGCGCACGTATTGGCCCCTCTGCGCCGGGATTTTCGGCGCACATTTATTCCATGAATCGGCCTATTAATGTGCTGTAACCTGTATGAAAGCCTGTTTGGTGTGGAGGTATTAGTTCTTTGCTTCCTGTCCATTGTACACATGTTTTTATATCCAATTTCAGAATATTTTACTGGGGGAATCCAGAATTACTAAGTGACAGTAACTATTCAGGTCTTCATATTTACTTTTCTTATAAATTGGGATAATACTGGATTTTTTTCCACAAGGTTGGAATGATCCCTGTATTTTTCCAATTATTTGATACAGAAGTTTCGCCCAGGCATCAGGGTTATTTTTGATTACTTTAGTAGATAGTTCATCTGAACCAGGAGCACGAGATGGCCGCAATGCTATTATGTCTTCATGTATTTCATTAACTGTTTATATATATATATATCAATATATATAAACCAACAAAAAACTTTCTTAAAGGGATGTTATGGTTAAGTTGCACTACTAAAAACCTACCACCTTCACTGCAATATTTATACTCAAGGAACTTTCTGGTTCCACTGCCCTACTAAAAACCAACAAAAAACATTGTTAAAGGGACGTTATGGTTAAGTTGCACTACTAAAAAACCTTTGAACTTCAATGGAAAAGCGTTGCAAGGCCATGCATCCAAGACCGAAGTTATATGCACTGAAGTTATAAGAAACCATGGGTGGCTTATAACTTTGCTCTCCCTGGATGAATCCTCACTAAAGGTTGTAAAAAGTGTGATATGGTGGGGCCCATATAGACAGTTAAAATGTTTGATTCTATGGGTGTGATCTATGGGTGTGATATGCTGCGGTGGTTGTGGCCAGGGCCTAGAGTCTTGGGTGCATGGCCGCAGGCCGTAGGCTGTAGGCCATACATCCAAGACTTTAGGCCCTGGCCACAACCACCGCAGCATATCACACACATAGATCACACCCATAGAATCACATATCTATCAAATATTTGCAAATCTACAGTTTGTGTATTGTTTGATTTGTATAGTTTGTATGTGAAGCTGTGGCTACGTCATGTCATTAAGATTGTAGAGTATTGTAACAAGCACTGCAGTATAACATATCCATTGATGTAAACTTTTTGTATTGTGGTGTATGGTTAGATGTTTGCTTCAATGGTTCTGTTATGTAGCATTAGTTATGCGTTGTATTAGAATATACTTACTGTTTGATTTTTTGAGATTGGATATATTTTTTTCATGAGTTGGGTAACTGGAGCACATATTCTTATTCAATTTATGTGATAAAAGAAAAGAGCATGTTAGTGTATGTATTTTATAAAGACTTATACCATTGCACAATAGACATTTAAGCTTTTTATCGACCCTCATATTTAGTAGTTTACAAACCAGTGTACTGTGCAATTTGCTCAGTTTCTGTGTTTGTTTTTGAAATCATTAGGTCTGTGGGGGAAAAAAAAATCCATGTCGGATTAAAAAATAACTTTTTTTGTTATCCTACAGTCTATTTGTTTGTTTTCAGTGTTCACTTGTTGTTTCTGGCTAATGTTCTATCTGTTGGCTTGTTGCAGATTTTTGGAGCAGTTAGATACCTGTTGGCATATTCTAACTGTCTATTTTTTGTTATAATTTTGTGGTATTGATTTATCTGTTTGGTTGTTACAAAATCTTGGGGCAGTTAGATACCTGTTGGCGTATTCTAACTGGTTATAGTTTTTTAATTGAAGTTTTGTTAATGTTTAAGTACAGATTAGTTATTACATTTTGGTTTTAAGAAGATTGAATTAACATTTGTAAGATTTGCTGGTAATCTCTGCTTTACAGTAATGGTACTATCATTGCATTCGAACCATCCACATTTCGTTTTTATCTATGCAGTGTAGTGACCTGAATTGGTTGTGGCTCCTGCGTGGTAGATTATACCTATTGTTGTGAAGGTTTTCTTACCAAGTGATACTTGACCATGTGTGAATCCAGACAGCTTGCAGTTGTTTTTGGTACCATCTGCATTGTAACGTAGAAGCATTAGTATTACATATTTACTATGTGTTTGTATTAGTAAGGTTGAGCGATTATCTGAATTGCAGGTAGTACATAATCTACCATGTTTTGCATTTTGTACATGTTGCTGAAATAGAACGGATTCACAATTAGGTATGGATACAAACATGAAGCGCTCATTAGGGATTTGTTCCTGTGCCACATTGCTGCAGAGAGGGCATGTTTGTTTCCACATGTATGAAATCTGGAAGATTTCATTTATAGGTATGTTTTTGTTTTCCAGTACTTGTAGTAAGTACATTAGAAATTCTTCTCGATCTTCTTGTGAGTTTATAGTGAATTTCACCATTCTAGCACAGTAGTCCAATTCTTGTCTTATTCCATGAACACTATATGTGTTGCCAGGATTGTTTGTTGCATTTCTATGAAACTACTTTAATTGCATCAAAGGTGATTAGAAATAGACCGTCAAGTGTACGTAAGCGTGATAGTGCTACGTAGCTCATGCCTTCTTTAAAGACTGTGTTCCCCATATCTATCAATGCTTTGTCTAAGGTAAGACCATGTGATTTGTGAATGGTGACTGCGTATGCTAGAGTTAGAGAAATTGTTCTCTGCGTACATACATGTCTTTGAAGAGAAGGAATAGAGTTGTTGAGCGCCCTATCCTTTTTACTTCTGAAAGTTTGTCAAAGAGAATATTGACAAACTGAATTACTTTGAGTATTAGGTTCTTCTTTAGTTGTGGTAATTGATGAAGTATTAGCTTCTTTTATTCTCTTTGGAGGATTTGCAGTGAGATCCTGTTGCATTTATGTTTAAATTAGTTTTCTTTTACAACGTTTTCCTTTTTGTGGAACAGGATATGTTTTTAGATGGGGGTGTATAGTGAACGTAGTCTATTGTATTCTAAAATGCAAGAAATATCAGCATTTACTTTACTTGCATCAAAGTTGATTAGAAAAAGACCGTCAAGTGTACGTAAGCGTGATAGTGCTACGTAGCTCATGCCTTCTTTAAAGACTGTGTTCCCAATATCTATCAATGCTTTGTCTATGGTAAGACCTTGTGATTAGTGAATGGTGACTGCGTATGCTAGAGTTAGAGAAAATTGTTCTCTCCATACATACATGTCTTTGAAGAGAAGGAATCGAGCTGTTGAGCGCCCTATCCTTTTTACTTCTGAAAGTTTGTCAAAGAGAATATTGACAAACTGAATGTTGTTGTCACGTGGGTATGTTTGAAAGCCAACAACGTACCCAGTGCTCCTTTAACTATTGCTTGCTCCACGTCAAGGTTACGTTTAAGCATTACTCTGCAGTTTAAGGATAATTTTAATATTTTCTCCAAACCAGCTGTGTTGGAGATAGAATTTTATAAAGTATTTAATCCTGTTGTGGCTTGTTGACACATGGGTAGTGTCATACCATGTACGTCCAGTTTGTCTGTGGAGCAAACTTCAATTATTGGTTGCATTTCTTGTTTCAACATTGTTTCATTGAATTTGGAACAGCTTGCAAGATTTGGCATTAAGGAAATACAATTGACATTTTTGTGCGCTAATTGTTCTATGACATCAGTAGCACATGAATTATGGCCATAAAGTGCAATGATGTGCCAGGTTTTTAATATTGCTTGTGCTTGTTGAGGTAGTAAACCAACTCTAATACTTTTTAAAATGTTTGCGTAAGTGAGGTCTGCAGATTGGCGCATGTTTTCTGTTAATTCTCTGTATTGGAAATATTGCCAAAGGTTGACATTTCCTATGCTGCCAACAGTTTTACGGCAGAGTTTGTGTCCTAAGGTTTTAAAAATAGGTTCACCTTTCACTGGTTTCAATTGAAGAAGATCTCCGAAAACAATAATGTGTTTTCCTCCAAAGAGCTCTTCGTAGTTTGTTTTAAGTACTTGTTGCAATCTGAGGTGAATCAAAGCTAACATTAGTTTGGAGACCATGCTCATTTCAACTATTAGTAGCATTTTCATTTGTTTTAACACTCTGCGTAGTTCCATTGCAGCTTCTGTCGAAAGTTTGTAATATTCTAATTTGTTTTGGTCATGTACTGGAAGGAGTAGTAATCAGTAGAAAGTGACACCGCCTATGTTGTAGGCAGCTAAACCTGTGGGGGCAGTTACAACCGATGACAGTTTGTTGTTTCGGCAATTGTTGAAGGAACTTTCTGATGATTTTGATTAAGAATGTTTTGCCTGAACCAGCTTCGCCACTGACGTATAGTAGTATAGGTTTGTAATTTTGGCAGGTACATTCTTTATTTTCATGTTGTACACCATGTCAATTTCTTTTGTTACTTCTTGAAAAATGGTACGCTGCTCTTTGTTCAGTTTTGAGTCTAGTACAGTTAGCTCTTCTGTATCTTCTTCATAGTGACACATGGTGTTCTCTTCTTCTGTCATAGCTAATTCTGCCTCATTTGCTATTAGTGGTTGTCCCAGTCGTTCTTGACTTCCTGTTACAGAAGGTTGACTACTGTCGGGAGTTCCCTTATCTAGTTGGGCCTGGTGTTCTTCTTCGTGTTGCTGTTCATTGTGCAACATTATTTTGTACTGCGTAAAGTTTATATCAGTGATAGTGTTTTCATTTGTTTTGAAAGTGTCCCCATAGGTGTCATAGTTCTCTAATATATCTTCTTCTTTTCTCCATGGTTCAAAAAGTTGTAGCAGGGACATGTAATATAGTTCTTTATGTTGAAGTGTTTTTAATGACAATTTGATATGATTAATTAAGCTTCATTTGGTAAGTTTCACTAAGCTGCCTTCACAATCTGTCACTCTATATCTATCTTTTTTTTTTCATCTGGTTTTATATTATTTTTGTATGTGAAGTTATGGGCTATGTGGTATAGACACATGGTTTCCCAAGTGGTACTCATGTTCGGGTAGTATGTGTCCAGTACATTGTTTTTCAAAATGTCTTGGCTGTTGGGATCATTTTTGGCTATTGTTTCTATGTCGTCGTATGATTTGAGAACTGTTTTTCTAGATTTAGCAGGACCAAGACTTAGCCATACTATATTTTCAGATTTTTCATACAAAGCAGTACCGGTTGAATGAACTGCAGCTTCATAGCAGCCACATTCTCTATGAGAGAGCATTTTTATGCCTAAGCTGTACAATTTCTGAGATAGTGTTTTGTCCGATGATAGGTCATTCCAGAGGACTTGAAGCGCTGTTTTATCTGCATTTGTTAAGCAGGCTGTAACATATTGTGCAACTGCAGTAGAATTGTCTGCAATGTACTGCACATCTATGTTTGCATTCCATAAGAGGACAATGATTGCATTGTAATCATTGATATATTTTGATTCTTCTGTTCTTTTTATGTAATATATGTTCTTAGGTGATTTACCTTTAACACTATGTCTAACTGAAGACATGAAGTTTTTCACTTCACCTGTTTCTGTAAGTCTAGGGGAAACCAAAGAGACATTTGGTGCAGTATTTCCCTTTGTTTTTGTATTTGCAAAGACAAAATTTGCCACAATTTTGTCTTTGAAATTGCACTATTTGTTATTACGGATGGAATTTCACAAGTGACATATTTCTCGATAAACTGTAAAACAGTGGCATCACTGTCTTGACCAAATTTAGGATCATCTTTAATCCATAAAAGCATGTGGATATGTGGTGCTCTTCTGGCTTGGTATTCTTTTCTCCAAAAGAAGTGTTGCACTTTTCTGAGGGGAGGAACAGTTTTATTACAAATAAAATGTAGCATAGCAATGAAACGATGATGGAAATATATTGAAACATTAACAGGATCTAATGAGCAAAGTTCTCCAGGTGTTAGTATATCTATGTTTGTTTCATTTTTGTTTGATATGCGTAGGACATCATGTAAATCTTCCCATGCATAATCTACACAACTTAGGGGCCGATTCATGGAACAAACGTGCGCCGAAAATCTACGCGCAAGTAGGCGCAAGCAGGCGCAAGCGGAAAAAAACAGGCGCACGCGCACGCGTGCGATTCATGGAAGTCCCTGCGCGTGTTCACCGCGCGATGTGCGCCAAACCCGTGCATGGCGCACAAGTCACTGCAACATCGCGAAAGGCGTGCGCGACGGTGCGCGACGCGCACAGTGAAAGCGCACAACCTCAGCGCACACAGCAGAAAGTGGGCGGGACATGGGGCGTAACGCGCAGAATGGGGAACAACACGCGAAAATAAGGGCGTAACTGGGGATGCACTGCACGGAAGCAGAGGTAACGCCCACACGCACACGAACCACACGTATCCATGGAATGGAATAGGGCAAACCCACGCACAGCCAAAGATGCGCACAAGCTGAAACACGTCCGCCACACGAAGGCAGGCGGTAGAGTCCCAGCGCATCAAAAAAGTGGCGCCGCGGGAAGTAAAATACGCGATTGAGCGGGGTACTTGTATTCCGGGGGTGCGCGGGAAGTTACACACGCGAATGAGCGGGCTACGTGTATTCCGGGGGTGCGCGGGAAGTGACACACGCGATTGAGCGGGGTACGTGCATTCCGGGGGTGCGCGGGAAGTTACACACGCGAATGAGCGGGGTACGTGTATTCCGGGGGTGCGCGGGAAGTTCCACACGCGATTTGGCCGGGTACGTGGATATCAGGGGTGCGCGGGAAGTTCCACACGCGATTGAGCGGGGTACGTGTATTTCGGGGGTGCGCGGGAAGTTCCACACGCGATTCGGCCTGGTACGTGGATATCAGGGGTGCGCGGGAAGTTCCACACGCGAATGAGCGGGGTACGTGTAATCCGGGGGTGCGCGGGAAGTTCCACACGCGATTTGGCCGGGTACGTGGATATCAGGGGTGCGCGGGAAGTTCCACACGCGATTGAGCGGGGTACGTGTATTTCGGGGGTGCGCGGGAAGTACCACACGCGATTCGGCCTGGTACGTGGATATCAGGGGTGCGCGGGAAGTTCCACACGCGATTGAGCGGGGTACGTGTATTTTGGGGGTGCGCGGGAAGTTCCACACGCGATTTGGCCGGGTACGTGGATATCAGGGGTGCGCGGGAAGTTCCACACGCGATTGAGCGGGGTACGTGTATTTCGGGGGTGCGCGGGAAGTTCCACACGCGATTCGGCCTGGTACGTGGATATCAGGGGTGCGCGGGAAGTTCCACACGCGAATGAGCGGGGTACGTGTATTCCGGGGGTGCGCGGGAAGTTCCACACGCGATTTGGCCGGGTACGTGGATATCAGGGGTGCGCGGGAAGTTCCACACGCGATTGAGCGGGGTACGTGTATTTCGGGGGTGCGCGGGAAGTACCACACGCGATTCGGCCTGGTACGTGGATATCAGGGGTGCGCGGGAAGTTCCACACGCGATTGAGCGGGGTACGTGTATTTCGGGGGTGCGCGGGAAGTTCCACACGCGATTCGGCCTGGTACGTGGATATCAGGGGTGCGCGGGAAGTTCCACACGCGATTTGGCCGGGTACGTGGATTTCAGGGGTGCGCGGGAAGTTCCACACGCGATTGAGCGGGGTACGTGTATTCCGGGGGTGCGCGGGAAGTTCCACACGCGATTTGGCCGGGTACGTGGATATCAGGGGTGCGCGGGAAGTTCCACACGCGATTGAGCGGGGTACGTGTATTTCGGGGGTGCGCGGGAAGTTCCACACGCGATTCGGCCTGGTACGTGGATATCAGGGGTGCGCGGGAAGTTCCACACGCGATTGAGCGGGGTACGTGTATTTCGGGGGTGCGCGGGAAGTTCCACACGCGAATCGGCCTGGTACGTGGATATCAGGGGTGCGCGGGAAGTTCCACACGCGATTTGGCCGGGTACGTGGATATCAGGGGTGCGCGGGAAGTTCCACACGCGATTGAGCGGGGTACGTGTATTTCGGGGGTGCGCGGGAAGTTCCACACGCGATTCGGCCTGGTACGTGGATATCAGGGGTGCGCGGGAAGTTCCACACGCGATTTGGCCGGGTACGTGGATTTCAGGGGTGCGCGGGAAGTTCCACACGCGATTGAGCGGGGTACGTGTATTCCGGGGGTGCGCGGGAAGTTCCACACGCGATTTGGCCGGGTACGTGGATATCAGGGGTGCGCGGGAAGTTCCACACGCGATTGAGCGGGGTACGTGTATTTCGGGGGTGCGCGGGAAGTTCCACACGCGATTCGGCCTGGTACGTGGATATCAGGGGTGCGCGGGAAGTTCCACACGCGAATGAGCGGGGTACGTGTATTCCGGGGGTGCGCGGGAAGTTCCACACGCGATTTGGCCGGGTACGTGGATATCAGGGGTGCGCGGGAAGTTCCACACGCGATTGAGCGGGGTACGTGTATTTCGGGGGTGCGCGGGAAGTACCACACGCGATTCGGCCTGGTACGTGGATATCAGGGGTGCGCGGGAAGTTCCACATGCGATTGAGCGGGATACGTGTATTTCGGGGGTGCGCGTGAAGTTCCACACGCGATTCGGCCTGGTACGTGGATATCAGGGGTGCGCGGGAAGTTCCACACGCGATTTGGCCGGGTACGTGGATTTCAGGGGTGCGCGGGAAGTTCCACACGCGATTGAGCGGGGTACGTGTATTCCGGGGGTGCGCGGGAAGTTCCACACGCGATTTGGCCGGGTACGTGGATATCAGGGGTGCGCGGGAAGATCCACACGCGATTGAGCGGGGTACGTGTATTTCGGGGGTGCGCGGGAAGTTCCACACGCGATTCGGCCTGGTACGTGGATATCAGGGGTGCGCGGGAAGTTCCACACGCGATTGAGCGGGGTACGTGTATTTCGGGGGTGCGCGGGAAGTTCCACACGCGAATCGGCCTGGTACGTGGATATCAGGGGTGCGCGGGAAGTTCCACACGCGATTTGGCCGGGTACGTGGATATCAGGGGTGCGCGGGAAGTTCCACACGCGATTGAGCGGGGTACGTGTATTTCGGGGGTGCGCGGGAAGTTCCACACGCGATTCGGCCTGGTACGTGGATATCAGGGGTGCGCGTGAAGTTCCACACGCGATTTGGCCGGGTACTTGGATTTCAGGGGTGCGCGGGAAGTTCCACACGCGATTGAGCGGGGTACGTGTATTCCGGGGGTGCGCGGGAAGTTCCACACGCAATTTGGCCGGGTACGTGGATATCAGGGGTGCGCGGGAAGTTCCACATGCGATTGAGCGGGGTACGTGTATTTCGGGGGTGCGCGGGAAGTTCCACACGCGATTCGGCCTGGTACGTGGATATCAGGGGTGCGCGGGAAGTTCCACACGCGATTGAGCGGGGTACGTGTATTTCGGGGGTGCGCGGGGAGCAGCACACGTGAATTGCACGTGTGGGTCCTCCCAGGTGTACCCTCTACACCCTCCACGGCCCCTGCAGGTGGCTCACACCACAGGGGCCTACCCAGCACATGTCCTGCAGGCACCCCATCCACCATGGCCATGCCCACCAGCCAACCCACATATCAACTAGCACTACTGCCCACCAAGGCATGTCCCCCTGCACCCCCACCCCCCAGCAGTGCAGGGGCAGCCTCAAACAGGCCCCCACTCATGTCCCCCTGCACCCCCACCCCCTAGCATCCAGGGGCACCCTCCACCAGGCCCCCACTCATGTCTCCCACCCCCCAGCACTGTGGGGCACCTGCCAGCAGGCCCCCACCCATGTCTCCCACCACCCCCACCCCCCCAGCATCCAGGGGCACCCTCCAACAGGCCCCCACACATGTCTCCCAGCACCCCCACCCCCTAGCATCCAGGGGCACCCTCCACCAGGCCCCCACTCATGTCTCCCACCACCCCCACCCCCCAGGGGCACCCTCCACCAGGCCCCCACTCATGTCTCCCACCACCCCCACCCCCCCAGCATCCAGGGGCACCCTCCACCAGGCCCCCACACATGTCTCCCAGCACCCCCACCCCCTAGCATCCAGGGGCACCCTCCACCAGGCCCCCACTCATGTCCCCCTGCACCCCCACCCCCTAGCATCCAGGGGCACCCTCCACCAGGCCCCCACTCATGTCTCCCACCCCCCAGCACTGTGGGGCACCTGCCAGCAGGCCCCCACCCATGTCTCCCACCACCCCCACCCCCCCAGCATCCAGGGGCACCCTCCACCAGGCCCCCACACATGTCTCCCACCACCCCCACCCCCCAGCATCCAGGGGCACCCTCCACCAGGCCCCCACCCATGTCTCCCATCCCCCCCACTCCCCAGCAGTGCAGGGCACCCTCCACCAGGCCCCCACACATGTCTCCCATCCCCCCCCACTCCCCAGCAGTGCAGGGCACCCTCCACCAGGCCCCACTCATGTCTCCCACCACCCCCACCCCCCCAGCATCCAGGGGCACCCTCCACCAGGCCCCCACACATGTCTCCCACCACCCCCACCCCCCAGCATCCAGGGGCACCCTCCACCAGGCCCCACTCATGTCTCCCACCACCCCCACCCCCCCAGCATCCAGGTGCACCCTCCACCAGGCCCCCACTCATGTCTCCCACCCCCCAGCACTGTGGGGCACCTGCCAGCAGGCCCCCACCCATGTCCAACTCATGTTCCCCACCCAACATGTCATCACAGTCCAGATCCCTGGTCTCTATGGTCAGCCCCCAAATGCAAAACACCCACCCGAGTATTGCATCCACCCACTCATATTCTGCAATTACATCACAGAACACCAATTGCAAGTTCCAAAACAAACACATGTCCCTCACATACACCCAATGGGTGTCAGTGAATCTCAAAACACATAACATGAAATGCATGAAAACAATGAGACACCACACATTGAAGTGCAACAAATAAATAATGTATTAAAGGAAAGATGAATAGAAACAAAAATGAAGAAACTGAAATGTGAATGGAAAAAATGAAAAGAAGCATGTCCGTCCAAAAAAAAGAAAAAATCAAAGAATATAGAAATCCAAAGTAATGTACTACAAAGTCAATGTCCACCAAACAAAATCCAATGTGAAAAAAAAACATAAGCCATTGATCCATGGATAATTTTAAAAAATAAAGTATGTACAAGTCCACAACTATGTACAAAGCAAGAAGCCAGGGTCCATCATCCCAACAAAATAAAGGAAACCTAACTAACTACACTAACCAATAAAAAAAACTATATACAAAAATGTGGCCAATGTCCAAAAGGTCCAAATGAAATAAAAACAAAAATGAAACTTAACACTACCTACATAACTATGTACAAGGGCAGCGGGCTAGTTCCACGGCTCACTTCTGGATGTGCCGGGCCAGGGCATCATCGAACTCCTCCTCTATGTCCCGGAGGCGGTCCTCCTCCATGGCCCCGAGGGTCCGCAGGGCCGTCGACGTGTCCACCTCCAAAGCCCTGCGGATTGCCTCGAGGCACTCGACCCGCCTCAGGGCCCTCTGCATGGAGTTCTCCGCCCTGACCATTGAGAGCCGTGCCTCTTCCGCCCGCTGCCGCTCCGCATCTATGGCGTGGCCCAACTGCTGCCACACGGAAGACACTTTTTGTCCTGGGTCCTCCTGCCCTCCGGCCGATGCCTGCCCCTCCGATGTCGAAGGCCCCGAGCCTTCATGGCTCCCACCATGGAGCTGCTGCTGCTGTGCCTCTGCCCCTGCACTGCCTCCTGCTGCCTGCACATCCTCCGCCGGCTGGGGTGCAGTCGTTGACGTGGCCACCCCTGCTGGACGTCCGACTCCCGACTGTGGCAGGGATGCCTCCTCCACCAGCCTGGCCGCACCGTCAGAGGCAGCTCCACAGGGCACCCAGGTGACTGATGGGTGGGAAGATGGCACAGAGGACGACTGGCGCGTATGGGGTCCAGCTGAGGAGGGGGTCGTGGCAAGCCCCATCAGACGGAGGAATCCGGCCTGGGTGACCTGTCCCAGCAGGCTGACATGGTCAACGAGCCATTCGAGATGACCTGCAGTCTCTTCATGAAAAGACTGCAGGTCGCCTCGCATGGCCCGTTGACGCAACGCCACTCCAGCCAGGACAGGCTCAACCCGGGCCTGGATAGCCACGTCCGCAGGCAGGGGAAGGCCAGTTGACGTCAGCTCATCCCCTGCCTGAAAACTGGTCTGGACATGGGCATCCCTGCTGGTGCAAGATGATGCAGGGACAGGATCAGGGACAGGATTGCACACAGGCACCTCCGCGGCGGCCTGTGCTGCCTCCTGTCCCTGGTCCTGCACTGCACCACTAGCACCAGTGGGATCCCCACCCCCAGACCCCGTCTCCGGTGCTTGCACGGCCTCCTCCTCCACCAAACCCCCCACCAACCTGGATGACTCTGTGCCATCTTCCCCCGTTGGGCCCTGTGGGGTCCCAGCTGCCCCTTCTGCTGCCGAGGAGTCCAACTGCAACCTCCGCCTCTTGGACCTCCCCCCGGCAGCTGCGGCCTGGGACGCGGCACCGGACTCCTCACTCCCCGACGAGATGACAACCTGGGAGGGGAGCCGGGCCTTGCGTCTCCGGCTGGCGGTGGGATCCCCGCCGCTGTGCTCCACAGCACCTTCTCCGCCCTCTTCATCAGTTGACGCTGCAGACAGGGAGAAACAAAACACAGGCATCAGGGCACTGTACAATGTACACATACACACATGACAGTTGTACATGAGTGGCATTGGCAAACCTCTGACATGTCATCACAATCCCCAACACACATGTCATTACAACTTGCACACACGAGCCATACCACAGCCATGTTGCAACTGCCAACACCATCCATACACATACAACAGCATCAGCAGGCAAAGGTGAGCCAGACATCACATGCAACACAGGAAGTGCACCACACATGTACACACACCACCACACTTGCATGCATGTGTACACCTCTGCTAAGTGTCGCAGTGTTCAGACGGGCATCCATGTCACATCTGCCAATCAGGCTTCCACATACCGCTGTCACATGCATCCATGTTGCATCACTGTTGCACCCTTGTCAAATACACACACATGCACATGTACACAGCGCTGATACAATCAGCTGAAAACAACATACATGCGTGACATCACGGACATGTCTACTCACATACACATTCATATAGACTTGTGTGCCCACACAACTGCATTTGGCATGCAAGCCCACACACACAGGCACCATCCATGTCTCACACATTACAGCCCTCGCATGTGTCAGCCCCACGGCCCTGTACACCCGCACCCATACTCGACCCCATACAAACAGATGTGCAACCTGCACACTACTGAACAATCACCACACGCACTGCTCACAATCAGGATGCATGTACACTCACCGCTCGACTCCAGACGGGTCTGCCTCTCAAGGACCTGGACGTGGAGCGCTGGGGATATGTGTTCCAGGACCCTCATCTGTTCTTCCGACAAGTGGCCCCGGCGCCCCTTGGCATCCGCTGCCTTCAAGAGGTGCCGGGCCTTGGTCAGGGTCCTGGACCTGAAGTCCTCCCAGCGCTTCTTGACATGTTGGAAGTCGCGGACTGCCACCCCCTCCGCGTTGATGGCAGTCACGATGTCAGTCCAGATCCGAGTCCGTCCTTCCTTGTCGGCGCGGCAACTTCCGAAGAGGGCATCATACTGGCCCAGGACTTGCCCCACCAGGACACCAACTTCGGTGGCACTGAAGCTGGTGCCCCTCTGCCTCTCTGGCCGGGGGTTGTCAGTGGTCACAGATGGAGTTGGCCCCGACATGACAACCCCAGAGGCAGGAGTGGGTGGGCAACTGGGTCCTGGGGCTGGGCTGTGGAGCGATGGAATCCCAGTCGGGAGTCTTTGGTTCCAGCAGGGGTGGTCACACCAACAGCACCCCTGGCTGATGTGCAGGCAGCAAATGGCAGGGCACGTGGGCAGCAGGCAGTCAGGCAGCAGCAGATGGCAGGTGGGAGCGTGCTCGGGGCTCTGGGGGGCAGTAGTTCGGCCTTCTGGGCAGGAGCGTGGTCTTCCATGTGCTTACGCGTGGCCAGCTTGATACGGAGTGATTAGGCACGTGAAAATTCTGCACGTCAGCGTGTAATTCGAGGAAAGGCCCTTAGCGCGTAAGCGCGTCTGCACGCATACGCATTTTCATTGGACCAAAGGCCCTCAGCGCGTGAGCGCGTCTGTGACGTGACGTGCGAGGGAGTATCCCTCATTGCACGTGATGACAGTACACACGTGGATCCCAACCAATCGCGTGTGAAAGTTCACGGGACCCCGAAACACACGTACCCCGGCCAATCGCGTGTGGAACTTCCCGCGCACCCCGAAACACACGTACCCAGGCCAATCGCGTGTGGAACTACCCGCGCACCCCGAAACACACGTACCCCGGCCAATCGCGTGTGGAACTTCCCGCGCACCCCGAAACACACGTACCCAGGCCAATCGCGTGTGGAACTTCCCGCGCACCCCGAAACACACGTACCCAGGCCAATCGCATGTACGCTCGCTGCCCTCCGATCACACGCGATGACACCAGAATACGGGAAACCAACGAGTCCGCCCACACGGAGGCGTCCCGCGCCCGCGCCCAGCATAAAAGTGCGCGCAAACAACAAACGCGTATATACAGCGACGATGAATGCCCCATTTGTTGCTGCAGTGATTGTGGGACACCGCAGGAGGAGGAGAATAGCCAGGGCACGCATTTTTGCACCACGGACAGGCCTTTTTGGGATGCCTGACGACCAGGTCTACGGCAGGTATAGGTTTCCACCCCATATCATCCTAGACCTGGTCAGGGAGTGGGAAGATGACCTCACATCCCCCACCCTTTGCTCCCAAGCATTGAGCCCCTTGGAGAAGCTGCTCAATGTCTTTCATTTCTTGGCCACTGGGTCGTTTCAGCGGACCACTGCCATAGTGGGGGGGGTCTCACAGGCCACGCAGTCACGCTGCCTACACCAGGTACTGGCAATCATGACAGCGCGCCCCTCAGTCCGCAGGCACATATACATGCCCAGAACACCCGCAGAAAGGCAGGCCGTTGTCCTGGATTTTTTCAGGGTGGCACACTTCCCCAAAGTGCTCGGTGCCATAGATTGCACCCATGTGGCCCTACGTCCACCTAGGGCCACTGAGCACATCTACCGAAACCGCAAGCACTGGCATTCCATCAATGTACAGGTGGTATGCGATGCAAAGGGAATCATCACCTCTGTGTATGCAAACTACCCTGGCTCCACCCATGACAGTTTCATATACAGAATGTCCGCCCTGAGCCGGGCCCTGGAAGCTGGGCAGCATGGTGACACATGGCTCCTAGGTGAGTACAAATGCCCTTGCACATGCATGCAAGTCACACACAGACAAATATACCAACCCCATTAATCTGAACAATTATCACCTCCCCAGGGGACAGTGCCTACCCTCTGAGCAACCACATGATGACGCCAATCCGGAACCCCACCACACCACCCCAGGTAAGATACAACGCTGCCCATATTGCAACCAGGGGCATAGTGGAGCGCACATTCGGAGTGCTCAAGTCACGTTTCCGCTCCCTTGACCGCTCTGGTGGGCAACTACTCTATGCACCAGCAGTTGTGTGCAGGATCATTGTGGCAGCATGTGTCCTGCACAATGTTGCAACACGGCAGGGCGTCCCGGTGGACATGGTGGTGCCCCCACATCCCCAACCACAGGCACAGGCGCTGCCCATGGGAGGGGACAGGGCACGTGGCGAGGTAGCCCGGACCCAGCTTGTGGCCACATTTTTCACCTAAACTCCCACCCCTGCGGAGTGCACACAGGCCTGGCACATACCAGGTGACAATCGATGATGACAAAGTGACAGTCAACTGTCACAACCCTACCACCCTGAGATAGTTGCCATGGAAGTGCCACATTGTCTGCATCCCTAGCTACTTAAACACAAGCTATCCTGTGCAACCAAAATGCACACATATGACATGTGACATGACATGAGCCATACACAAGTATTACAAGGCACAATGAGGCAGGGGGGGGGAACAAGGGAACACAGAGAATGGTACTACTAGGCCAGGTGTCATTGTGATTGTGCAAGTGCAGGGGTAGGGGGAAGGGAAAAGTGCAAGGGGGGGGGAGTCCAGTACAGGGGAAGTAGGCCAAACAATAATACATAGGTCGCCTGGTGGCAACTGCTAAGGTAAGTGCAGACGAGTTCTGGGAAGGGAGGGCTGTAGGGATAGAGAGACAGTACTGCAGTGCAGGGGTTGCCAGGGTGGCAGTGCAAGTGGACAGTGGCTGGGCCAGGGACCGAGGTTGGTGAGAGTGGCCCAGTTGCAGCTCCTGTGCAGTTCCAGTGAAGAATTCTGCAAGGGAGAGGCAGAGAGTAAGCAGAAGCAAAGAGGAAGGTCTTGAGGTGCTTCCTGAACTGGAGATGGTTCCCCTCAAGGTCAAATCAGGAAGTCGGTTTGAGGGGGAGGGCCCTGCTGCGGAGAGAAACCTACCCCCAGCTAGTTGCTCTGAGAAGCGGATGACCTGGACATGCAAGGTGTGCATCACACACACCTGCAAAACAGGCCATGGCCATCACTGTCATGACAGTCAAACCCTCCCAAACATCAACATGACATGGCAAGCAATACCCATACACCGACCCAGTAACGATAAGGTACACATTTCCATGTCCTAAATGTACAGTGGCATCGGACAATGATGCCTGACCCGGAATCCGATGAAATGACAGACCAACAAAATGTCCCACCAAAAATAAGTCGATTCCTAATGCATTACAACTGTCGTAGACGTAACATCACAATGAATGCCTGGCTATATGCACATGATGCATTGCAAAATGAACACTGCAGCTCATGTGTGCAATGTCCTACTCCTGCATCACACTGCTCAGCGCACAGCACAGTGAACAGCCATTGCGTGTGATGCACACCCTGAGCATCACATCTAAGTGACAGACTACATCAAACATCAAATTAGGCATGTACTCGAACCATAATCGGTCACAGAACATGTGCTGGCGGGACACAGTGGCCACCAGAAGGCAAACAGTGTACACGTGGATATGCAAGGGTGGGAGTACATGGAGTGCATCCGAGTGCAAGTGTGTGGTTCTGCAAGGACATGCACTCCACATATGCATGTGCACTCAAGTGACCATCAGTGTTCCCTACACATCACATGTGAACATCCACCATGTGTACACCCCAGCATGTCAAACCACTACTATCCCCTCGCACCTGAAAGGAAAACACAACACATGAACAGGCATTGATCAGCAGAACACAACATGTACATAGGACAACAACATTACAATGTCAGAGTTCCCATCACACTGCAGGGCAACGCAACTATCAACAACAACCCCCCCCCCTCGCAAATGACCATGACCCACTGAACAACTGCACCTGGGTCATGGAGCCTCCAACCCTCATTCCCACCTGGCCACAGGATCACCTTTACCCTTCGTGTCCATCTCCCACCTTGTGTGTAAAGAGATGCCTGAACCCTCAGAATCCACACTCATTTCCAAATTCACATAATCCAAGGCATGAAAAGGAACCCAAACACCCTCCAGTAGATGACTTGACATAGCAGTACGTCTCAAAGGCCAAGTACTACCACAATGATGCAACAACCAAGGTAGCACAGCAAAACAATGTCACGACTGGATGTGAGACATGTGTGGTACATGACATAGGATGATGCACCATGAATGGATGTGTACTGTCACAGATCCCCTGTACAGGCGCTGGAGTCTCATGAAACAACCACCCACACCATGTCCCGGGTGCCTGCAAGGTCAAACTCACACAGGCCCCTGAGATCCTGGTGGGGAAAGAGGTTCAGGGATATGCAGTCTGGACAGGTGTAGACACACTGGATGACTGGAATGCGTGGCAGGTGAGGGGAGCAGGAATGACACATGAAACCAGGGAATGCACGAAAATGTACAACCTGCATGAACACATGCACAATCCAAACAAACTTGGACATCATTGTCATGGCCTTCTGTAGTCCAGGCTCAGGAGTGGTACGAACCAACCACCCCCTCTAGGGTTTTGGCGCCTGCAAGTTCGGGGCTTACACAGGCATCCGCAACCCCAGTGGGGAAAGAGGGTCAGGGAACATTGCTTGGATAGGCATGGGAAGCAGGAACACCGGGTAGAGGGTACAGGTTTCGAAATTGCATAGGATCAAGGGTGATTAGGGTAAAAAACATACCAAATAGGACCACACATACATCCATGCATCAGTACACTCCCCAGCAAGCCTATGCAGGGCAGTTTGTAAGAAAATACAACAAGACACTTAGCTCTGGTTTTGAGTGCTGGCCTCCTGCCTGCGCACTCTCAGGTCCGGTTACAGGAGCACTGCAATGCTGCAAAGAGAGACACAGTCAGCAACCAGTACATGCCAATTACACAAAAACACAACACAAAACATGCCCCATAACAACATACACCTCTACAAACAGAAAATCTGTGCTCCATGCTTCGTACCCATATATAACATCAACCCTGTGACGGGTCATTCACAGTCAATGCAGTAAGTCAGCCGCTGGTGGGTGCGTGGCAAATGGAACACCAATGTGTCACAATTCACACAACATGCAATGTTCCCTGGGTAAGCAGACAGACCCATATGGCAAGCCATGACTACAGATCAAGTTGCGTACCACCATGACCAAAACAAAGTTGCCAGTGCATTTATCATGAAGTACGTGGAATAGACATGCACTGCACCCGAGTATGTCCCTTGCTGTATGTCCCTGTGAGCTGCCCCTTTCAATGTCTTGGAAGGCTACATGGTTGATACAAGTGCCTCAATGAACCTTGGTGTACCGCAGGGTATGTGCCACTGCCCCCGCATGTGTCCCAGACAACCCTACTATCAACAGCCATCAGTCCACAAACACATCTGAGCTGCATTCTGTGCTTCAACACCAATATTTGTCTAAGCTCACCCTCAATGCTGTGACTAAGCCTGCACGTGCAACTCGCCTGGTGCAAGCTTTGCTGTCTCGTGGCCCCCCTGTGATGCTCACCTTGCCTGGAGTTGCTTGGAACATGTCAGCAGTTCTAGGATGTGGGTCTGCAATCACTGTGGCTCTGCTTGTGCACACATGTGCATGTGGGCACCAACAAACGGGTCAGGAATTAGGTCGTCCAATGGGCCATGTCTGCTGGCAAAGGTGCTCTGATGCCTCATCCCCCTGCAGAAAGTGCATGAAACACATGATTAATGCATCAAAGTGATCTGTGTGTGTCTCATCAGGCATCTCATTACTTGACCATGTCAGAGAGTCACATCACAAATCACACCATCAGTCCGTCTTTCACCTCCAAAGTGTGGAACACTATCTACAGCATGATTTGCAACAAGCACGTGTACAGGAAAGATATGAAACATAATACACAATGCATAGCAATCAATGTCCACATTAATCATGACACGCCCCATCTAGCAAAAGCTGAACAGTGGACAATTACACCTAAATCATCCCCACTAGGGGTGTCAACACAAGTCAAAAAGCACCAGACATGCCACAGATATGACAGTCCAAAGCCCTTGTGTAAAAATCTGTTACACCGAACCATCCTTGCGAGCCCATGGATAAGGGAGGCAGGAGTGGCATATGTGAGTCAAGGAACCCAAGCAGCAAACACATACACAAGACAACCATGAAGGGCCCAGCTGGAACAGACAGTGGATGCCTTCAAAAACCACAAGGCACCGCACTGTCACATGTAAGCACAATAGACTACAAATTTTAAACTAACTCAACTATTAACTAATTACACTAACTAAGGAAAACCTACATTACCTATTTAAACTAACTATCAAACAGAAACTTAACTAACTAAACTAAAAGAAAAATCAAAAATGGCCACATACGACCCGGGGGGGAGGGGAGGCACCCAGGAGGGGGGAGGTACAGGGTGCTGCTCAACATCCACATGCGATGATGCTGAGCCAAAAAAAAATACCTCCATGGGCTCAACGCCTTCACAGCACGACCTATGTGGGAGATAGATGGTCGTCCGAGTCTGGCTCATCCTGGAAAGGAGGACGTGGCACAGTAGCCTGGCCACGCCTAGCCGCAGCTTGCCCCTCGTCGGCAGCAAGTCTGCCGGACAGGTGAGCCTGGTTCTGTGTGGCGATGTTACATAGGTCTGCATGCAGGACCTCACGTGATACACGTGCTTCCTCTTGCAAGGTAGCACGTGTAACACGGAGTTCCTCCTGCAAGGCCTGGCTGGACAACCGCTGCACCTCCCGGCAAGCCTGTAGCTCAGCCGAGATGGTGCGCTCAAGCTGTGCAAACCTCTCCTCTGCCTGCTGCCTCTGGGACATCATAAGGACACCCAGAGTGGATCTGAGGGAGGCATACTCCTCCCTCAGGGCATCCATGTGCGCCTCTGCGTGAGCAGCAATTGCTTGACGCAGAGACGACATTTCAGCCTGGCGTGCCCTGTCTGAGGCCGCCATGCCCAGCCTGAGTGAGCGGGCCGTGGACCGTGCCGCCTGCTGCTGGAGTAGCACCTGCCTAGCAGGGGGGAGCACAGATCGGGCCACACGCTCCATGCTGTCAGCGATGTTCTCCATTGCTGCCCCCTGCCGTTCTGAATTGGCAGTCATGTCTTGCTCCCACTCAGTATACAGCGGTTGCGCGCGGCGACCGCGTTGCCGGGCTTGACCCCTGCGGGACCCAAGGACCGGGGGTCCTCGCTGTGTTGGCACCGCCTGCGGCTGCACGACTTCATGCCCCCGTCGACGTGATGTCCCAGGCACATCAGTGACTGGTGTGGAGGGTGACCCTGCGTCCCGATCCACCACGGGCGGAGGAACCAAGACTGTCTGATCCCTCAGTGCAGGGGTCGCAGACAGAGGAGTGTCCACATCAGAATCACTCACCCCTGACACATGGACTTGATGGTCATCCAACTCAACATGGACGTCAGAGTCGTCATCAAGGCTGGACTCATAGACAGCCAGAGACAGGATGGACTGCAGCACTTGGGGGTTTTCGTGGCCTACCACCCCACGACCCCCACTAGTGCCGGGTTGATGTGGTCTTACCAACCCTGTGTCTGGCATGACAACACCATCCTCTGCATCCATTGCGTCATCACCTGAAAAATAGAGAGGAAAGGGTCAGTACACATGTCAGAAGCACACAACACACACACACACACCGACAGCAAAGGCATCTGGCAGACATGTGACACACAACATATGACCTTGCATGCATGCTGGGTCTACTTAGAATAGCTTCTGTGATCAGACCTGTTGAAAGGTGGCAGTTTGCATGGAAGTGGGTCTATGCAGTGCAGAAAATGTGTACGCCACTCACTACCTACATGTACAAGCACTCCATGGTGTGTGCCAGGAAATGTGAAGGCAGTGCAATGTCAAAATCAGACATCACGTGCATTGTGTATTCAATGTGTACCATGTCTAGAAGGCAAGCACCCCTCCACCCCAGTACCAAAGCAGGGATGCCTAGCATGGTATCAAAAGGCTGACCATACACCTGTGTATTGACAAGCAGTGTTGACTGGCATCAACAGCTTAATGTGATTTCAATTACAACACTGCAAATGATGCTGGGACAGTGGGCAGGACACATGATGGAAGATCCGGAGGCCGGCCACGTGTGTAGAAGACACGACAGGAGTTGGACAGAGTCATTGGCCATTGAACAGGCTGAGGCCTGTGAGCCACACAGATTGTCAGAGCCTAAACATGTGTGCAACGCAGGACTGAGCCACAGTTGACATGGGGAGGCCGATAATATGGCAGGCAATGTATGTAACCAAGGACTCATATTACAGTGATCATCCAGTCAAGGACACATAGGGGCATGTGTGCAATGCACATGGAGCATGAATGGGCACTCATGTCCCTGCGGGACATCTGACCCATGCACAGTACAAGTGGGATGCCCTGCATCGAGTACTAAGGCTGTACCACACGGCATATGTCTGGCAGTTTCTAAGCTGGAAGTTAGCATCTACACAGGACACATGAACATGAAACTACACATTGGCAAGAATGTAGCAGACCAGTGCAAAGGTGGAACTGGGGTGCAGAGTGGCGGAGGAGGGGCAAGGGAGCATGGCCACATGGAGTCCCGCATGCAGGCAGAGGAGACATGCATGACGGTGGCATTGCATTACTTACACATCAGAACCATGTACAGGTCACATGTAGCAGCAATCATGCACAACACATCCCACATGTGAAACACACACGTCCTCAACAACTACGCATCAACACTCACTGGACTGGGCATCAAAGTCCAGCATCTCTCCCACACCTTCGACCAATTCTGGTGGTATGAACTCCGCAACGAGAGCCTCATGCGGAGTGAGTTCTTCCTCCTCTGGTGCAGGCCCACCGCCAGTCACCAGAGTCAAGTTGTAATTTGAGGCACGCTTGGCCTTAGTGCTGCGCTTGATGTCATTCCAGCGCTTTTTGCACTCCTGCGCCGTGCGCACCTCATGGCCGAATAAACTGACATGTTCCGCCACATGCTTCCAGTGGGTGTCACGTTGGGCAGCCGTAGTCTGACTATTGGCACCCACTAGCATGTCACGGCTGTGTCCCCGCACGTAGTCCACGAGGAAGTCCAGTTCCTGCTTACAGAAAGGCTTCTTCCTCGACGTGCAGGAGGTCGTGGCTGTGTGTGGGGTCCCAGCCTGTGCTGCAGATGCAACCTTCCTCCTCTTGGACTGTGGCGCAGACCCTGGCTGGCTAATGCCGCCCTGACCAGTATGGCCAGTGGGTTGGGTGGATTGAGCCGAGGGAGTGGCAGGTGGAGGGATGACCAAAGGCCTGACTTGTGTCAGTGGCAGCTGGGTGCCCACTAATGGACCCTGCGCAGCAACATCAGCTGTGGCAGGGTCATTGACCGCAACGGTCCTGGTTGGCAGACTCACAACCGGGGTGCTGTTGGGTGCATCTGCCCCTGCACTTGCCAACACCCGGCTGTTCGGGGCAGCAGATGACATGACTGCCCCAGGGACACGTGTCTTGGTCTGAGCAGCCCGGCCTGCCCCAATGGTTTCCCCCCTGGCCTGTTGGAGATCTACCAAGGGCTCTTCAAGTGCCAACGCAGCCTGCGCTGGCAGACCCTGAGCCTGGGTGGCGGTGTCCACAACTGCACCTGCAGCTACCGCTACCCTTGGGCCCGTGGCAGTCGATGGAACGGACTGCCGGGTCATACGGGTGCCAGTGCCAGATGCAGGAGCTGCATCCCCCTGAACCACAGGGGGTGGTGGCATGGCTGCACCGACACATGGCACAACATTGTGCTCAAGTGGCGCACCCCTGCCTCTTCCCCCTCTGTGGCTGCCCTGGACACCCTGGAGTCCCCCTACTCCCTGGTCACCACGGCCACGTCCCCGACCACGCCCGCCACGAGGAGGACGCCCAGCTGAGGCGCCCCTCACCTTTGGTAGCCTCCCTACCATGGCACAGATGTTATAGTGCTGGCACAGATGGAGTGGTGCCAATGGGAGGTGTACAGCACAATTGACCTGGGCAATTGGGGTGAAGGGGGTGGGAAGCAAGATGTTAACAGCCCCCCTGCACCTGCAAGGCTGTATGTGACCCCGGTGATGTGTTGACGGGTCACGCAACGCTCAGGCACCCCAAAACTGCAGTAAAACCGTGCATGCAACCCTGCAGCCTACGTGCGTGGATTAAACCTCCCGCAGTACGCGGTGGCACCCAGTAACACGTATAACGCGTACGCGTGGGACACGCAGGCTACGATGACATCGAAAATGGGTGCGATACACAGGGGCACCCGCAGTGGGAAAAGGAGCGTTTGCGACTCACCGTCTGACTAGCGCGATGCAGAAAAACACGCGTAGCCAATACCCCCGCCAAAAGAAGAGATACGTCCTTGAGAGCTGTGAAGTAGATGGCGCGCGAAACAACTGGAAGCAGCAACACACGTCGGTCTCCACGAAAGGCACGTACAGCGAACTGCTGGGCCCGCTCACCTTTAACCCGTGCTGAGGGAAAACGCACGCGCGCGTCAAGTCACATGCGGACGTGCACTTTTTCACGTTTGATTACGCGCATTACACGCGGACGTGCAGTTTTTCACGCGCGCACGCTTATGCATGGGCCCTTTCCTCCTATTACACGCGGACGTGCAGTTTTTCACGCGCGCTTACGCGCATTACACGCAGCGTGCAGATTTTTCACGTGCCTAATCACTCCGTATGAAGCTGGCCACGCGAAAACGCACGGAAGACCGCGCTCCTGCCCAGAAGGACACTTCACTGGCCCCCAGTGCCCCAAGCAGCCTCCCACATGCCATCTGCTGCTGCCTGCCTGCCTGCCTGCTGCCACCGTGCCCTGCCATTTGGTGCCTGCACATCAGCCATCTGCAGGGGTCCAGTTGCTGTGTCCACCCCTGCTGGTACAGAAGAGTCCCGACTCAAATGACATCGCTCCACAGCCCAGCCCCAGGACCCAGTTGGTCAGCCACTCCTGCCCCTGGGGTTGCCATGTGGAGCACATCCACATCTGACACCAGTTGCAAACCCCGGCCAGAGGGGCAGAGGGGCAGAGGGGCACCAGCTTCACTGCCACCGAAGTTGGTGTCCTGGTGGAGCAAGTCCTGGGGCAGTATGATGCCCTCTTCGGATCGTCCCGCGCCAAGAGGGAAGGACGGGAGAGGACGCGGAGGGGGTGGCAACCCGCAACATCCAGAAGGTCAAGAAGCGCTGGGAGGACTTGAGGTCAAGGACCCTCATGAAGGCCCGGCGCCTTGTGGAGGGGGGCCGGGGCCGCATGAGTTCCATCCAGTTGAGGGTCCTGGAACGCATACACCCAGCGCTCCACGCCCAGGTCCTTGAGAGGGAGACCCGTCTGGAGTTGAGCGGTAAGTGGCCAAGCATTGCTGTGTGAGACAGGGCATGTTGCAGTGTGCTGGTTGTCTGATACCTGCCTGTATGTGTGACATAGGCCATGTACGCATGTATGTGTGCAGGGACATCATGGTAATGCATGTGCGACCTGTAATGTGTGAACCGCATGGTTGTTGCATGTGTTTGAATGTGACATGGGGAGCCCTGTGCAGATTGCACACATGACAGCATGGAAGTCTCTGTTCCTGGACATGGGTGGGGGCCTGGTGGAGGCTGCCCCTGGTGGCTGGGGGGTGGGGGTGGTGGGAGACATGTGTGGGTGCCAGGTGGAGGGTGCCCCTGGATGCTAGGGGGTGGGGGTGCAGGGGGACATATGTGTGGGGGCCTGGTGGAGGGTGCCCCTGGTGGCTGGGGGGGTGGGGGTGCTTGGAGACATGGGTGGGGGCCTGGTGGAGGCTGCCCCTGGTGGCTGGGGGGGTGGGGGTGCTTGGAGACATGGGTGGGGGCCTGGTGGAGGCTGCCCCTGGTGGCTGGGGGGTGGGGGTGGTGGGAGACATGTGTGGGTGCCAGGTGGAGGGTGCCCCTGGATGCTAGGGGGTGGGGGTGCAGGGGGACATATGTGTGGGGGCCTGGTGGAGGGTGCCCCTGGTGGCTGGGGGGGTGGGGGTGCTTGGAGACATGGGTGGGGGCCTGGTGGAGGCTGCCCCTGGTGGCTGGGGGGTGGGGGTGGTGGGAGACATGGGTGGGGGCCTGGTGGAGGCTGCCCCTGGTGGCTGGGGGGGTGGGGGTGCTGGGAGACATGAGTCGGACATGTGTGGGGGCCTGGTGGAGGCTGCCCCTGGTGGCTGGGGGGGGGTGGTGCTGGGAGACATGTGTGGGGGCCTGGTGGAGGCTGCCCCTGGTGGCTGGGGGGTGGTGGTGCTGGGAGACATGGGTGGGGGCCTGGTGGAGGCTGCCCCTGGTGGCTGGGGGGTGGGGGTGCAGGGGGACATATGGGTGGGGGCCTGGTGGAGGCTGCCCCTGGTGGCTGGGGGGGTGGGGGTGCTGGGAGACATGGGTGGGGGCCTGGTGGAGGCTGCCCCTGGTGGCTGGGGGGGTGGGGGTGCTTGGAGACATGGGTGGGGGCCTGGTGGAGGCTGCCCCTGGTGGCTGGGGGGTGGGGGTGGTGGGAGACATGTGTGGGTGCCAGGTGGAGGGTGCCCCTGGATGCTAGGGGGTGGGGGTGCAGGGGGACATATGTGTGGGGGCCTGGTGGAGGGTGCCCCTGGTGGCTGGGGGGGTGGGGGTGCTTGGAGACATGGGTGGGGGCCTGGTGGAGGCTGCCCCTGGTGGCTGGGGGGGGTGGTGCTGGGAGACATGGGTGGGTGCCTGGTGGAGGCTGCCCCTGGTGGCTGGGGGGTGGGGGTGCTGGGAGACATGGGTGGGGGCCTGGTGGAGGCTGCCCCTGGTGGCTGGGGGGGTGGGGGTGCTGGGAGACATGAGTCGGACATGGGTGGGGGCCTGGTGGAGGCTGCCCCTGGTGGCTGGGGGGTGGGTGTGCTGGGAGACATGGGTGGGGGCCTGGTGGAGGGTGCCCCTGGTGGCTGGGGGGGTGGGGGTGGTGGGAGACATGAGTCAGACATGGGTGGGGGCCTGGTGGAGGCTGCCCCTGGTGGCTGGGGGGTGGTGGTGCTGTGAGATGTGTGTGGGCCTGGTGGAGGCTGGCCCTGGTGGCTGGGGGGTGGGGGTGCTGGGAGACATGAGTCGGACATGGGTGGGGGCCTGGTGGAGGCTGCCCCTGGTGGCTGGTGACTGGGGGTGGTGGGAGACATGGGTGGGGGCCTGGTGGAGGCTGCCCCTGCACTGCTGGGGGGTGGGGGTGCAGGGGGACATGAGTGGGGGCCTGCTGGGGGGTGGGGGTGCAAGGGGACATGTGGCTTGGCTGGGGGGCATGCCCATGGTGGATGGGCTGCCTGCGGGACATGACCAGGGGTGCAGGGTAGTCCCCTGTGGTGTGGGCTGCCTGCAGAGGTCGTGGAGGGGGTAGAGGGGAGACCTGGGAGGACCCACACTGGCAATTCACCTCTTCAACTTCCCGCACACCTACGTAATACACTGCCCCACTCGCACAGGCCCAATCGCGTGTAGGATTTCTCGCGCACCCCTGAAATCCACGTACCCA
Source organism: Ambystoma mexicanum (assembly GCF_040938575.1). Taxonomy (NCBI): domain Eukaryota; kingdom Metazoa; phylum Chordata; class Amphibia; order Caudata; family Ambystomatidae; genus Ambystoma; species Ambystoma mexicanum. Next base: position 1,124,818,259 of record NC_090936.1, on the reverse strand, counting down.
GGCCAATCGCGTGTAGAATTTCTCGCACACCCCTGTAATCCACGTACCCAGCCCAATCGCGTGTAGATTTTCTCGCGCACCCCTGAAATCCACGTACCCAGGCCAATCGCGTGTAGAATTTCTCGCGCACCCCTGAAATCCACGTACCCAGCCCAATCGCGTGTAGATTTTCTCGCGCACCCCTGAAATCCACGTACCCAGGCCAATCGCGTGTAGAATTTCTCGCGCACCCCTGAAATCCACGTACCCAGGCCAATCGCGTGTAGAATTTCTCGCGCACCCCTGAAATCCACGTACCCAGCCCAATCGCGTGTAGATTTTCTCGCGCACCCCTGAAATCCACGTACCCAGGCCAATCGCGTGTAGAATTTCTCGCGCACCCCTGAAATCCATGTACCCAGCACAATCGCGTGTAGAATTTCTCGCGCACCCCTGAAATCCACGTACCCAGGCCAATCGCGTGTAGAATTTCTCGCGCACCCCTGAAATCCACGTACCCAGGCCAATCGCGTGTAGATTTTCTCACGCACCCCTGAAATCCACGTACCCAGGCCAATCGCGTGTAGAATTTCTCGCGAACCCCTGAAATCCACGTACCCAGGCCAATCGCGTGTAGAATTTCTCGCGCACCCCTGAAATCCACGTACCCAGGCCAATCGCGTGTAGAATTTCTCGCGCACCCCTGAAATCCAGGTACCCAGGCCAATCGCGTGTAGAATTTCTCGCGCACCCCTGAAATCCACGTACCCAGGCCAATCGCGTGTAGAATTTCTCGCGCACCCCTGTAATACACGTACCCAGGCTAATCGCGTGTAGAATTTCTCGCGCACCCCTGAAATCCACGTACCCAGGCCAATCGCGTGTAGATTTTCTCGCGCACCCCTGTAATACACGTACCCAGGCCTATCGCGTGTGGGGACACCGGCACACCCCTGAAATACACGCTCCCCGCACTGCGTTTGCTGCTGCCCTTTGCGCTGGATTGGGGATTCTGATGGCTTTTCCCTGCGCAAGGGGCGTTCTTGGGGGCGTAACTGACGCTGCTGCAGGGTCGCTGCGCCACTCTGCGCCACGGCTGGTTGTGGATGTTGGAATCCATGAATACGCTGTGCGCCTGAATGTGTTTCGGCGCACGCGGCTGGCGCAGCCTACCGCACGCGCACACTGTGCGCCAGCCGCGTGCGCCACTTGTGCGCCGAATTCTATGAATTGGCCCCTAAATGTAACAAATCAAGTCGGTGAGCCAAGGTTTCTTATCATACAACGTACATCTCTATGACGTTTGAACCAGTACTCTTTCGTACCACGCATGTTTGCTAACAGATTTGTAATGCTTGATTGTAAAACCTCATCTTTTTCTTGCACTTTTTGTATTAATTGTGTAGCTGACATATTTTGAAAGTGAGTTCCTGATTTCAATATGTGTGCAACTCCGTAACATAGAGTTGCTAGTTCACTTTCAAAGAGTAGCTGGAATATCTATTCCACATTTTGTCTAAATCTGTGATCTTCCGAATACATTAGTAATGAGCGGTATTCTGATGCTGTTATCTGAGTGGGTCTATCATCGTACCTTCCTTCTTTGCCAGTAGGAAATAGTAGAGGAAAAGCAGTTGCTTCTATACTTTTTTCCCATATGCTGATTGGTGATCCTTTGGTTTATTGCATTTGGTATGTTTCCAGTGCATCATCTATGGTGTCATTAGAGTGTAATGGATGAATTGTATAATGGTCTAAAATATTGGATAGTGTAGCAGGATCTAGAAGTTCAAATTGACCAGTTTCTGGTGACTCTTGAATTATTTCAGTTGTTTCCCTTAAGTTTTCTTCAATATTTATTTCTTTGTAGTATCCATTATTGTCTTTTAGATATTACAAGGCTTGTCTAACTCTATGTAAGTCTATGAGTTGTTGCCAATTTCTTTTGTCTTTTGGTGGTACACCATTTACTAAGACCATTAAAGATTGCTCTATTGGACGTTGCACTCCCAGAGTGTGCACATTTTCTTTCAGATCTAATGGTAAGTAAACTACTTTGCCACAAATGCCTTTCACCAATTCAGAGGGAGGTATTTTGCTGTTTTTGGTTGAAGGCGTATTATTGCTTGAAATGTGTGCACTGTTTGAATTATAATGCTCTCATATCAATTGAGTTGTTGCAGGGGTTTTGGTAGTGGGAATAATTCCAAGTTATTTGTGATAGCACGTGAAGGAGTTTGGTTGTTGTCAAGTTTTGTAGTGCAGTAACTGCTAAGTATTAAGTGGTCAGTTATTTCGTATTTGTTTTCTGCTGTAAGGTAGAGAGCTAATTCAATTTGAAATCTTCATTGTCTTCTATTTTGTATGTTACGTCTACAGTTTTTGTGTTTTTGTGTTACTTTTACACACACACACACACATGGTTTGGTACTTCAGCGGATGTACTTTTAAATTTTTGTATTTCTTTTTTGTATCTGTGCAGTAGAAGGTTGCCATGTGTAGAATTGTTGCTAGTCTGTTGTAAAGCTATTGAATTATGTAAGTGGCTTTCACTTCCAAAATATTTTCTCTGGATATGGTTGATCTCTTTGAGTAGGTATTTGGGTGTACCATGTAGAAGAGTGTTATTTAAATTGACTAGTGCTAAAGCAGGACTTTTAGCATAGTACACTTTATAGACTTGATTTCTTATAGTTGAATGATGTGCTGATATCATTTTGGTATGATGGAAGGTGCTTTTGAAAATAGGTCCTGAAATGCAGGCTAATGAATGTTCTTTTAGTCCTGTGTCTTTGCGCACTGGACAGTTATCCATATTTTGCAGCACTTTCATTTTGATTTTGTCTTTGCCTTTCACATACTGTTTGAGGAACTGGTGTAAACATTTGAAACATTTTTTGGGAATGTTACACATTGACATGCATGGCCATTTGTATACTGGATGTTCTGGTTCAGTCGAATGGAGAGGTAATTCTGAGTTTTCTGGGGATATTTTTGTAAGCAGTATTTCTTGTTCCATTATGGCGTTATTAATTTTTTCATAACCTCGTCCACTGCTATGTACTGCAATTGTGTTTGTTTGGTTTTGTGTGTATGCTTCATCATTAAAATATGGTTATGTGCTCGTGGTGTGACTCCATTCACCTCCACAGATATTTAAGAAGTTATTTTTGCTGACATTCCATTTACTGAGAAGTTTTGTTTGTAATTTTGTAGTTAGTTTTGTTAGTGCTTTCATTCTGTTTAACACTAAAATGAATAACTTTCTTTTGAGAAGGATTGCACTGTCTAACAAAGCCTCTAAGATACATTTTCTATGGTAGGTTTGAAGGGTTGTGGATGATTTGTCTCCTGTTTTTATAAGATTCTGAAGGACTCCGTGGGGGAACATTTTTGCTAAAATACTTTTTTTTTGGTATGGTTACTTGCTAGTATATCAAGATTTATAGGAACAGTTTTAGCAGTAGTGGTAGCTGTATTTTTGTTAATCATTTTCTGTTTCGTTTTACATTTTGATAGAGGAGGCAAAGTTCCTGTACTGGAAGCTTGTTTTGTTTTGCTAAATGACTGTATTAGCTGTTTTGTTTGAACTTTTTGTACTAACTCTGGTAGAGATGGATGCTTATTTTGGACACTTTTATTTTGATTTGCTCTACTTATGTGTTGCTTTCTATGGACTTGCTTTTTGGTATGCATTCTTTGGGGTCTGTTGAAAAAAAAAAAGAAGGTATGAGTTGGGCCGTTCTGCAATGTATGTGTGCTGTGTGCGTGAGTGTCTGTGTATGATGGGAAAGATGTATGTGGTGGTGTGTGATTGTGCAGTGGTCAGCTGCAATTAGTTGGGAAGGCTATTCTTCTATTTGTGTGTTACTAAACTGCGGTTCAGATGAGAGTATAAAGTGAGCTAGTGGTGAGAATAAGCATTAATAGTAAACCTAATGGTATACAATTGAAACAGTTCTTTGTTTTGTAATACTAACATTCTAGGGGTTGAGTATGTTATTTGAGTTCCAGAAAGATAGGGATTTGTGTGCCATTCTGCCTGCTAATCCCTTTTTAATAAATGGGGATTTGTGGACAGAATGGTTCAGAAATCTCTGTTTTTTTGGTGAGCAAATTACATGAATGAACCAAAAAGTGTGTTTGAGGAACAGTAAGAATATTAAGGTAGTATTGTACTTACTTATTGTGGAATGAGCAGGTTTCTTCGGATATGTTGTTTGTAGTTCAGATGCTGCTGATTTTCAGGAGAGTGGTCTTCACTGCAACTGTAAAAGAAAGAAGTTAGTAATTGTGTGTGTTTATAGCACTGATGTTAATGTAGACGTTGATTTTTATGTTTTTGTAGTAGTTTTCTTGTTTGATATCTGAACATAGTGTTGATTTGACTATGTGCAGCCTTTATATTTTATTTACAATATGTTAGTTCAACACGCTTTGCAAATGAGTAGAATTTTAAGTGTATGAAATTCACTTGCTTTTTTTAAATGTGTGTTGTAGATAGGAGACAGGTTTGGAAGTGACAGTTGATTACAGTAGATGGGAAAAATTTCAATACGTTCATTTTATAGGTTATGCATGTTTAGTGGCATTACTGTGTTTATATGCATTCATAAGAGTTCTACATGTACATACATGCCAACATTTTGTAGCAGCTGGGAGGGGGATTCTCTCCGAGCAATCGGGAGAGCTGAATTTCCCTGTTAGATAGCATTGGGATTAGAATAATTTTACGAGGGAGGCAGTACAAAACAGCAACATTTTTGCTAATGAAATCGGGAGTCTCCCACCTAAATTAGCAGGGTTGGCATGTATGCATGTACTGTGAATATAATATCGGGAACATTTATTTTTCCCATAGTATTGCATTGGGACTAGCATTAATTTAGGTGGGAGATAGTAAAATATGCTGTGATTTTTCAATGAAAAATCGGGATTCTCGTGCCTAAATCGGGAGGGTTGGCATGTAGGTATAGGTTATGCGGGAGGCAGTAAAAAATAGTGTGATTTTTCAATGAAAAATCAGGAGTCTTGGGCCTAAATTGGGAGGATGTATGTATAGGTTATGCACGTTTAGGGGCATTACTCTGTTTATATGGATTCATAAGAGTTGTACATGTACTGTGAATAAAATATGCATACCTGTAGTTTGTATTCATGGATGTGGATATGAATGCAGCTGTAAGTAGAAATCTTTGAGACTTGTAGAGTAGTTTTTGTGGTAGGTGCTTTCCAATGATATGAGACTTGTACTCAGAGTGATCAACAGTACATTTGAAGTGTGAATCTCTGATGATGGAGTTAGATGTAGAGGTCTTGGATGTGATTGGTGTATGGTTGTGTGACTGATTAGCTGTATCCAATGAGGGAATGGCACAGAGAGTGATGTGGAAAGGGTAGAAGGGCTGGTAAGAGTTACGTGCTGCGCGGACACTGCGGCTGTTCGCGGATAGGGTGTGCCATATCCGGAGTTTTCCAGCAAATCCAGTATGGAAAGGGGAATGTAGGGATCAGCCAATCAGATGTTGACGTTGTGGATTTATGTAGAAAGAGACTGTGTGTCGTGAAGATGGCAGAGGTGGAGAAAGTCAGGGTATTGGTGCTCAGAGATATCTTTGTACATGCTTTACAGCAGTATGCTCAATGTAGGCATGTGGCAAACAATTTCGATGTTAAAGGAGTGGAGGTGGTTTGGAGCGCTGTGCCTGATTGCAATGTAGAGCGAATTCGACAAGTTTGTGAAGATATGGGCAGGATGAACAGTCCCCATCTGGCAGTTTTGCACTATGGTGCTTTCCATTTGGGCTACGTCAGTGCCCCTACTTTGTTGGCAGATTTGGAACAGTTGGTTCAAGCAGTAATGAACATCCGTCCAATTGTTCTGTTTTTTGTCCTCAGCAAAACATTGCTAGGTGTGCAGTCAACCGAGGCATGTCTGCTTTCATGCTTTGAGCTGGTATGTTTTTCTGTAATAATGAGAATATTGATTCGAGTAATGCTGTTTATTTTGAAGAAGATGGCATTTCCTTATCTTTTTTGGGAAATGCCATGCTGTTTTGGAATTCAAGTGTTGCTTTGGAGAATGTTATGTGAAGATTTTAGTAGTAAAGTAAGAAGAAAAAAAAAAGAAAAAAAAAGAAAAAAATACAAAATAACAGGTGTCTGTCAGGCATCTGCAAAAAATAAAAAAAATAAACGTCTCTTTTCAGAGCCAACCTCAAAGGGGTCACGCTGAGATTTTTGATATTTCTGCGGACATGGCGGTAGTCCGCGGCCAGCGCGTATTACATACGGGGATTCTGGGGTGGAGAGGCATGCAAATGAGAATGAGAGGAGCTAGGGATTGGTCAGCAAAGTTTACTGGGTGTGTTGTGTAAGGAGAGATTTTGTCAGAATGTCTTTTTCCTGAGAGTAGAACAGATAGCTATGGCTGTGTGTTTCTGAAAACAGATTATCTGGATTTTGGGAGACTCGTGGATACATTGGTTGGAGGTGCATGCAGAACGTTGTGGAGTAGCTGCAGATGTTGGATTCCTTCATGTGGAAGTGCACTGGAATGGAGTGTGTGGAATGAAGTGGCTGGACTTGGTACCTCTATGTGCTACTTTAGAGACAGAGAATCATCCAGACATAATTATAATTCATTGTGGAGGGAACAGTTTAGGACATGTGTCTGGAATTTTTTAACAATTTGCAATGAAAGAAGGACTTGGGAAGGTCATGGACATGTTTCCAAATTCCCAAGTAATTTTTTCTCATATTGCGCAAAGACAAATGTGACTGCGTTCTTCTTCATTTGGTCTACAAATGGAGAAGCGAGGCGCAATGTCAATAAGGCTGTTTGTGCCTTTCAGAGAGATGTTGTCATGTCCTCTTTTCACAATGAAAATATTATGTTTCTTAGCACATACATTTTTCGCAGCGATGGAGTCCATCTTACCTATGCTGGCAATCAGATTTTTCTGAGAAATGCACAAAATGCATTCCAACCTTTTTGGAATTATAGTAATCTATTTTGCTGTAGATGTTGACGATTTCAAGTTTTTCAAACACACAAAAACACCACCAAAAGGCTATTTTCAGAGACACCACTTTCTCGGAGAGAAAAGTGCATTGGTTTTGCTAGGACAGCACCCTACAACTTTATATGTCCTAGAACTGTCCAAAGACTTCCGAAAATGCACAGGGCCCTGCACTCTTTATTTCCCACTTTTATTTTTAAACTGTGAAAGGCGGCTCTGAAAAGAGCCTTTTTTTTTGGATTGTTGTTGTTTATATATTTTTGGGTTATTTACACATGACACACTTGGAGAGGAGGGGAAAGGAGGGTAAGGAAGCAACACCAACCAGAGGGATGAGAAAGGGCAGGTGGGGAGAGAAAGATGTAGGGTGGGCCTTACTTAGGTAGGTAGCAGGTCTTCTGGTGCTCTGTGACTGTAGGCTCAAAAGCACTTCGAAGACTCTCCCCCCTGCAGAGTACTGTGTCGCAGTACATACACAATATTGTGACCCTCGAAAGGTAAGTGTCAACAGCATCTCGAATGGCCTGTGAAGCAGCTGGAGGGATGAGCTCTCCCACAGGAGTGGCTCTTGTGGTGAGAGGAGCTGAAACAGAGGATGCTGTAGAGGAACTCAACCTAATATGTTGATCACAAGGTACAACCTTGCAAATGTCCCCACTGTGGAACAACGTTAGGTGTTGCTTCATGGATGTCGTACCAAAGCTGTATGAACCACGTCCCCCATGACTCAGCACCATTTTGCATTGTTTGCAGGTGACCTTCTTCAAACGTGCTTTACCATGAATGGTAAACAACCGCCACACCCAAGACTCCCGGCGAGTGCTAGTAGTAGGGAATTCCTCAACCTCATTCTCTTCATCCTCTTCATCCTTATTCTCTACATCCTCACGCCTGTTCCCCTCTGCAGGCCCTTGGGGAGGTGGTGGTTGTGGAGGGTTTGGGGGTGGTGCTGAGGCAGATGTAGCAACAGCTGCCATGGATGCCATCGGGGTTGATGAGATTATCTCAGCAAGAGCAGCAAAGGCAGCAAAAGTCAATTTGCAATAGCCAGAAGTACAATTAAGATCAGCTCTGGGGTGTGGCCTTTTATAGGAGTGGAGGGGTGCGCTTCGCGAACAGATCGAACACCTAAAAAGGTCCAAAAAGTTCCAAAAAGTATGTGGAAAGACAGGGTCATTGGGCCTCATTACACGGTAGGCAGTAAGGGTTTACCGGTACCAGTATTTTACCGGTACCAGTAAATCCTTACCGCCTTACTACGAGGTCCCTTTGCGGGTTGGGGAATTTAACGCCTGTATTTTGCAGGCTTTAAAAACCAACCCACAAAGGGACCAATGGAGCTAATTACGGTTCCGCAATTTGCGGTACCATAATTAGTGCCTTCCCCATTCCCATACAGCCCTATGGGGCAAAAATGGGATTGGGGAAGGGCAATGGTGGAAGGGGGAATTACTGCCCGCCAACTTTGGAATGGGGCGGTAATTCCCCTTTCCACCAAGGCGGTGCCGGTATTTTACCAGCATGAACCATGGCGCTAATAGCGCCATGGTTCACCGCCTACCGTGTAATGAGGCCCATTGTCTGGGACATGTGCAATGGTGAATTTTTTGCTGTAAAATAATTTGGATTGTCTGAAAAAGTTCTTTTAAAATGTTGGGGAACCAGACAGTGTCTGCAAATTAAGACACACGCTCAGCGTGGGTGCGGTCACATGATGACATCGGGAACACGTCCGCGAAGGGAATCGGTGTCCGCAGGACACTAAATGCACGGGAATGGTTGTGCGCATGCGCGTGGGTGTTCTACGGACAGTGTTCGGGTCCTCAAACAAATTAAAAGTGTGACACAAGTGAGACAGACAGTTACGGACAGGCGATGTTCGCAGGACTTACAGGTGTGGTGTGCATGTGCGTAGATGTTCTACAGACTGTACGGACAGGTATAGTGTCCTTAGGACACCTCCATTTTGTTTGACTGCGGACATCCCGGACACCGCGCGTGTTCTTAGGACAGTTTCAACTTGGCGGCGGACGGTACGGACAGGTATAGTGTCCTTAGGATTCCTCCATTTTGTTCAGTTACGGACATCCCGGACACCAGGTGTGTTCTGGTTGTGAACGGTACGGACAGGTATAGTGTCCTTAGGACACCCCCATTTTGTTCATTTACGAACATCCCAGACACCGGGTATGTTCTAAGAACAGTTCCATCTATGCTTGCGAATGGTACGGACAGGTATAGTGTCCTTAGGACATCCCCATTTTGGTAATTACGGACATTCCAGACAGGCACGCTGTCTGCAGACATTTTAACTGCTTTTTAAAAAAAATAAGACACAAAGGATTTCATTAAAAGAAACATAATATTTTTTTTTATTATATACATATACACAATTTATGAAAGAGAGGGGGAAGCAGAACCTGATACCAATATTGGGGAATTACAGGTTTGGAGAGGATGGATGGGAGGGGATGAAGGGATGGAAGTCCCATCAAAACGTTTTTTTGGTGTTGAGGGTTTGTGGACAGTTGACTGGGACATGGAGAGGGGGAAGAGGCACATGTGGGACAATGGCATTTAATGTTTTCTTTTATGTGGTCCTCCACAAACTGTTTAAAACATTGACATTTTCCTTGAGCATGTCCATTTTCTGTTCCATGCGTTGCAGAGTCTTTTCCAATGTGTCTTTTGGTGTATTATTTTCAATGTTTGTATGATCTGTTAAAAATAAATATAAATATGTTAAGTACACATAAAGTAATGATTATTAATTTGCTTATATAGAGAAGTGTGTACCATTAGCAACACTGTCTTCAGACATTTCCTCACGTGGGAAATTTTCCTCAAGTCATTCCAAAGTACTGGACATTTCTGTGTAAAAAAACAAAAATATATTAATTTTAGTGTACCTAATACAGAAAGTTTAGAAATATATAAGAAAAATAAAGTTTTGCTTACTAGTTTCAGGTAAGTTGTATTCTTACTGTTGTGTAGGTCTGCTGTTGCTCCTAGCTGTGCCGTTTCTGTGAGGTTATTATGTTGGAAGCATAACTTTTTTGTTTTGGTATATTCCATTTTAGTATATGTGCTATTTAAATGGATGGTTGATGTGTTAGATATATAGGTTGCACTTCTTATTTATTATTACATATAATGCATTTATGTGCTGCTTTTTGAACTTGTGTAATGTTTATATGGCATGCTAGAACAATTTAAGATACCCCCTGAGTGTTTGGGTAGTGTTGATGTTGTCCGCTTCCACTCGTGGACATATGCACAGTCAGTGGACATCAACATCATTAGCAGGGGGTTCAGTATGTTCTTCGTTACATGTATATAAAGTAAGGGAATTCTAGTAAACCTCTATCAAATTCACACTATGAAAATGTATATTCAGTAAAAAAACTTTGTTAAAGGGACGTTATGGTTAAGTTGTGCTACTAAAAACCTATGAAATTCAGTAAAAAACTTTGTTAAAGGGACGTTATGGTTAAGTTGCGCTACTAAAAACCTATTAAATTCAGTAAAAAATATTTTTAAAGGGACTATATATATTACATGGCCTGCAGTAGTGGCCATGTAGTTATGGTTAAGTTGCTAAACCCATAGAAAAAGCACTTTTTGGGCGGCTTATAACTTTGCTCCCCCTGGACGAATCCTCACCAAACTTTGCAAAAAAAGTATATACTATGAATTTATTTTGCAAAATTTGGTGAGGTTTGGTCAAGGGGGGGCAAAGTTATAGGGGGGTCTCAACATTTCTTTTTTTCCCACAGACATAATGGGAAGAAACTTTGCTCATGCCTACAGCCCAAACCGCTGGATGGATTTTCACCAAATTTGCGGCAAGAGCGGCGGCTTGGTCCCAAAAGCATGCTTTTGTTAAGTTGGTGTAAATCCTTCTAGTAGTTTTTTTTTAAACAACCAAAATGTAAGGCATAAAAATGAGTGATGGCTATGTCGGCTGCGCGGACACGCTTTCCTGTTTGCTCCGCAGACAGGACACTGATTGGCTAATAGACTTGCATCATGTCCGCGGACACACAACGTGCTCACTGATTGGTTGGCGTGAAGCGTGAGGTGCATCAGATTTTTGGAAACACCTGCCATCTTGGATTCACGGACAGTGGCCGGTGTCCGTGGACATCGCGGTAAAAACATATAAAAAAACACAACATTGCACTTGTCAAATTTATCAAATAATCTCTGGGGAAGTGAGGGGTGATGAGGATGGGATGGAATATGGCTGCAAGAAGCAAAAAAACAGGCGTTTTTGCTGTAAAACTCCGTGAACAGTCCTGTGATGTTCGCGGTCACCAGTGCTTTCAGGGTTCGTGAAAAGCAGTTCTTGGGTGGCTTATAACTTTGGCACCACTTAATGAAACTGTATGAAATTTTCAGTTATATTCCTGACCTGATCCCGAATGTGTCTGGTGGGATTCTTTTTTTTAAAACATTTATTTATTGGCAGGAGGTTAAGACAAGTACAGTACAGTGAGGACGGAGACAATCAACATCATAATAGTATGCAAGGGCATTACAACATATCAATTTCTCACATCTCCGGATGCGGGGGGACCGCAAGCATGTACAGGCGGACGTGACAGTCACCTAGGAGGAGTCGGCGGGGGAGTGGGGCTCCATTCTACTTCGTCCCTGTTGTTCAAGTAGGTGCAAAATTCTGACCACACGTTTTTGGGGCGCAAGGAGAGAGGTAGTGTTGCAATGTAGTCCTCCTCACACCTCTGCACCCAGGTGAGTGCCTTCAGCCACATTTGTGGGGTGGGGGGGTAGCGATGCTTCCAGCACTGCAGTATACATCTTTTAGCAACAATAGCGCTCACATTTAAACATTTCGACAACTTCCGTTCATTCTCCCCGACCCAGACTCCAAATAACAAGGCTAGTGGGTCCAGGTTTACGGGGACCCGATTATCTCGGAAAGCGCGTTCGTCACTTCCACCCAAAACGATCTAATCGCTGCGCCGGACCAGAACATGTTCTAGATGATCTGCCACATCTGATCTACACTTCGGGCATATGTGAGTCGGGGTGTGTGTGAACTGCGCCACTCTATACGGGGTATAATAGAGCCTATTTAAGAGTTTATATTGTATGCAACGGAATCTGGTATTGAGGGAGACCTTATGTGTATGCGCACACATCTTACTCCACAGCTCGTCTGACATTTCCATTTCCAGTTCCCTAGCCCATGCTTCCCGTGGTTTGGGGGATGTGTTCCGTCCATTTGCCAACTGCATTTTGTATAGGGAGGATATTATGCCGCTACAACCAGCGGAGTTTGCAATATATTGGAGTTCAGGCGAGTCTGGGGGTTCGTCTGGGTGTGAGGGCCACATTGCCCGTACTGCTGCCTTAAGCCAGTAGTATTGTAGCATCTCTAACGCGGAATTGGAGTGGCCCGGCCGCCAAGTTTGAGGGGTGATAAATGTGCCCTCCGGGAACAGGTCTGTTAGGGCCCGGTAACCCAGAGCCTCCCAGTGTCGCGAAAGTTGTTGATCGTGTGTGGGGGAGAGGCCCGGGAATTGCCATATGGGAAGCCACTTACAATATGGGAAAGGCTCTTGTGTGGACTGCAAGATGTTCCTCCATGCCTTGATTGTACAAATCACAGGGTCTGCCGGGGCCTCTGTTCTGAAGGTACGGTACAGTAATAAGGTCATGATGTTGGTCCCATCCCCTGCGAGTTTCTCTAATTTTACGTGCGGGCCGGATTTATATGTTCGTACCAGTGGGAGGCATGTTGGGCTTGTGCAGCGTTCCAGTATAATAAAAGGTCTGGTGCCGTGAACCCCCCCTTTTCATAGGGCAAGGTCATCTGTTGCCATTTTTTGCGGACCGCCCCGGAGTGCCAAAGGAATTGGCCGCACCCTGAGTGGAGCCGCCTGAAGAATTGTTTCCCTGGCCAGACAGATACGTTCACGAAGACGTATAGGAGCTTGGGGACCAACACCAATTTTATTAGGGTGAGCCTGCCTGCAAGAGATAGTGGGAGAGTGCGCTACATGAGCAGCTTAGTTTCGGTAAGCCGTGCCTTGGTCTCATAGTTGTCCACCAGTAAGGAAGCCCTGGACAGTGATACCTGCACCCCGAGGTACCTTATGCCACCCGGGGACCAACGTAGGGGATATTCACATGTCGGTTGTCGAGTGGATTTAGTGAGAGGGAAAATTTCTGATTTAGAATAGTTGATTGTAAAACCGGAGTATGTGCCTATTTTAGTTATATCTCGGATAATAGGGTCTAGGAATGTGGAGGGGTTTCTGACATACAGGAGTACGTCATCTGCGTACAGGGAGATGATTTCCGGCGCATCCTGCAACCGAATACCTTTGCCGGAGTGTCATTCCCTTATGTGATCTGCCATAGGTTTGATGGCAAGCGCAAAAAGGATAGGTGAGAATGGACATCCCTGACGGGTACCCCTATATAGTGCAAATGGAGATGAGGGAATCGAGTTTACCAACACCCTGGCCAGTGGACCAGTGTATAGTAGTTTTATATAGGAAATCATATTCAGTCCCACTCCCATTTTTTCCAGTACGGCCCATAAGTATTGCCAAGAGACCATGTCAAAAGCCTTTTGGGCATCAAGAGTTACCGCAACGGCATCCGCTTCCAGATCTATTGTGGACAGAACATTAAATAATCTACGGATGTTAAGGGCCGTTTATTGTCCACTGCCAAATCCAATCTGATCGGCGTGGACCATATGGGGCATACATGGAAAGAACCTGTTGGCGATTACCTTGGCGAAAATCTTCATGTCTTTGTTGATAAGGGACAGAGGCCTGTAGGACCCACACTCGTCCGGCGGTTTCCCTGGTTTGGGGAGGACCATTATTACTACTTCTCTCAGGGAGGGGGGGAGAGTGTTCAAGCGGAGTGAATCTCTCGAGACTCCGAGCAGGTGCCAATATGGCGGCGTGTTCCCGATAGAATTCAGAAGTGAGCCCGTCAGGGCCCGGGGCTTTGTTCTTGGAGAGGTCAGTGATGACCTGGACAATCTCGTCCACAGTGAACGGAGCTTCGAGGCAGTCCCTGGTATCTGTGGAAACAAGGGTCATGGGGATGTTCTCCAGCAGGTCATCCAGGTCTTGGGTTGTGTGTTCGGGCTGGGGACCGTATAGGTTGGCGTAAAAACTGGCGAAGGTGTCAAGGATGGCTTGATCGGCCCAATGTCTTACTCCCTTTTCATCAATTATACTGTCTATTCTGGTCCTGCCGCCCTCTATCCGCACCAGCCTGTTGTGTCTGGTGGGATTCTGTTAAGAGGGGGCAAAATTAGAGTGGGCGTCTCAAAATAATGTAAAGGCTTATAAATCAGGTGCAATTTGACGAATCTACACTTAATTTGGCAAACTGATAATAGATCTAGATGTAAATGTTTTTGCAAAGTTTGGTGTGATTTTGTATAGAGGTGGCAGAATTAGAGGGGGGTCCCAAAATATTGTAAAGGCTTATAAATGTGGTGCCACATGACAAATCTACACAAAGCTTTGCAAAAAGATTATAGATCTAGATATAAATGTTTTCGTAAAGTCTGAATGGATTTTGTCAAGTGGGGTCTATGTTATATGACGATTGTATGTGCATACATTTGACACTTTTGAAAAAATAAAACATGGGTGGATTTCCAGCAAACTTGTGTAAGGAGCATTGAGAAGGACCTGAATGCATGGTTTTGCAAATGTGCCCGTGTTTTATTTTTTGACAAGTGTCACAATGTAAGTACAAAAAATAGTGATATACCTTTGGAGACTGAGGTGTAGCCTTTGGCCATGGGCAGTGGCCAGATTGTGTGGGTCATGGAATAAGGTCATGATCCAGACAATCTGGCTACTGGGCATGAACACAAGGGACAAAACATGGGGTTAAAGTGCCCATGTTTACCTGGGACTGGCTTTGTGGTAAAGTGATTAGAAATTGGGATATATTTGAAAAGGAAGTAAAATGTGCTTGTGGTAATATGGTCATAGAGTTCTCTTTTTGCCTTCTGAATGGCTGCCATGGAAAGCAAATAGGGGCTCTGTATGGAACCCTGCCTTCCCTGTGGGCCTGTGTGAACTGGTGGCCATCTTGGAAAAGGATGTTCCTTCCTACACCGGGACTCTGCAGGTGTCCTGGTGTAGGAAGAAAAATTCTTTTTTTAGCACCCCAGATTCCTGCTTTGGGAACCTAGGGTGCTAAATGCCTTCATCCCTCATTACAGGTGCTGGAATGGGGGGATAATGGTCCAGAGACCTTGTTATCCACCCTCGCTTCGCTTGGGCTGATAACTTGGGCTGCCGGGCCGGTATCCTCAGTTCCAGTCCCAGGAACGGAGGATGAACGCCATAATATTTCCATTAGCATAACACAAAATGCAAATAGAAATGTTGAAAATCGTATTGCGTCTATGTGCTATACTGAGAAATATAAAGTAGTAGGAGTCTATAGGTTTTTTTTGTTCTATTTCTTAACTGTGAATGGTGGTTCCTAAAGGAACATTCCTTTTGTTGTTTTTGGATGTATTTTTGGCAGGAGAGCCAAGAAGCAAAGATGGGGAGGGAAATGAGGGAAGAGGCACCAAACACTAATATGGAGGGGTAGGTGGACAGGCGAACATGTTGCGCGTGTGTTATTTCTAAGGTAGGGGGCAGTGTTTCTCATGCTCCTTCATTACAGCAGTGGTGCTGTTTCTTTGGGAAGGATGGATGGCCTTAGCTGATGCCATTTTAAGATAAATAGCAGTTTTGCTAAAAGTAAGTACTGTGTACTATATTGTTAATGGATAACGAGTAGGAATAGGTAATGGAGCTGTGCAATGGAAATTTTGAAGTTGAAAGTTCCTAGAACAGTAGAAAATGCAGTTGTGAACTGCCCGCAAAGCACAAATCTTATTGTGAAGTGTGGACGGGTTCTCGGACACGTCATCATGCTGCGCGCCAATGTATGGTCATGTGGCACTGTCCGGAAGGTCGCAATAAAGTCAGATGTTTGTAGACATCTACAGATGCAAAACTAGTTGAAATAGTTGCAAAAAGTGTAGTAAGTTGTAGGAAAATAGCATGCATTGGTAAACACCTCTGAAATTCAATGAACAAATTTTGTTGAAGGGACGTTATGGTTAAGTTGGACTAATAAAAACCTATGAAATTCAATGAAAAAACGTTGTTAAAGGGACGTTATGGTTAGGTTGCACTAATAAAAACCGATGAAATTCAAAGGAAAACCTTTGTTAAAGGGACGTTATGGTTACAAGTAAAACGGAAAACCCCCCGAAATTCGCCCGTTATGGTAAGCTAAGCAACCATAACTCACGCCACCACCGTGCACTTCTAAGACTAACACCCAGGACATCAAAGATGACATCACAAATGTCATTGATGACATCACTGATGACATCACATGTGAAATACATTTTGATGAAAAGTCCCTACACGAAGTTGTGTTTATTTTGTTGGTAACAAGATGTCAGGGGTGATCGGGAGACCCATCATGAACTACTTAATCTATTAAAGAATGTACTCATATCTAAAATCCTTGCATTGGAGTGTTGTTGTTAATACAGAAACCTAATCATATATAAACATAGGCAATGACTGCAGCATGCACCATAGAAATACACTATTTATAATCTTGTCATTTTGGATAGTACAATAATGAATGCTACCTTATCAGAGTTTTGAGTAATGTTAAACATGTAATAACTAGCTAACAATTCAAGACTTACAACACTTGTGCTGGTACAAACAATTCATATGAAGAACCACAATGCATATAAATCAGAGGCACATACAGGGAAACTAAAGTAAGGAAGAAAGAAACATATGACAAGGTTAACGTCTAGATATATATCGCCTTTTTCAGTTTTAATATTCTGACTGTCAGTGAACAAAACCATCTGCCCTATATATGTCAGTGACCAAAAACAAGTGGCCCAGATATGTGATGTCATCAGTGATGTCATCAATGACATTTGCGATGTCACCTTTGATGTCCTGGGTGTTAGTTTTAGCAGTGCACAGTGATGGCGTGAGTTATGGTGCTTAGCTTACCATAACCGGCGAATTACTGCGGTTTTTCGGTTTTACTTGTAACCATAACGTCCCTTTAACAAAGGTTTTTCATTGAATTTCATAGGTTGTTATTAGTCCAACTTAACCATAACGTCCCTTTAACAAAGTTTTTTCAGTGAATATTCATATATATGGTAGCTAGTTTGGTTTGCCCTCTGTTTATTTTGATGTCTATAGATGCACGGTTATTGTGAATCTTGGTTATATGTGCCTTCAATCTACTTTCTGTCACCTGATTAATTTCTTGTCTGATCTGACACTCTTTGAACTTCTTCATCAGGTACCAGAATGGTTTGTTATCGTTATTCCAAAGTGCATTATATATTAATTGCCCTGGGGCCATGTTTAATCTATATTAGTGGTTACACAACCCGTTTTTGTGTTTTGATTTGTGTTTATTTGATCACATGTTATCCAATTCTGAGGTACCAAGACTGATGGTGATAGTGTCCACACTTCTTCAAAATTCTCTTTTGTTTCTAGCAATCCATTTTATTTATTGTTTGCTTGTTAGGCAGTTATACAGGAAATTCATTTTGTTTCAAAGCGCCCACAGGCAGCAGGGAGATAACATAAGATAGCAGTACAATTAAATACAGGAAAATACAGAGGGGGAAGGCAAGGCCGAACATACTATGCCTAGTGAGTATTCAGAACGTGAAAGTACATGAAGGAAGAGGGCAGTGGGGTAGGTGCTGTGGTGTCCGTGCTCTAGGGTGAGCCACAGATGAAGTGGAAGTTATTGTAAGTGCTATGGGGCCGGGAGCAGCGTTGGGTAGAAAGTGCAAATCTCCAGTGCGGATGGTGTGCCGAGGCAAGTGCTGAAGGAAGACAGATGCTGGGAAGATTGGGTGTGAATGGTCAGAGGCCCAGTGGATGCAAGGGTCCAAGACACCAATCACAGCATCTGTGGGATTAGCAGCGTGCTGTCCTTGGGCTTAATGCCAAGGATTAGTCTCACTTCTCTATTCTGGTTTTGCTGAAGGAGTCGCAGAGTGCAAGAAGGTAGATTGAGGAGGAGGCTGTTGCAATAGTCAAGCCTAGAGAGAACCATAGATTGGGAATCATTGAGCTTCTGGGGGAAAGTGAGAAAAGGGAGAATTCCTTTGAGAAGGAAGAGTTGTAAGTGGGACTTCTTGGCAATATCCTGTGTGTAAGGGAGGATGGATAAAGAGGAGTCCAATATCACTCAAGGTTTCTGGTTTCAGAAGAAGGAGCAGGGGAGAGCCCAAGGTGGGAGGCCAGAGAGATGGGAAGAAGGAGAGAGCAGGGGTCCCAATGGGAAGGATCTCAGATTTGCTGGCATTGAGGTAGAGATCATTGAAAGAGAACCAGGCAGTCAGGGATGAAGGAAGGTGCAAATTAGTTAGCAGGAAGTCTGAAAAGGAGTTGAGTGTATATGTATTCATCATACAGTTAATCAGTGTTAGTAAGTAAAGCACACTTCTTTTATTTGACCTTTTAAAAAAATCATGTGTTAATTGCACAATTCACTCAATGACCAGATCCCCTTTCATTTCCTTAAAGTAATTTTGCAGTAGAGGGACCTTAGTGATGATATCATTACATTTACAGATGTTATGATGGTGTCATCTCACTGCACTACCCTGTGTTCTGCACTCATATTAACCAGCCAGAGCCCATTTCTGTACGCAGCTAGAGATTTTCATTTTGACAATGAAATATGAGTGGTCACTCCAAATATTTGGCACTTTGTGTCGGTTATGCATTCCTTGATGTGAGCCGCCATGAATACATAATCCAGATTAACATGTTTCCCTGCTGCATTCCAGGTATGACTCATATGGGTTTCTTTATTGCATAGGTGATTGATAATAAAGAAGCCCATATTACTGGCAACATGTAGCCATTGATTTTCCCTAAGAACAGTCATACATGTGTCTTTAGAGAGGTGGTGACCCCACACTGTCTGCCCTCCTTGCTCAATTGTTTTCCAATTGTGTTTTGCCAAGTAGGCGTTAAGGTCTCCACTGACTATGACACGGCCATTAGGGTTATCCCTGACTGACTCTGTGACAGGATTTGTTACATATCAAATTATTATTATTTTTATTTATTTTATTAAGTGCATATGGTTGGATTATAAACAACCTTTTACACAAAAACATATAAAATATCATTTCTGTATAAAAGAACAACGGTTGCCCAATAAAAAACATACATCAACTACCACAATAAAAACCTCTATGTAGAGAGAGAGAACAATAATACTTTGCCTAAATAAATAATAATACCATGAAAAGTAGTATAAAATCATACAGTGTGTTTCACACAGAAGCAGCATCTGACATAACTTTGGCCTTCAGCCAAATATGGAAAGCAGCGGCAGTCACTACTAGTGATTCTGCACCCTATAGCATGGCCCAGAACTGGTCAGACCAGTGCAACATACATTTATGAAATACATTTGGACCAACCTTTCGCATAGTAGTACCCAGTGAGGGGGGGTGGCGGCCTTCCATTCAATGGAGAGGCTCAGAACACAGGTGTTAACGGACAGTAAATCCGCCGCCCTGATCCTCCTCAGGGCTGACGGCCGCCATCTCCCCTTGCCAGGCAATCAGGTATGTCTTTCCCTCTCCCCTAACCCATCCACAGAATTCCCTCCCTTCCCTCCCACCCTCAGTTACCTTTTTTCCTGTCCATTTTGGGAGCAGACGCGCTCGGAAACTTTCTGTCCCCAGTGCGTCCGCTCCTGATTTGCGACAGGCCAGCATGGAAACGAAGAAGAAACTACATATAGCTTTGCTCTGTACTATAACTATGGGCCCGGGACATTACCTGAAGTGTTATTGCCCCCCACCCCCATCTTGGGGCTTATTGCTTAAATATGCACTCAATACTGGACATTGATTAAGTATATAGCAAGTAGATTACACCTGCAACTTACATAGGCATCAAAGCCGCGCTTCCTTTGGAGTGACCATCCAGGCTCCAGAAATTATAAAATTATTCAGTTTGTTTGTTTACCCCCAGAGGGGTTGTATATGGTGATCACCATTATATTGTAACAAGGCTTCTGATTCTTTGCTTGGATTATTTTGGGGTTTGTTAGTTTTGCTCCATATTCAATTATATTATATTTTACGCCAATTAACTGACCACCTTTGTGGCGAACTAATATGCCTTTTTGTGTCTTGCAGAATATAAAACTGTATCCATCTAGTGCACACTGCTCCATGAGCCAGGTCTCCTAAAAAGCCATAAAATCAAACTCTAATAGGTATTCAGACACATTTTTACATCCAGTATAATAGTTGTGCCCCCTAGATTCTACGATAGAAAGATGCATATCTCTACTTGCTTATTAGTAATTTATCTCACGCCGGGGCAGAAGTGCTGCCAAGAACCATTCCCATGTGTCCACAGGTCAATTATCATGCACTATATTAACATATGTTCTTTCCTCATGGTATATTCGTCTGCCATATGCATTACATAGAACCTTAATCTTACCATATTTCGAAGTATGTTGGCTCACGGGTGATATGGCTCCTTTTTAAACATATTGCACATTCTCAAGAAGCTACAGCTATAATTCCTAATCAATTCAATAGAATGGTGTGTAACAAAATGAATACAAGACCAATTGCTTGATTCATAACTGGCAGTAAAACATAGCCAATGGTCCTTTATTTATTTATACATATGTGTAGAGCGCGCAGCAGCCCGTAGGCATTGTGGCGCTTGTTACAGTGTGAGAAAAACGTAGTTGCAGGATTAGTACATTTTTACATTTTGTTTGTGCAGCAAAGTGAAAAATACATATAGTACAGTTAAGTTCTGTGCAGGTAGTGAGAGGAGGGGTTCAAAAGGAGGAGCAGTAGAGGAAGGAGGAGGGAGGGCGGGTGTTAGTTGAAGAGGGATGTTTTTAAGATTTTTCTGTATGCAAAGAGGGATTTTTCCGCTCTGAGAACTGTGGGGAGCGCGTTCCAGAGTTTGGGTGCTATGTAGGGGAAGCCAATCCCACCTGCTTTGACCCTATTGATGTGTGGGGTGTAAAGTTTATTCAAGTAGGATGATCTTGTGGGGCGTGTAGATGTGGTTCTGGATATGGTTTCTGATAGGCATGAGGAGGCAGTGTAGGTGAGGTATTTGTGTGTGATGGTGAGGATTTTAAATGTAATGTGGTTTTTGACAGGGAGCCAATGAGCTGCCTGCCTGGCTTGGGAGATGTGGTCTCTTCTGGGGATGCTCAATGCTGCTCTTAGGGCATTGTTTTGGGTGATTTGGAGTCTGTTTAAGTTTTCTGTAGAGGTACTGGCTAGAAGGGCATTGCAATAGTCTAGCTTGGCACCAATAGTTGCTCTAGCAATTGAGAGACAATTAGGCTTAGAGAGGTTGGGTTCTATTGCGTTGATGAGCTTTGTGCTATGCGCAGAGACCGAATCAATGGCACTGACCTGCCTGGTCATCGATATGGTAGCGTCAGTAGCGTCCTTATTAGCAGTCTGCCGGTATCCCGCCAGCAATTCCAGCAGGATACCCGCAAACTTCCCATGCCGTTACCAGTGCCTGATATCCCAGTATTACCAGGATATTCTAGGTGCCGGCACAGCGATAAATCCCCATTAAATGGAGTCCCATAGGACTCCATGGAGGGGAGGGCAGAAATTTCCCCTGCACCAGTATTATCAGTGCCGGTAATTATGGCATTTATGTGCCGTAAGTGCCCGATTTACCTCCAGCTTTTGAAGTAAATCAGAAAACTTGTGTTTTGCAGGTCCGGTAAAATTGGTGGTGACCGAAATACAGGCAAATTAATCTGGACCGGCAAAATTGTAATGATCCCCAATGTCACTGGATTTTAATACCCTAGATTGGGGTATGGAATGCAATTAACCTAAAACAAAAGTGTGATTTCAAAACCCATCATTACTACTGGGGAAGAGCCCAGTTAATGTTATTATTGTAGTTTCACAGTTGCTTTGTTTCCTGGTCATGCTCTTCTTAATTTTGTAAGGATTAGCAGTTTGTTTCATTTTATTCCAAAGACCCTACTGAGAAAGCAGGCTAGTTGCCTCAAGTATGCTTGATTCTGCATTAGCTCTGTATAATGTATAATCACTATCACCCAACGGACTAGAGAAAATGGCGAAATGGCGAAATCTGGAAATCTTCCAGCCATGATGTTACTTGTATTCTGGGGCAGTTAGTTGAGCTAGTACATTACCCTTTTATCCAGTGGTCCACTCACGCTTGTGCTTTTATTGTTGTCCCGTTCTTGAGCTTTGTTTGTGTTTTCTTACTATGCAGGACAAATTTGTTCAGCATTTCTGGTTCACCGGGTTTGCCGGTTTTGCCGGACATTGTTGCCCTCCTCCAATTATGCTGAAATGCAGTAGGGATAAATGTGAGTTATTGGTTGCACCAAATACTTTGATTCTTTCAAGTGATGGATAGCTCTTTTTTGAGTGGCTTGAATACATGTGTAATCTGCCAGCACTGATTTCATAAATGTCCAGGGGTGCATGGATGGTTTGCCTTGGATTAGCCAATATTAGTGCTTCTGCGCTCGCAATCATCCATTGTTATTATCATATTGGGAGAGGAAGATAAGCGGATCTATGTGATCACTGCGACCCCCAGAATTCTGACATACACGCATCGTCTTTCAATATTCCATGTAATCACACGTTGAGACATTATTTTTCACTTCCTACACTCACTGTTTTCTGTCAATATCTGTATGAATTATGCCCACATTTCTCAGCCAATATATTGCTGTGAGTGGTATTGGCTTCTGACTGACAATATACAATGGAGGTGTTCCTAACAGAAATAAAGTTGGGACAACACAAAACTAGTTTTTTTTATCTTGACAACAAAATTGAGGAACATTTTACGAGGAATGCTGAGCTGCCATTTAATTGTTACAAATCTTAAAATGAATGTTAATTTAATTTTATATATGTAAATGGGTAATTGCATTTACATATATAAAATTAAATTAAAAAGTGTTTCCTGATACAACATCATCCCGGTCCTGACAGAGGTGTTCACATGATCACCTCAGCCCGTCGAAAGGTCTCCCCAGAATCGGCTTTACTAGTCCCTCAGTTCCTTAGAGTAGGGACCAACCTTTTGTTTATACTAGTTACAATACAGTTTTTATTGTAATAGGAAATCGACATCAGCAGTATTTGACTACTTCATTCTAGGACTGCACTTCCTACTGTATCTACTTTATTTGTTGCAGGAATGTCCCGACACTTAGACCCGGACACTAGAGACCCCATGGCCATGTGTATACCTTAAAGCTGGGTGTTGTTCAGTTACTTCTGTGGACAATATGGCAGACAACTACACCCTTAGCTTCACAGAGGAACACATTACAGAGATTAATAGGGGCCCTTCTCTGTTTAACCACACTGGGACTGATCTACCATTGTCCTCCCCGATATCAGGGGATGACATATTAAAATCAAAGAAAAAATGCTTCCGCACGGAACTCCACAGGCATTTCCTGTGGGAGTATTTAAAAGCCAACATCTGGACTAAAAGTGAGAAACAACCCTGTCTTGTTTCTTGATGACACAGAATATAAAACATGGTTTAGTCAGATAGCCACAAAGTGCAGCCGAAACATAATGGTGCTGACCATAACCACGGCACACAGAATTTGTGAGAAGATACAAAAAGTGCTCGATGCCGAGGAAAGGAAATGCTGTGACGACTCAGCCATTGCAAATGCACGTGATGAACTGAGAGAAATACATTCCCAATCAGACCAGCTTAAAACAGCCACCGAAAATAAGAAAACTAAAAAATTGTCAAAAATATCATATAGAATAAGGCTAAAATGATATTTCCATACCGCTCTGAGAACTACTTGGAAAACAGGATCAATGACAGAGGTGTACCCAAATACAACATATCTAGACCCAGACACCATTGGATGACCTTCTATGATACATCAAAATCAGACTCTGCGGGAGAAGAACCACCTGATTGCAGTGACAATCCCTAAGGACAACACAGAAGTCCACAGTGCCACCTTTTCTTGCGTCGAGGGAACCCCAGAGGTTGGTTCTGTGGACGTTACCAGCCAGATCCATTCTACTTCAAGGGTCACAGAACATATTGCCCCCGGAGGCACCAACAGAGGTGGTAGACTCACATCTGAGTTTACTGGTTTTTAAATTTTCATAAAACCTAGTTAACCTCAGAAGAATAGTCGGTATTGGCCAAGGTTCTCTCGTTTGTTCCAACAAGCACCACCAACTGTTGGAATCTGAAATGTGCACATTTTTTCAGACTATCACGTTGAAAGCATTTTCAACAGTAATGAAGCACCAGAGGAACTTGAAGATACAGGCCTACGACTGAAGTTCACATTTACACCTACAGAGAGCCAAACACCTAAAGAAATGCTGGCCTTTGAGACACACATTCTACAAGAACTACAGGAACTTCAAACAAAGAAAGAACACCTATTAGCGCCATGGTTGCCTCCGTACCGGGCTCCAAATCCGGGTTCCTTCAATGAGGAATTACCGGGTCATTCCAACATTGGAGGACCCGGTAATTCCTCATTGAAGGAACCATTCCCCTTTCCCATTTGAGGCCCCATAGGGCTCAATGGGAATGGGGAGGGAGCTAATAACGGGCACGTAAATAACAGCCCATTATTAGCTCCCTGTTCCCCTTGCGGGACCCGGAAAGGACGTCTGGTTTTACCAGAAGTCTGTTCTGAGTCCCGCAAAGGGAACCTCATAATAGGCGCTCCATAATGAAGGGTGCCGGTCCCGTACCAGCACCCTTCATTACGGGAGCGCCAGGGTCAGAATGAGGCCCACAATCTCTCCAACAACGAGAGAACGTCCCTTTGATCCTTAAGCTGCAACATGGGGTTGGTCAACAAACCAGTTGATAAAGGGGGTAATATAGTGGTCTTCAACAGGGACCAGTACCATTGCATGGTTCTTGATCTCCTGGAAGAAAGGGGGACCTTATTAGATTAGAAAAACATCTGACAGAGGACATCAGGCACAATATGTTTGAGACTACTACATATTGCCTAGTTTGTAACTGGATTACCAAACAGGAATTTGAATATCTCAATAATTCCCAAGGATGGACTCCCACCTTCTATACCATTCCCAAGATAAATAAGAATCAGCATAACCCACCAGGGAGACCCATTGTATCCGGTTGTGGTTCTATACTCGAACCACTGTCTCAATGTATTGATTGTTTTCTAAATTCACTCAGCCAGGTCACGGAATCCTACCTTAGAGACACCATAGCAACCATTGGATGCTCTGAGGGAGAACCTTTTGATTCCAACAAAGACTTTCTGGTCAGCATGGGTATAAAGGCTCTATGCATGAGCACACCTCAGGCTCAAGCCATAGAATGCACAAGGAACCAACTAGGTCTTCAGTACATACAGAACCCAGTGCACACCTGCTTTTTAGTGGACCTCATGAGGATTGCTTTCACTAAAAACTTCTTTGTATTTGACCAGATATTTTGCCAACAGCTCTGCGGCACAGCTATGGGTGCAGTGTTTGCATGCAGCCAAGTGATCCTTCATATGGCAGAATTTGAGGAGGCATTCAAGCACAGTTGAGATAACCCCTTCACAAGTAAACATCAGGAAATGAAAGAGGGGCAACGACAACATTATCTTCATTTGGAGTGTGACATAACAAACACTGGTCGACTTCTATGCGTGGCTAAATGAGTGGAACCCTCATATAGAGTTCATATGCAGTTCACCATGATCTACAACACCCCACATGTATTTATTGGACCTCAACATCCTAAATGACAGTGGGAGGCTATGATGCATTTTATATAAGAAGACTATAAATTGTAACACCATACTGCACTAAAAAAGCTATCAAAACTTACTTTATGGTAAATTCCTATGGGGTTACCTCTACTGCACTTTCCTGGAAGATTACTTTAGACATGCCAACCAGTTGGGCGCTAGGCTTAAAGCCAGAGGGTATACAACAAATCTATTTAGTTAATCTCCCAAAAGGGTCAGTTTACTCAGCGTGAAACACTGCTGACTCCCAAAGAGAGGACAGACAATGGCATCAAGCTCACAGGTGTGCTCACGTACTGTCAGAACATGGCACACTTACGATCCCTGATAAAGAAATTCTGGCCCTTAATTAAAAGTCTACCCAACAAACCGATCCCCAGATTGGTCCTTAAAAGATCAAAGAACATAAGGGAATATCTCACCCATTCTCAATTCAGAAGAAACCATTGATAACAACCCTCTGGAACTTGAAACCAGTGGCGGGACACCGCCGTGCTGCATGTTTAGAGCCTGCAGGTACACAAAGAAAATTAAATAATTTTCAGTGGATGGCAAGAAGTGGACCTTCAAGCACTTTTCAAATTACAAATAATCTCATTGCATTGACTGTATCCAATGTCCATGCAGATGGAAATATATAGGTCAAACCAGCGTGTCAGTCCATAAAAGGATCATTGAACTCAGGTCTAAAATACGGTGCCAAAAAACTGCAGAACCACTTATAACGCATTTCATTGGACACAAGTACTCACCAGTGTGGTAACATCATCTCTGAAAGCCACCAATGTGCACTTGCACAGAGGCATGGTGGATATACAGAAATAAACCTCATATCACAGGGCTCAACAAACCATTCTCCATCATGGCTTAATAGCTCTTTGAGCTCATTTATCTTGGGCTTCTTATTCTTCATTTTCTGGGTTTGGTTAATGTGGGCACGTCATTCTCATAAGGTACCCCATGGGTATTATGACGGGTCCTTATCTAGACAATCATTTAGTGCACCACAATCCAGGCCATTTATCTGTGCAGTCTGTCTATTGGCACATGTCCTTGTCACTTCAATATATGTTCCAGTCTCCCACCCAGACCCACAGTCGCTGAATACATAGCAGCAGACATGGCGAAGATCCAGTTCTTTACTCACAAGACGTATGTGGCCTTTTCCCTTCCTGCACAAACCAACATGTCTTAAAGCATTCTAGTCTCTAGCACAGCCCCCCATCATATGTGAGTGGAAACTTACAAACCAGTCATAACCCTTTTTCCATCACAACTAAGATCTGTATGCTGAGAGAGATCAACACACCGATCCAACAACTGCAGTGTGAGCATTAACTGTGAGTCATATCGATTTGAATATGTCACATTTTTACAGCCACAAGATGTTTCTACTGTGGTTCTACAGCAGTTATCTAGGGACTAACCTCAGATTCATAATATTGTTGTAGGTCGATCACCCGCACTTTGAGCAAAACTGCAACATATGTATTCACTCTGTGTGGTCCATCACAAGCCTTCTCCCTTAAATATTGTCCTGTGCATTGTGAAACCAAAAGGGGCAAAGACGCGGGGGGAAGTGAGGCAGTCCCACTGGCAGTGTGAACTGCATATTAATGTCTGAGAAGGGCTTTGGGGAAGGGAGTAATATCGGCCAGCCTTTGTGAACAGTGAATCCAAGAGACATAAGGAGAATGAAGCAAAACCTTCTGGTGTTTCACCCTGTGAAGCCGAAGAAGATTGTGTAGTGTGAAGCCAATCAGAAGGGCCAGGGAAGGGAGTCATTCCCCTGGCACTGTAAGAACATTGAGAATAAAATACCTGGAGAAGGGAGGCATTCTTCAGGAGCCCAAATAATGAAGATTGTGTGTTGTGAAGACAAAAAGAAGAGGACCCGGGGAATGGAGTGATTCCACTGGCACTGCAGAGACGTTGAGAACCAAATACCTAGAGAACAAAGACATTCTCCTTGAACCCAATAGTGAAGCAAAGCTATGGCCAATAAGGAATGATGTTTGAAAGGAAAGGAAACTGAGACCTGGAGAAGGGAGTAATTCTCACAGATGAAATTGCTCCTACCATTGCAACTGTGTCTCGTTGTCCAGAAGAAGGGAGACATTTTTCTGGACCAGAAGATCCACTGCCTGTTTCTTATTATTTACAAGTGTGAGGGACAGAAGTAGGCATTCTGACTCAACGGTGAACTCTTTTTATTTACTTGGACATTCTGACCGATTCCTTAGTTCCTTAGTAGAGGCAGGGAAACCGCTCTTAGAGTTAGGGAGAGATAGGGTTCCTCGTTATTTTTGCCCGAGTAAAAGTCTTGGCAAACCATCATGCCACCAATGTGCCAGACCTGTCCTTCTGCACCCTTACAATATAAAACAAACATGCCTCATTGCACCTCACTAAGTGCTTGATAGGTTTCTCCCTTTTTTGTTCCAGTGATAGACATTTCTTTGCCCCTGTGTGAACACACTACAGATGTAACTGTGCGTCCTTCAATACCGACATACAGGTCAGTTTCAAGACCACTTTGTTTTCCCTCTGGGCAGTCCTCGTTATTAAAGATACATATCAATGGGATTTTCACCAGCACACAACGTCAGTTCCGTTCTTGTGCTTCCATGTAGGGTCTGTACATCATCCCGTCCCTGACAAAGGCGGTCACATGATCACCTCCGTCTGCCGAAGCGTCTCCACAGGATCGGCTTTAGCTTTTCGCACCACACGATTCAGGGCTGACATACGCCTACTGCTTCCTATGGAGACGTCCACCTTGAAGTCAGGAACACTAAGTTCACAATTACAGGGGAAGCAGCATAGATGGAAAATATCACATGTCACAATCAACGTGTACGTGCTGCCCTCATGTATGTCCTAGACTTCTTTTGATGTCCCGAGGAACTGACTATTGAAAATTCCAGTGATTGAGTCCCACAGATGAGTTGAAAACACCAGCTAGTTTCTATCGTCCATATTTCAGAATAGGAACTGCACTTAGCTAATTTGCACAGCCAGTTAGGAATGTTATTGCACCACTAGCCCGGTTTGCACATCGGTTACAGCGTTTGTGACATATTTTGCACTGTGTATTCAAATGTTGATGTATGCTGTTTTTACACGTTGTATCAGGAAACACTTTTTGATTTACATTTTAATATGTAAATGGGTAATTGTTCAAACTGAACATGCATTTTAAGATTTGCCACGATTGCATGGCAGCTGAGCACTGCTCACGAGGTTTCCAGCAGTTTTGTTGCCACGATAACCAAAACTAGTTTTGAGTAGTCCCAACTTTGTTTCTGTTATGAACACCTCCATTCTATATTGTCTCTACTAGTCTCTTAGGTCCTTGCAGTAGCGGGCTCCGTTTCGTTTATGCTAGTGGGATTCTGACTGTACAGTAAATGACTGCTGGATTGCGCATCACATGGCATGCATCCTCTGGCAAGGATATCATTATAGACATGGCCTTGAGGTTTGCTTAAAACATGCACACTTGACAGCAGGCCTCATTTCACTGAGGATACTAGTCAATTCCTGTTGTAATTCTTTGATTTGTAATCCTGGGTTAGAATTTGGTGACTCCAGATGAAGAAGTTCTGGGGTGTGTACATATGCATTAGCAGTGAAGCCATCTTCCGCATGGTAAGGGCTAGGTTGCCATGGTTTTGCATGAGGTTTGTGTGTACTCACAAAGAGAAGTGAGGGATCTAGCGCCCACATCCTTACACCCAAAACTCTTTAGGGCAACAGTGTCCAGAGTCCCAGCCACATTTTGCTTTCCAGGGGTTTAGTGCTACCAGTGGCATGGTTCACCCTTTAATTCCCCATGCCACCTCTCTGGTGTCAACAGAAAAAGTACCTAACCTCCACCGCAGATCTTTCCTCCTCTTTTGTACGTTATTGGTGGCTGAGAGAAGACTGCCACCACCTTGTGTGCTATGTGTTGACGTAGCGAGAGGTTCTTGATATGACATGATATGATAGGTTATTTATAACGCGCTTAATACCCAGAGGTTTCTAAGCACGGACTGGCGCTCCGTGTCAGCTTGCTTCCAAGGTGAGCATGTTGCCCCTGAGCTATCCTTCTCTTGACACCCCTGGTCTGGATACTTAGGGCCAGAGCATGTGGGCGCCCTCCTTTAGCCCCTAACATGTCTGAATAATGAGTTCATGTTCACTAAATCCTTTTTGGGGTGATGACCAGGCCAAGAGAAGCACTATTCAGACTTATGTTTGATGGATGACAGCCAGAAACATTGCAGTGGTAGGCATTGTCCTTTTCAAAACGTCTTTCGGCAATAACAGGATTTTTGAACACATGTTTAGCAGCGATGACAGTAATGTTCGTGTATCTCCAGCGGTAAGGGTGTCTTCACTACCATTACCACATCCAGGGCGCCAAATCTGTCATCCGCTATGGCTGTTCATACTAGCACTGGCTCTGGTGCTATTTATCTCTGGCTTCATCAGCCTTTTGGGAAACAAGCTTGCTAGGGCTACAATAACTACAACAACTATAACATCCACTCCCACCCATCTATCTGCCAGCCAGCCAGCTGCCAAAGCTGATTCCAATAATGTGCCGCTGCTGTGCACACTGATTCACCTGCTACCACCAGACTCCTTTTTTGTCTGAATGTGCAGGGTAGCTCGTGATTTTTTTTTTTTTAATGGAGTGAAGTAAAGCGTAAAAACACAGAATTTTCAATTTAAAATTTGGTAAAAAATTATAAAAATTACAAATGGTTCTGTGGTGTTTAACATTAGAATGCAATAGATACATTTTCAGAATGCCTGTGCCCAACATATATGCCAGGAATGCCACTTTAAAGAAACACTGGTGATGACTGCACCCAATTATGCCTAGCACTCCCATTGTAAGCATGTTTTATTTGTCCAATAAGTCAATTTCAACCACTTTTTATAAAACATTCCTGTTTGATTTCACCCTTAATGTTAGTTATGCCCTGGTAGGAATACACTTATGTTGGCTTCGTCCCAACAAGGACAGTGCTGCCACCGCAAGCACGCACCATTGTTGGCTGTGTCCAATAAGTCCAGTTCTGCCAAAGCAAGAATACACTGGAGTTGGCATTGCCTAAACATACCAGTTTTTCCACTACAACAATACTGGTGTTGGCTTGCCTTCTTCCCACAGTGCAAATGTTGCAACAGTACTTGTGGTGGCCGCTGCTCCATGAGAACTATTCACCTATTTTGTGAAGCCACAGTCAACTTGGCCGGTAGGGGACATGATCGTGTTCTTGAAATTGAAGAAGACACTCCATTAATCCTCTAGTGTGTTTGGTTGAAAGACATCGAGGGGCTATACTATTCAGAGAATAGGTAATAAAGACATCTTTAGCTGTGTGTTTATGTTTGGTTTACACCCGTTTCTATGTTATTATGTTTTTCCTCCTGTTTTCTTCTATACAATTTGTCTAAAGTTTGTAAAAAACTAAGCACACAATAAAAAAATAAAAATAAATAAAGACAATGGCCCTCATTACAACCTTGGCGGAGGACCATGGTGCTATTAGCACCATGGTCCATGTCGCTAAGGTTGCAATTCCGCCATGGTGGATGGCGGAATTACCGCCCCATTCCAAGGTGAGTGGGGCGGTAATTCCCCATTCACCAATGGCCCCTTCCCCATTCCCATTTTTGCCCCATAGGGCATAATGGGAATGGGGAAAGGCGGTAATTACGGCACCGTAAATTACGGGGCCGTAATTATCGCCATGGTCCCTTTGCGGCATGGCTTTTAACGGCTGCAAAAAGCAGCCGTTAAAAGCCATCCCGCAAAGGGAACCTTGTAATCAGGCGTTAAGGGTCGGCGCCGTTTACGGCGCCGTAAACCCCTTAACGCCTGAGTCGGAATAAGGGCCAATGACTAATCCATCCTCAATGGAAACGTTAACGGTTACCAATTTCGCAACCTAGTGGAATCTCTTTGGTGCCCGGAAAGCATTCCTAGGGCGACAGATCTTATTATCTAGTAAATGTGTCTTCTCAATTGGATTTGCCAAAATCCTGTTGTGCTGTAGTTTATTTCAGTGCACTTTGCTAATCCATCAGAGCCATGTGGGTTGGAGCACTCGCTTGTGGAAGCTTGTTTCACGGCAAACACTGCCTTTCAGTAGCAGGTTGTGTGGACCTCGACTGTCAAATTGACAAGCATGTCACCCAAGGTAAATCAAACAGCTTTGCATGGAAAGCTCTGGGCCTGGATTGGGGAATTGGAAAACAGGGGAAGGTTCCTTTTGGGTTCTCCTCCTCCTGCCTGGAAATGATCCATCTTGACGTTCGATCTGGCTGCCATCGTGGGCAGCTGCCTGCAATGCATGAATAATGCTGGGGTGCCGTTTGAAGTAGGCCAGCTCTCTACTGCCACTTCCCCGATCTGCCTTCCACAGCCAAATCCCCCCAGCACACACACACACATGTGTACTCACAGGGTCCCACTTTCAGGCATTTATAGGTGCACATATTTGCGTGCACATACATACAAAGGAAAAAAACTGCTCAAACACAAACCCACCATATGCAAAGCACACAAACATGCAGCACACTGGTTGTTTGTATGACTTCCCAGATGCCAGCTGCAACAGTCCATCATTTCATCTGGACTCCATGCTACATACACAGTGGTCACTTGGACCCGGGGTTTACCCCCATGCACGTCAATCAAACCTCGCGCTGAGTCCTGGTTCCTGCTGCAGCTCTGAGCACCAGGACTCATATGCCCCTTGAAGGTAATTGCCACAGGGAGTCAAAGGAGCACTTAATACGGTGCTATGTTTTGCTATACTCCTTCCAGCATTCCCAATGGGCCATGCAAGGCTGAGGAAGGAAAATAGAGAGGTATTACTCCATCCCAAACAAAGGTGAGCTAATGAAACACTGCTATGCATTTTGACATTTGACCCATAGCAAATGCACTGAACACGATCTTGTAAAATAATTGTGGTCTAACACAGGATTTGATAGATATCAATGAAAACCCAGTATCGCCTGATGTATGGGTAAACATTTGAGAAAATCAATAGTTTAAAAATATAGGGACGCCGCTACAAGACAGAATGTGGGTCTGCCTTGCCATTTGCCTCCAATACCAGGCCAATCTAAGTTTGGCAAATGTGAAGTACTTCAATTGACTTTGAATAAAAACATTGTTGAAAACATGCTGCTCGCTCAGGCCTGTAACTATGGGCCCCATGGCATTACCTGAAGCACTACACCCCCCCATACTCGGGGCTTATTGCTTAAATACGTCTTCCTCCCTCTTTAGACTCAACGTTCCCCGTCCTCCATGTGCCCACTCCCATTTCCGATCTTTCCACCTTCTTGCTCCCTGTCGCTGGAACGCCCTTCCACTTTCTCTCCGCTCTATTACTGTTTACTCTCTCTTTCGTGTCTCCTTGAAAACCCACCTTCTTCAATATCCCTGAATTTCTGCTACCAGTATTGATTGTTTACTGCTTACTATTCTTTTGTACCGTACTTTGTTTTAAAAATGTACAGCGCTTTGTTTTAAGGTGCTTTATAAAACATAAATAAAATACAAATAACATAAAAATAAAGTGTATACATTCTTGTGAGTTTTGAGAGTAGAAATGATAACCAGAACTCCACTGTCGAGGAACTGCTATACAATGTTCCAGTATGTGCAGAATTATCAACAGCATCACCATTATCCTGATGACACATAGCTATACCTGAAGGTCAACTGCCCTAATGACATTAACCTATTGAAAATCTGCCTCTCCACCATTCAAGCACGGATGCCAAGTGCCTACCTGACATTTAAACCCTTCTAAACAGAGTTCCTCCTCCTCCTCAAAGAGGCACCAAACATAGCCTGGTTTAAACCTGCCTGACAGAGATGGATCTGGACGGCTTCTCCCCCTAACTCACCCCCATACAAAGTCCATCAGCTTCACCACTGATGGTGACCTCTCCTTCAAGGCACACATCGCCAATAAGACACAGACAGCATGGTACCAGCTCTGACTCTTGTGCCAAATCAAACCTTTCATCCCCGCTTTAGTTTTTGGATCCATCCTCCAGGCCTCAGTGTTCTTCCACCTGCATGGTAGTGACATCACCCTCCTGACAGGTGTCCCAACCCCAACTCTGGCCCCTCTGAAAGCTGTATAGCACACCACAGCACACCTCATCGCAGGACTGATGAATATGACTGCACTCCCCTCCCACTCTCAGGTATTTACACTGGCTACCCCTTCAAGTTTGCATCACCTTCAAGACACTCTGCATCACATACAAAGATCTAATCTCCAAGACGCCTTCGTACTTGGACAATGCAAAACCAGTCACCAAGATATTGCCACAATGGAATGCAAGAACAGTAAGACGGAGAAGGACCGAAAACAAACATTCTCATGCTCAGGTCCCATGCTCTCGAAAAACGTTCCTGCTAACAACGAGCTGGATGCCTCCACTTTCTGATTCAGGAAAGAACTGAAATTCTTGTTCTTCAGGGACCACTTTATTTACAAATGAGGACCATAGACTGACAAGAAGACCTCCCCCGCACCCCTGAGCTTCATTGCTTCTCACTATATCAATCAAGCTTGCCTACATGTCTCCCAGATACATACTTACACACATTCATATATAGATACAAACGTATGACTAATATGAGTATTTATTTAATACGAGTCTTGTCATGTTTATGAAAAAAATGAATTGTGAATGTCTACAAATATGTACATAATAAACAACATATGCATATTTCAATCAATATATTTGAGCTGTTTCCATTAACAATCTCTCTCTTTGCCTGAAATCCAATGCATTATCACAAATCTTCATAAAAGAAACAATATCTTTATAATTATTCACATATATGAAATGCAGGAATTGTGGCAGCGAACATCAGTGTTTGCTTAGTGGATACGCCCCATCATATTCATAATATTACATTACTTGCAAGGCCCACTGGGCATGTGCTGGTTGGGGTACACCGTACAAAGGGGAGCAAGGTTTCCCTCACTACACGGGCAGATTCGGGAGAGCTCTCTAAGCTGCTCTCTGCTGACGAGGAGTGCTCAGTTTTCTTCGACCGTGTATTATTATTATTATTATTATTATTATTGTTATTATTATTAGTATTATTAGTATTATTATTATTGTATTTATTGAGCGCAGGCCTAGCTTTGAGAAGCAACAGGGTCATTTAAAGAGGTATACACCAGCACAGATGCATAACGAAGCACTTCTCAGAGGTAACAACAGAACCAATATACAGAGGGGTGTAGGATACAGTACACAGAGGAAGGGTACAGCTGTACAGGGTGGCAGGGAGGAGAGGGGTGACAGCATCTAGAAAGTCAGGTGGCGCGGTAGGCGACATGATGGCCTAGGTGTGGAGGGGAAGAGACTAATTGAAGAGGTGGGTCTTGAATACTCTTCTGAATCGTAGGAGCGTGGGGCAAGTCTCATGCTGACAGGGAGGAGGGTCCATAGTCTTGAGGCCTAGGCAGACAAGGTTGTTTTCTGGTCCTTTCCTTTTTGCAGCAGCAGATTTCAAGTCTGCCTTTGACTCCTCCATAATGGATGTCAAGTCAACATCCTGCAGCCCGCAATGGACGAGCACATGCCTGGTTCTCTGACTTGGTTTGCTTTTCGCAACCCTGCTACAGAACTAAACTTCTGCAAAAGAACAAACACACACACACCCCACTGAAACACACCCCACACACTGCCTATCTCTCACATACACACACACTGTCTCTCTCTCTCACACACACACACACACACACAAACACACACACACACACACACACACACTTGAATTCCAATGTACATATTTTTTGACCAAATCCATGGCCCATTCTGTGATAACGGGAAGAACATATACTGCCTTTTCTTCATTCTTTTAACAAAGAAAGGAGAGCTAATTTTTAACGATGCTCCCCATCTCCTAGAGTAGACAACAACATTGAGAAGGGAGTGAATGGTAGTACTAACCTCATAATCCTTGTGTCTTTGATGGCTCAGCACAGATTGCAAATACAGAGAGTATGAAAGAGATTTCTAGAAAGGTTTTGTGGGTTAGCGCAACCACCCACTTAATTAATGTTTGACTTCACCCAACCCATGTCATATATTCTATTGAATGACATCGCTGGGGGGAGCTACGAGTACAAGAATTCATTTGTGATCATTCACACTGGCAGTCTGTAAATTATTAATTAGCCCATGCATCTTCAGATTTAATATCAAGTTAAATAAGAGTTTGGATTTCAAAAAAATGAAGTAAACAAGTCATTTTCAGTATTTTCAATAAAGGTATAAGAAATTCATCATTGTTGTTCAAAATGACACGTCAAAGCTACCTTCAAAATATGCATTATATCTGACATTGACTAATGCTACACCAGCGTTTAGGGCAAGGTTTTAGGCTATTCGTATGTAGATCATATATATTTACCGCTTCACACCGTTGAAGTCTGATATAAAGCAATAAAGGAATTGTTGAAATGGCATATATTACCAGGAATGATAATGCATCCGACTGGGCTTTTTAATACATGGTTCACACGTCAAGTCTTGAAGTTAATGCATTATTTATTGCCTGTGTAACTCCTTGCTTAAAATGGCTCTTGAAATTCTAGGATTTCATTAATATCTACCATTGCAATTAGGAAGATCACTTCTTTAGATTGCAGTTTTTTGATTCTTCATTTGAAGAAGCAGCACTAAATTAATGTGCTTGATTTCATAAATAAAAAGTCAGTTTGCCTTGTGTAATGTGCCCTTGTTCTGGAATAGCACTACGAAAGACTCACTCTC
This sequence comes from Ambystoma mexicanum, assembly GCF_040938575.1. NCBI lineage: Eukaryota > Metazoa > Chordata > Amphibia > Caudata > Ambystomatidae > Ambystoma > Ambystoma mexicanum. The sequence goes on along the minus strand of NC_090936.1, from coordinate 1,124,781,549 downwards.
TGCTCCTGCATACCACCCCTTAAAGGCCCAGCATGTTTTATCATTCTAATAAATGTCTAGCAATGGAACAATTGGAAACGAGTAGGACTCTTTCTGGGCATTTAGCAGTTATATAGTTTTATCACATGCTTCTAAGTATCGATATAGGCATGGAGCAGCCAATTACAAAAATGACAATACATTTTTTTAAAAAGTGAGTTATTACCTGTCATAACCTTTACAACACCAAGTATGAGTTGTTGCATTCCATAACCCTTAGCACATACCTTATGGTAATGAGTAGATTCTTGAGACTGTCCTTTTCATAACATTTCACGGATTACAGAAACTTTGCACCGGTGCAAGTGCAAAGTTGCACAGTATTAGCACAAGGGCAAAGTTTGCTCTATTTTTAAAAACGCTGGGACATATTAGAAAACATAGTTTGTCATGGTAGAAGTACCACAGAAAGAATGCACATAGTAAAAAAGATACATTTTCGATGGGTTTTTTCACCAGGGTATTGTTTGCCCTAGTGCTACTACCATTCTGTATTAGCACTAGGGCAAACGTTGCCCTGGTGCATTATTGCAGTGAAACGTTACCTTTTTTGCCCAAGGCCAATGTTTGCCCTGGTGCCTATACCATGCTAAACTGCACCATGGTGCAATAGTTTTCTAATATGTCCCAATATTCTTTTTTAAAGGGCAAACCTTGCTCTAGTGCTAATACCGTGCAAACTTTGCATTTGTAGCGGTGCAAAGTTTCTGTAATCCGGTACCAGGTCACTGTTGTTTATCAGATAAATTGTAACTATTTGAGAGAAAGATAGAGAAAGTGAGAGCAAGAGAAAGTGAGAGTGAGAAAGAGAGACAGAGAGCGAAGAGAGCGAGAGAGCAAGAGTGAGAGAGAAAAGATAGCAATGGGAGAAAGGGAAATGGGACCAGTTAGCAGTAGGGCTAGGCATACTAGAAGGACATAGACATATTTGTGCCAGTTAAGGATTTCACATGTTGCCATGCTGTCTATTTCGCTTAATGGATTCCATGCCTTTCTCATGCCATAGTAGGTAATTTTATGTGGAAAAACATGCACAAAAATATCATTTAAGGCGTCAGGAAGGGAGAGAATGCTTAAAGGAACGGGCACGGTCAAGTGAGACTGGATAAGGCTGTTAAGCAGAGGTTAAACTCTGAGAAATTATCCTATTCTTGGAGGTGTGCACAAGAACAATGGTATCTCGGATTACTAGTATATTAGTAGTAAGTGTGTACACAGATGTGTGAAAGGTATGTGTCAATAGTAAGGACAGAAGGGTAATTTCTCAGAAAACCCTTCAAACAAAGTGATAAAAAGTTAAGAATCAGCTCACTATCTGCGCTTCCAACTGATGTCTAACTGAGACTAGTTGAAAGATCCACTGTGCATATGAGAGGTTCACAAAAATACAACCTACAGAATAGTCCAAGTTAACAAGTATATGCTTTTGATAGGCAATTTTTAATGTTCCATAAACAAAAAGACGCCACGCAAACACGTGTTTCAACCTTAACTGGGCCGTCTTCAGGGCGTAAAGAAATGTAACTGAAATTAGACCAGTATAGCTAACAATGCAGTAACCAATGGTGAACAGTCCATAGTTCAAACATCAAGTAGATTTGTTTCAATGAATTGAAATTTCACATCATTTCAATGTAAAGTGCAGACAGACAATATAAGTGAAAGGGAGAGAAAGAGGGGAGAGAAAAAACAGATAATATCATTGTTAAGACGGATTTCTGAACTCTGTCCTGGTGGCGCAGAAGTTCAGAAGGCCAACCTAATTACTTGGAACAGGGTAACCTCTGGACGAGCCAGACCAATCAAGGTAGCGATCGCGGCGGTCAAGACTAGGTCTCAAGAGGGGTGAGGGTGACTGAAAGCCTGCAATGAGCACATAAAGCAAGATCACTTACAAACTACTCCAATCAGTTGTTATATTAAAAATATATACACATTTATTTCAAGGCCTTTAAAACAATGACCGTAGCGAGAAAATCACAATATAACGATAGTAAACCAACACATACCATACCAACACAATATATATACAAATACGACAGTCTCAAGCGTTAGATGCACGAAATGGGTAGTCCACCTAAAAGGGAAGGAAGACAGGCAGTGCGAAATAATGCTTAGACCCAGTTCGCCTTCAGAGGCACCTAACTAGATGGAAGTCCGAGCCCTGCGAAGAGTGGAGCCTTGTGCTCAAAAGTACCTGCACACACTGGTGCCAACGGGCAAAAGGAGAAGCTCTTCGAGGGAAATCAGGCAGTTCAGTTTAGTGCACAAAAGAAGAAGAACAAGTTCCGCGACTCAAGCGCAGCCTCCACAGTGGGCAGAAGCAGAGCGCGAGTACGGACAAGGGTGCTGTTTTACACAGCGGGGAAAAGCAATGGGCTCCTGCAGGAGGGCGACCAGATCCTAGCTATGCTACTCACCGGTCCCCGATGCAAGCAGACCCAGGCTTCTCCGCGTCCGTTTCAGCAGCTGGCAGGTTCAGAAGAGCAGGGAACGCCTCATCGTCGTGTTGAGTAAAAAGACGTCCCAATCGAAGAAACCCGCACAGTTTGTTACCACAGCAGGGCAACGGAGCGGCCGTGTGTATCTGAGCCAAATGTACACTACTCACTTCAGACTTGGGAACGCCAAGTGTACGAAGCGTGTGAGAGTGACAAGGACTCGAAATACTACACAAGCTGGCGGCGGTTACAGAGCAAGACTCCCGTGTAAGCTGGTCAGTCAACTGGATGGCCCAGAGACGCTTCCGAAGGCTTACTGGCAGGAGATGATGAAGATGCCGAGAATAGCTGTTCCCGCTATTCCAAGGGACGAAGCACCAGTACAGGCCTTCTGGTTCGATCAAAGGTGAAAAGGGTTTCACAAGGCGACAGCAGTGCAGAGCAGAAGTCCTTCAGCGGGTCACCAGCGATTCCTCGGTCCAGCCTATTGTTTGCAGGATACTTGGCTCCTGTATTCCTTCGTTCGTGAGAACTCAGGAGATCGACATGGTTGTGGTGTTTCCAGCCCCCTCTTAAACACGGTTCCCTTCGCGCCAAAACGGAGGGAACCCAATGGGAGATCCGCTCATCAACACTCACACCATTCGTGGACCAATCACGGACCACGGTGGTCCCAGGCATTCACACCACCCTAGACTCTCTGGCACCCAGGATGTGTATTGGGACCAGACATCCCAGCCCACATCCTGGAGCCACGCACAAGACATGTAGAAGCCCGCGAAAGCATCCGTGTTTCACGGGAAAGTACATGCCCAAATAAGGAAGGCCCCGGGTCGGCTCGACCTGGGGAAGGTGAAGGGAGCAAGACGGTCAGCGGACAGGACAAAGGAGCCTCGTGGTCTGGCCATTTTGGGAGCCAGGCCACCATTTTGGGTTAAGCGCGGAAAACGCGCTTAGAACGCCAAAAGGAGCTCAAAACACAAGAAAACGATCGCTGCCACCATTCCCGTCCCTGAATCACTTGCACCGATCAGATACAATCCTAAACGAGTATCTAGGGCCTGTAGAAGGCTAGAGACCCAAGAGAGCTGTAACTTAGCTTACAGTGCCCTCTTGTGTCATGTTGCACGAAAGCTGCAACATGATAAAACAAACTACGGGAAACAGCGTTCCCCGGTACTGACTGTCTTAAGGGCATGTCAGTTTCCCCGTAAGAAAGGAGCGAAAGCCCAGAGGAGTGCGGCAGAAGGCTGCACTTCTCTGGCAAAGTCAAGAACAAGGTGAAAAACAACAGCAAAAAGGTTAGGGGTTGCCACATGGAAGGAAAATTACCTACAATTATGAAATCTTTCCTAACACTCATGAGTTGAATGCTCACTGTATTGTATGGGTTCATCATATCTAAACAACTGATGCCCATATTCACATCCCAAACCGGTTAATTAGTGGAAGTTACCTGATGTTTCACCATAAAGCTATTAGGCTATGTTCATGCAACTGCTGCATTTTATGTAATTTAGACTGCTAATTAGAAGTAAATTTTCATGGGATGTAATGTACTCTGAAATAGAAAATAGGTCTAATATCTTATCATAGTCAGGCACTGGTATAGAGAAAACTCACAATTTTTAATGCATGTGACAGAATAAAAAGTGTTTGCGGTCTTACCCGCTATTCCTAATGTGTTGCTCGCGGTGGAATATGTTTTCCAAATGACATGGTGTTCTGAATAAGGTAATTCAATTGGGCGACTAGTTGTCAGCTTCAGTTACAGTGCAGTGATACAACAGGACGAGTAGCGGGAACAAGATAAAGAGGAAAGTATATGTTTAAGGCCGTTCGCATGTGTCCATATTACATTGACATTGGATATAAAGGCCATGTATTCTCAGATGGCTCATTAGAGAGGATCTGGAAAATACGCTTCTAATCATGTAAACGCAGAGTCATTGCCGGCTTACCCATTTTAACACTTGAATGTGTGCAAGGCTGCAGGTTACTGCCGTCTCCGCCGTGTGTCTGAGCGGAGGCTTGTGGAATGTGGGTGTTGTCTGCATCGGCCTATAACCGGCCTGTGAGTTAAAATACCCTATGGTCATGTGACTCTGTACCTCTGAGGTTGGCAAGCAGATCAGGTCGGCTCTGCCTCGGAAAGTCTTCACGCAAATTATTGCTTATGTGAATGCAGTGCTGCATTCAATTAAAACATCGTTCGAACGTGTTGATAATGTTGATATTTAGATGCTGCTAGTAGTTTGTAGCATAACCTTAGAACTGTGAAGAATTATGTGCCCGGCTATCAAAATGTCTGAACAGTATGTGGCTTATATGTTTAGCAATTTTCCGGAAAGAGCCCGTATTTTTGTTAACACGTAGCAATAGTGAAGTACACGTAGGGACAACCTACTTACTAATAACGTAAATAGTGCCTGACAAGGGAATGTGACTTTGATCATCGAATACTGAACAATAGTGGTAATATTATTACTCCTTTACACGCTTGGAGTCGAATTAATGGTATACTTCAAGCCTTTATAATTAAATGTTGGTGTGGCCTTTCACTTGATACAGTGGAGAGAAAAGTAGAATAAAGTAGACCTTTTGAAGAAATATAGTGCTTTTGCTTGCACACTCTCGTGTGTTCGAATAAATAACAGTGTTTCAATACCCTAAGAGTTGTGCAACGTTGAGCCTGAAGCACAAGTTTTATCATTGCATATGCTTTATACAAATGGATAAATCTGGAAATATTAGCAAGCAAGAGCAGGTGGACTAGTGCGCCAAAGTCCAGACAGGTAGGGTGGCTGGGAGACAAGTCTATTGTCATGATGCTAAAGCTTAGGTATTATTTTCAAAAATGGAATAAGGTCCTAATACTCAATTTAAGTGGTATAGCTCTGAAGATAAGAATACATCCAACCTAATATCCAGATTTCATGTTTCTCATATTTCATTGCACATGTGCCATGCATTAAATTGATGTGAGGGATCAATCCCTAGTGAACTTTGACAGATATAAACCTATTAGGATGTGGCAGCAGCAACCAATTCAGCAAATTACAACATCTAAAATAGACCTAATCATAAAAATACATTTAGTTTTTGTTCCTGGTTTAATCCAAGCTGTACACATCATAATTTGCAGATCATGTGTGCTTCTTCTTGATGAAGTCTCAATTGTCTGTCTCCACCTCTTATGTGTGGCTTGATGTGTTTAAGACCCACACATTTTATGTCACATCGATGTGCCATTTGGTGTTGCATTTGCCAATGTTGTGCAAAAGGCAATTTGGCATCTTGGCTGTTCAAATTGGCAAGGTGTTCTCTGATCCTTATTCTCAGCTCCCGGATGGTACTGCCAACATACACTTTCTTACACACACATATAATTGCATATATAATGTATTTGGAGTGAAAATTAAAGAAATCCGTGATATTGACTTTAAGATCTCCATGACAGGTAAATACTTTGGTTGGTGACAGGGCAAACATGCAGAGGTTACAGGTACCACATTTGTGAAAGCTAATGGGTTTGATATTCTTGGATAAACAGTTGTCCTCTCTATTAGAACCAGATTCCAAAAAGGAGGGGCTCAAGAGGTTTCTAAGAGTTGGGGCTTTGGGGAATGTGATACTTGGTTTCTCTGGAATATATGGTACCAAGTCTGGATCTAATAATAATAGATTCCAATGTTTATTCAAGGTATGATAAATAAATTTAGATTCACTAGAGAATGTGGTTATAAAGTTCACATATTGGGGAAGGTTGTCGAACTTTAAGCTTGAAAGCTTGGTTTCTGTGATAAGATCGAGGAACGTTCCATAGTTTTGACATCTTGTAAAGCTTTGTTAATAATTACATTTTTTTAGCCTCTTTCTTTAAATGTGGTTCTTATTGACTTACATTCTATTTCAAAGTTTGTGTCCTCACTACAGTTTCTACGGGCTCTCAAAAATTCACCATACCAATGTTATTAATCACACTTTTTCTATGACTGCTGTTAGAATGCAAGCTAGAGTTCACAGCAGTTTCTTTGCGAAACGTACATGTCTGCAAGGTATTGTCAACTATGTAGATTTTAATGTCTAGGAACATGATTTCTGTTGTGTTAATATTACCAGTGAACTGAATACCAAACCGGTTCTGACTGAGAAAATTCATGAATTGATTGAATTGAGTGAGTGTACCCGACCATATAGCAAAAACATCATCAATATATTTTCTCCATATGGGAACATATTGACTGAAAGGGTTGTTGTGAAAGATATGTAATCTTCAAAGTACTCCATGAATAGATTGGATAAAACAGGGGCATATTTGTCACCATTGCTATTCCCTTGGTTTGGGTGTAGTATTTTTCATCAAAAATAAATTGATTGTGTTTTAAGTAGAATTCTACAAAGCTCTTTAGCATTTGAACATGTAACGAATGAGATGCTGAATGGGATCTAAAAGAGTGATCAATAGTCTTTAGTGCCAATGTGTGTTTGATCGATGTATATAGGGTAGTTACATCCAGGGTACCAAGATAATAATGAGCTTTCCATTTAATATTATTTAGAATTTGTAAGGTGTGTAAAGTACCTTTGAGGTACGCTGGAATTGTTGGTACTAAGTCCTAGATGCAAGATTCAATATATGTAGCCAAATTCTCTGTGGCTCCTCCTTGATCACTCATGATAGGTCGTACTGGTGGTAGGTTAGTGAAAGGTTTATGTATCTTGGGTAACAGATAAAGAGTCGGCATTAGGGGTCTGAGATTAATCAAAGTGAGTAGGCCTAACTGATACCAGTGTTGGATCAGAGTTCGAAGTTCTTCGACCGTCTGCACCATGGGGTTGTGGGTAAGAATTTGATAGCAACATGGTGTTGCGAGATGTTCTTGGGCCATGGAAATATAGTCAGTTTTATTAAGAATCACAATGTTTCCCCCGTTGTCTGCTTCTTTAATCACCAATGAAATGTCAGCAGCTATGTTTTTAAGTGCTAGATGTTCTGACTTTGACAGGTTGTGATTCTTGCTAGTGAATCCCCTATGATGACCATCCATGTATTGATGTATTTCTCTAGTAATCGCCCTGTAAAAGATGTCTATTGCATTGTCTCCAACGGTCGGTGGGGTGAATTTAGATCTATTTTTCAATTCCTGAATGTCCACATTGCATTGGTGGACCCCTAGTTCTCTTTGGATCTCAACTAAAGATTGGTTATGATCTCCTGTAAGATTTGCCAAAAGATGTATGTTTTCAATTTCTTGAATGCTCCTGGTGCTGATTGGGGTTAGAGAAGTATGAGGTTTATAAAAAGCAGGCTCATTATGAAAGTATTTCTTAAGTTTGAGTTTTCTGGTAAATTTGTAAAGATCTATTTGCACCTCTGTCATATCTGAGTTGATGCTGAGGGCAAAGGAGAAACCATAGTTGAGCACATTGATTTGTGTTTGTGAGAGTTGTTTATCTGATAAGTTAATAACTAAGTTTTGAGAATTGGCTTTGGCTTCGGTTGTTTGAGACTGGATCTCATGAATCTTTTGTTTGTATTTCCTGTTCCCTCTCCTTTTTGATCCTCTTACTCTTCTTCCTTTGAGGTGATGGGAGTTGTTGGAGTATTTGGGCCTGAAAGGAAAGTTTTTTGGAAGCGTACTTGCTTGTAGTTAGGGCTGTAACTAGGAATGTTGCCCTTTCTGTACCTCTTAATTTCCACCAAGAAGCCTCTTCTGGTGTGTCGGGCTTCCTCTGAATTTTGACCTGATCTGGGTCATCTGAGCTGATGGTCCCTGGTTCAGATTCGGAATCCATGTCCGATGTAGCTAGTGATGTTGTGGGAGTTTTGATTGATTGCTGATTGGTCTCCATCATATTTTGCCTGAAAAGTGTACACTCTATCATTAATATTGTCTCCCAGCCACCCTACCTGTCTGGACTTTGGCACACTATTCCACCTGTTCTTGATTGGTAATATTTCTAGATTTATCCATTCATATAAAGCATATGCAATGATAAAACTTGTGCTTCAGGCTCAACGTTGCAACAACTCTTAGGGTATTGAAACACTGTTATTTATTTGTACACACGAGAGTGTGCAATCGGAAGCACTATCAGGCCGATTCATGGAATTAATGTGCGCTGAAAATGACCGCGCAAGCGTGTGAAAGTGTGCAAATCATAGCGCAAGTGCAAAAATCGCAGCGAAACCCATGCACAGTGATTCATGAAGTCAGTGCGTGTGTAAATCCATGGATGTTCGCTAAAATCCTGCGTGGCGCATGCTGGCGCACACGTCTTCAAACAGCGTGCGCTACGCACACAGCGAAAGCACACATAGGGCAGCGCACACAACAAAAGTAGGCGTAACACGGGGTGTAACACGTGGAATGGGGAACAACATGTGAACATTTGGGCGTCACGGGGTAAGTACAGGAGGCAAATGCGCGGAACGTCCTACACGGGCGCCCAAATCACGTATTCATGGAATCGAACGGGGCTAATGCGTGCGCCAAAAAAGACGCGCTAATCGTAAACACGTACGCCAGCAGGAAGCAGATGTACGTGGACCCGCACAGCATAAAAGTGCGCGCAAAGAACAAACAAGCTCAGACGCTAAGATGAATATACCGTTCCTTGCAGCAGTGGTCGTGGGATACCGCAGGAGGAGGAGGAGGAGGACAGTCAGGCCCAGAATTTTTACACCCAGAACCAGCCTTTTTGGTGATGCCTGATGACCAAGTGTATGGGAGGTACAGGTTTCCACCTCACATAATACTCGACCCGGTGAGTGAGTGTGAGGATGACCTCACATCACCCACCCTGTGCTCCAAAGCACTGAGCCCCATTGAAAAGGTGCTTAATGTACTGCACTTCTTGGCTACTTGATCATTTCAGCGGACAAGTGCTATAGTGGGGGGGGTGTCACAGACCACACAGTCACGCTGCCTACACAAGGCGTGGCCATCATGACTGCACGTCCATCAGTCCGCAGGCACATATACCTGCCCAGAACACCTGCAGAAAGGCAGGCTGCCGTCCAGGATTTCTCTGGGGTGGCACAATTCCCCAAAGTGCTAGGTGCAATTGATTGCACCCATGTGGCTCTACGTCCCCCCAGGGCAACAGAGCACATCTATAGAAACCGCAAGCACTGGCATTCCATCAACATGCAGGTAGTATGTGATGCCAAGGGTATCATCACCTCATTATATGCCAAGTATCCAGGGTCCACCCATGACAGTTTCATTTACAGAATGTCAACCCTAAACCGGGACCTAGAAGCTGGGTGGCATGGCGATACATGGCTGCTTGGTGAGTATAAATGCCACTGCACATGCATGCATGCATGTCAGATACTGAGTAATGTCACAAGCCCACTTATGATACCCATCACCACCTCCCAAGGGGACAGTGCCAACCCTCTGAGCACCCATATGATGACGCCAATTCGGAACCCCACCACACCACCAGAGCCCATATTGCATCCCAGGGCATAGTGGAGCGCACATTCGGAGTGCTCAAGTCACGCTTTCGCTCCCTTGACTGCTCTGGTGGGCAGCTGCTATACGCTCCCCTAGTAGTGTGCAGGATCATAGTGGCAGAATGTGTCCTGCACAACGTTACAACACGCCGGGGCCTGCCTGTGGACATGATGGTGCCCCCACATCCCCAACCACATGCACGGCTGCTGTGCATGGGAGGGGAAAGGGCATGTGGTGAGGCAGCCCGTACACAGCTGGTGGCTAATTACTTCACCTAAAATCACACCCCTGTTGAGTGCACTCAGCCCTGGCACATAACAGCTGACAATCAATGATGATGGCATAAGGGACAGTCAACTGTCACAACCATACCAGCCTGAGATTGGTCCCCTGAAAGTGTTACATTGTGTGCATCCCTACCTACAGAAACACCACCAATGATGTGTCATTATAAGACATACATCTATGCTGCTAAATTGATAACCCCCTTGCAAAATACAACATGAAAACAGCGCCATGTCACCCAAACCCTCCCCAGCTCCGCCACCCAAAACACCATGGCATGTCATGCAATGTGAAAGCAAACAAAGCAATGCACAAGACCTGACACAAGTGTCACAAAGTGCACTGTCCCAAATGGAAACTGCCCACAGACAATATGCTCCCAGTAATCAATAACAAACAGCACACATGAACAAATACTTACCACCAACACAATACAGCAACACACCATGAAACATTGCAAAAACATGACAGTACTAAGTCAAAGTAGTGGCAGTCTTACAACATGAATAAGCCAGCACATCGACCCCTTCCAACTGTAGAGTGTTACTGCCACGCAAATGTGTCAGTGTACTGCATACAGCATGAACTCCATCTGCAAAGGAGATGGCCTTGTGAAGACATGAGGAAGGAACCTGCAAATTAGGAGGAAGACATTGATGCACGAGCACATATCAAAACACCATGCAGTGTACAATACAACAACAATACCCACTCAGGATGTCCACACAGTATTGACTACAGACTGCCCACACAGCTCATGGGAGCCCAATGTCACTGTGTAAGTCACTGTCACTTGGTCACACCCTTAGCAAGCCCATGGAAACGGGAAGCAGGAGGGGTGTGTGTGTCACGAACCCAAGCATCTAACCCAAACTCAGGACAAGCCTGCATGTGCCCAGCCGGAATACAGTAGATGCCCACGGGAGCCACACAAGGCAACACACTGTAAAAAAAATAAATAAATAAAATAAAAAATGCCCATGTGGGGGCCGCGGGGGGGGGCACCCAGGAGGTTCAGGGACAGGGTGCACACCAACACCCACCTGCGTGGATGTTGCAAAAAAGAAAATACCTCCATGGGCTCATGGCCTGCACAGCTATGTCATTGTGGGAGAACTACTGTCACTCTCTTCACCCTCTGCTGCTGCATCAGCAGGTGGTGGCACTATGGGAGGCAGCCCACGCAAAGCCCTGGTATGGTCCTCCATGGCAGCAAGCATGCAGGTCTGGAAGGTCTGATTCTGGAGGATTAAAGTGCGGAGATCCCCATGCAGCTCCTCACGGGTTGCCTGCACTTCTGCATGCATGGCCTCGCGGGATGCCCGGATCTCCTCACATGTTGCCTGCAGCTCAGCTGCGAGCTGCTCCAGCTGCTGTTCTGCCCTAACTTTTCGGGAAGCCTCAAGTTCAAGCAGACTCTGCCTGAGGTTATGGAGTTCTACCCTCAGGGCTTCCCTGTGGACCTGTGACTCTATTGATATGTGTTTGCGCAGAGTCTCCAGTGCCGCCCGTCGGTCCCTGTTGGATGCCAACATGTCTTCCCTGTGTGATTGGCAAATGGAGTCTGTTGCCTGCTGTTGTTGCTCCATCTGCCTTTCAGGGGGGATAATGGAAGTGGCCACCCTCTCCATTGCCTGAGCTTTCATTTCTACTGATGCTGCCTGTTGGGGTGCCATACCGTACATGGAGTTTTCCCATATAGTATTGCCTAGTGGCGCACGGCTACCACATCGGCAGGCACCACACCTGTTCGGGGCAAGGCAATCTGCACCTTGCTGTGCTGGCACTGCCTGAGGATGCAGGACTACATTGCCCCTCTGATCTGCTGGCCCAGGAACAGGATCAGATGCTTTGGAGTGTGACCCTGCATCCGTAACCGCCAAAGGCGGACCTACCAACACTGAAACCCCATAGAGGGTTCTACCCCTGGTGCAGGTGGGTTGGAGAGAACAGAATCCCTGCCAGAAGCACTGACCTGCGACAGCACATAAGTCTCATCATCCGACTCAGCACCTGAATAGAGGTCTGGGGAGCTGCACCCAGAGACACCCCTCGACAGTATGGTCTGCAGTACCAAAGTGTTTTCACCCACCACCACACCACGTCCCCCACTGGTGCTTGGTTGTGGCTGAGAATCCTCCTGGGTCTACACCATCTCCTGAACCTCACCAGCATCAAGTGCATCGTCACCTGCAAAAACATGAAATACAAGAAATGGAAACAGGCATGAGCACCATAGCACACACATAGGACTGACAAGACAGAGATCCTGTACATGGTTTACACATGTCCCACATGACTATAACCCTGGCATGCATGCACTGTCAATGAGTTTGAAGGGGAGTCAAAAAGGCAGACAATGAGGACACCAAGATGGAAAAGCAGCACATTCGCAACATGTCGTGTAGCACTGGCATCACACATCAGCCTGTGAGTGGCATGTCCAATACATATACATGACACATGCCAGCACACAGATGTCATGTAGCATAGTCATGGTAAATTAGACAACTACAGCGGTATGTCAGTGAATGAGTACTGTCACACATCCATGTCACATGGACATGATGAGAAGATTAATGCAAAATAGTGTTGCAAAATATGCATGTGCCACACACTGCAACACATCCAGTGAACAATAAGTCCCGGCTGAGTCCCAGTTTGCCCAGAGTCTCTGTGTGTGTAACACTGTGAGGAGCTGCAGCGACTTGTGAGTCTCTTTTCTGCTTCTACTAGTGGATTTGCATAAAGACTGCATTGCCGCGCGGAGCGCGGCGCGGAGTCCCGGCTGAGTCCCAGTTTGCCCAGAGTCTCTGTGTGTGTAACACTGTGAGGAGCTGCAGCGACTTGTGAGTCTCTTTTCTGCTTCTACTAGTGGATTTGCATAAAGACTGCATTGCCGCGCGGAGCGCGGCGCGGAGTCCCGGCTGAGTCCCAGTTTGCCCAGTTCGCCCGAGTGCGTCCGAGGGCTGGGACCAACTCTACCTTCAAGGGCCGATGGCTGCAATGCAGAAGGCCCCTGCGTCGGGGGGGCCTCAGACACGTCATAAGACTTTGCTACAGCGTCGGATGCTTAATCCATGGACTCCCCTGACAAACTATGCAGTGGTCGGCCAGAAGACACAAGGTAAGCCGGCTACTTGCTTGAAGGCGGCCCCCTCAGCGCTTGCGAATCCTGCGGCAGCGCCAACCCAATTGATACAAACAACTGCACAGGTTCATCACGACGTCGCCCCCTTGGTTGATAGCTGTGCGGTCAATGTCATTGATACAGCGGTGTCTGCAACCACCATTCTGGACCATAATACGCTTAGCGCGTCTACACATAAGCCCTTGGTAAAACCACTATCTATGCTTTCACTTGATGACCTTGTGCCGATGCCACTCCCGCTGCCGAAATCGCCATCAACAGAGCACGTGCTATCAAAAGTGGCCCCAACCACGCACTCTCATCCTTTCAAAATGTTCTCGCCTTTTGATTTGACGGATGCAGAAATAATAAATGCGATTTCGGCCACACAGGAAAAGCTAAATGTTAATGAGAGCTCGCCGGTTCGAGTACATACTTCAACCATGCGACTAAAGACTACTGAACATGCTGCCCCTCCAATGCAGACGATCGTCATCTCCATGGGAGGTCGCTCCCTGACTGACTCCGTCCCTAGTGCCGCAAGCACTGGAGTCTTAAGTGTCCTCAGTGAACATCAGGAAAGTGGAACGGCCTCGCTGGAGCAATCTGGGGTAGCTCCAGAAAGTTCAGTGCCATGCTTAAAAAGCACAGAAGGTGTCGATCACTTCGAACTTAAGCTCAATGCACCTTTAATTTCACAAAAGTCAACTCTGACGACATGGGCCGATAGTGCCTTGAGCAAAGCCCCTGAAAGGCTAAAAATGTCCGATGAAGACTCGAATCCAACGCCTTCCAGCAACTCCTGCACTACCTCAACACGGTCCCCTAATGACAAGCCTGCTGGCGTAACCGCCCAAAACAAGATAGCTCACGATACTTCTCTGCTGCAGTTTTCGCTCAATGACCGCACAAAGTGCAGTGTCAGTCCGTCCTGCCCGTCGCAGAAAAAGCAGGTGCTTTTGTCTTCCTTGAGGTCAGCGCCGCTATTATCAAAATCACGACCGGAATGTTCTGGAGCACAGGACCAAGGGTCAGTTCGCCATTCTTTAGGAACGGTGATCTTATCTGAAGACAACAGCACCACAAAAAGGCACAACGCAACTGATATCCTGCTAAAAATGAATGCTCCATCCACAGCGCCAGCTACTCCGGCAAAAAGCACAACTTCTGTGAATGAGTTATCTCTAAATCAAACTCCGGGCAAAGACATTTTGAAAACACTGACCTCGAAAATAAACCTGTCTGCAGGTGCAGCCTTTCAACTACACACTAATGTTCTCGCTGCATCATCTCAAGCGATGATTCCTTTCGTAAAGCTGTATGAGACCTTAAATGAGACTTTAAGAGATCAAGGCGCTCTCATTCTGAATCTCTCTACGAAATTGGATCAAATAGAGTCTTTTACCAAGCTCATCCAACTCGATGTTCAAGAAGGGAAAGACACAAGTTCATTCTGGCAATCTCGTCTTAATGATCTAGTGACCCTGCAACAAGATCGACATGACTTACAGCTAAAATGTCTCTTAAAGGTACTGTCCGAACTAGTACCTCTGTTAAAGTCCGGCTATAGTCCTAACCGGCCCAAATCTGATGTACAATGTGCCGCCCCATTACAAAATTCTGAGCAAGGGTCTAGGCCTACGATGCAGACTATCGAACAATTGGTCACAACTACAGACCTAACGGTTGGTGCAACACATAAACCGATGTGCTGCCACAGCGACAAACCATCGTCTGCGGTCTGTGATGCTAACTCATCTGATTGCGTCCTTCTACATGTCTCTTCTGACATAGACATTCCAATAGGTGCCGCAATGGTACCCTCAGCTGATGTCACTCAGGCACATAAAGTAACAGCACAAGCTCCTTCCCAGGTTGGAGCGCCGTCCACATTTGGCATCTTTGTAGGTACGGCTAAATCTTTTGCACCGAACTGCACGGCCAAGTTGAAGGAGAAAGTGAAGTCCACCAAAACGACGTCTACAACCAAGAAAACAAAATTAGCAACTCATGCTGCAACAAAGAGTTTTATAAGAAACATGTCGACTCCACCAAAGCCGGGGCTGTTCAAGCGCCCAGCAAACGGAGCAAAGGTTCCCCCCCCATCACAGCATACCGAACCTTCTATATCTCTGAACCACGGTGTCAAGCGTAGACGTCTAATATCGAGTGATAGCACGTCGGCCAGTATGGCGGCAGCTGACGTTCATGACTTGTGTGACATTTCTATATATTCCCATCGTAGCGACGAGGAGACATCGTAACATTATATGGAAGAACAGCAACTAGATTTCAATCTCCCCATGAAATCTGACAATAGAAAACTAAGCTCCCCGTCCTCAGAGTGGCAAGTAGTCCAAGGTCGCCGTGCCTCTACTATGAAAAAGGAAGTCATGCCTTCAAAGGGTATTTCTTCAAAACTGAATCCGAAATTCACATTTGTGCGGTGCAGCAGCTGCTCTCCACCGAGGTCACAAGAGCAGCTGCTGCACCGCACAAAGGACAACAGATGTAAGTTGAGATTGCAAAACATACTTAAGGATGACAAAGACTTGAACCTCAACCGTGCAAACGTTTTGCGGTTATTTAAGCATATTTCACCCCTTCGACTGATTGAATCAGATGACATTAAAATAGTCGAGTATGTGACAGAAAGCGCCTCTGACGCGGTGCTCTTTCATATTGATGCCGTTGGGGTACGCAACACCATTCTCAAGGCAGCTGAAGACTTTCTGTTATTCGGCTTTGACATTTCAGTTGAACCAGACGTGGACAGGAGAAGTTCAAATCCGGTGCAAACAACTGCTGGTTCAAAATCGAAAAAACAAACAACTGTGACATCAGTTCGTCACAGTATGTCTTCTGAAACACGTCAAGTAGACTCTCGTCAGTCCGAGAATCAGCTGGGGCGGCAGAGACAGTCAAAGCAGGATTAGCCATGTTTGAACTTACAGGAACAAAGCTGCTCGATCCTATCATGGAACACTCGTGGCTATCAACATTTGTTCCGGGAATTTGACATCCCATTGGATGATGTGTTTGTAATTTGTTTGCAGGAGACCTGGTTAGTTGATGCGCCAATCAGAGATGGCTTCAATACTTTTATCAATCCTGCAATACAAAATACTCAGGGCCGACCCTCGGCAGGACTTTTAACAATGGTTCGAATCTCACGAGTATGGTCTACTCCTATCTGTCGTAATCCCAATCCCTACATTCAAGGCTTAATCATGCAAGCATGTTCAGACACTCCAAACACAATCGCAACTCTGTTGATTATAAATTGTTACTGGAATCCGGCCAAAATAAATGTCACAGAGTTTACCACAGCAATCAGCTGTCTAATGGAAGAGGCAGCCAGGCAACATAACAACTTAAGCATCATATGGTGTGGTGACCTCAACGGTTCGTGGTTTAATTACGATCTTCCCAATCAAGTATACAGCCAGATTCCATATGTCGACTTAGGCGAAAAAGAACAACGTTGGTCAGATATTATGGAGACGTTTGACTGCGTATTGCTGAACGGCAATGCGCGTGGTGATATTCCAGCTCAGGCCACTTGGCATCGTGAATCCATGCACAGTATAATTGATTACTTCTGGGTGTCCAGTAACTTGGGGCCAAAGATTCTGACACTGCATTCACTGACAACGACCAAGAGCGATCATTCGCTGTTGAAAGTGAAATGTCTTTTGGCGGTGTCTGATACTTTGTCCCCATACCAAGGAGCAGTCGAAGTAAATATGGGTGGAAATCGATTGAGACTGAGCACAAATGAGATCCGTGCGCTAACGGCTCATCTAAGTGATCTGAATGACGATGTGGAATACACTCCACTGCTACAGTATCATATCACCTCGATCAAAGACAACGCTCAGCAACATAAGCCGCACACCCACCCTTTTAGTAAATTACTGGATGCTAATAAGAAAGCTCTAAGAAAAGATGTCCGCAAAATAAAAATGCAAAAAAATGCATCACCGAAGACAACGCAGGAGAAAGTGAAGGCCAGACGAGTTACCTACAGAAACTGGTTGAAATCCCACAAAGCGATTGTAGAACAGGACTCCGCCGAGATCATGATGAAACTGATGGTTACCAAAAACACACGTGACATCTGGAGAATATTAAATAAAGGCCCCTACAACGGCTCCAATTCCACGCAGAACACAATTTCAGGGGATACCTGGTGCAAACACTTTGGGTCAGTATTCAATAGCGTGCTGAAAGTTCCTAATTGGAAATCAGTGGATAGAATGGGTTCCTGGGATGTCCAGATGTCGCTGTCAGACATCATCGACGCTATTAAGGCCCTAAAAAACTCTCGTGCTGCTGGTCCGGATATGATAAGTAACGTCAGACTAAAAAAAAATCCAGAGATCTGGGCACCTTTCATTGAGTGTTTGTTCCACAAAATCGCAAAATCAAAGTGCCTGCCTAAATCATGGCTAACAGCAATTGTAATTCCAATTCATAAGAAAGGCTGTGGGGACGCACCCGAAAACTATCGTCCTATTGCCCTATTAGACACCATTGGAAAACTCTTTGGTTCCAATTTGAGATGTAAATTGGCGAGTTGGGCTAAAAAGGCGGGGATCATGGACATTCGGCAAACTGGATTTTCAAAGGGCACAGGTGTGGAAGTTAATCTTTCGATCCTGACAGCTTTGAAATATCATACATTACAGAGTAAAACCAAACTGCATTTAGCCTTCATAGACATGAGGCAAGCTTTTGATGGAGTCAACCGGCAGATGCTATGGGCCAAACTAATGAAATGGAAATGTCCTATGGCCCTTCTCACCCCAATAATGGCACTACATACGGAGACTTCTTTCAGGGTACGCCTCAACAAACATGGCATATTATCCGACAGCATACCAACGACAAGGGGTGTTAAGCAAGGCTGCCCATTGGCCGCGGATCTATTCAAATTATTTTTGGCAGATCTCCCACTCTTCTTGGAGCAAGCACACTGTTTTCCTCCACGGAACTCCAGTTCGGTATATTGCGTATGCTGACGATCTCGTGCTGATTGACAGAACACAAATCGGCCTTCAACGTCTGCTAAACCGTCTGCATGAATACATAGTTGCAAATGAATTGGCCATTAACCCAGACAAAACCAAAATTGTGTCGATTGGTTCATTAATGAGTAGAAGTGATCGTGCATTTAAATGGACGGTAGGTGGTCAAAAACTAACGTCTGTTAATTCGATTCGCTATCTAGGCATCGAATTTAACAGCTCAATCAGGGAAGTTCAATGGCTAAATATGCTGAAACTGAAAGCAGTAAGACTAGCACTGCAAGCAGCCCTGATTAATAAAAACTTTGGTAAATTTTCATTATCGCCGGTGATAACGTTCTACCGCCAAAAGGTTGTTCCTATTCTAACGTTTGGGGCAGAGGCGGGATGGAACATCAGTGAACAAAATTGGAATACTGTAGAGGGTCTTTTTTGGAGACGGGTCTTTAATCTCCCAAATTGCATTCCAATTACTGCAATACGCCACGAACTTTCGCTAAACTCTCTTTTCTCAAACGTAGTTTGGAAATCCATCTCACTTTGGCGTAAGATGAGAGAAGTGGGTGGTGCACCAGCATACAGAATACTCACCGCCCCTGACGATTCGCAAAGTAGTATCTTGTTGGCACAATAGAGCTCAAGAGTGCAAGAGTGGATCGTAGCAGCGGACATCAATTATTTCGACCTGTTCTCACGCCCAAGAGTGGCAAAAAGTAAATTTGAAACCTGGGCATGGATTATAAATGTGGAAAGATACTCAACTCTTGATCTCTCCAATAAGATAGGTAATGTCCAGAAAAAATTAAATTGTCAACAACCCTACCTCCTACAGTGCTACAATCGCCAATATCGAGAGCAATTTCTTCGTTTCCGCTTAAATACGTTGAGTACGAAAGAAATTCTTTTCCAAAGAAGGCAGCCTGCTATAAACAACAATCTATGCCGTTTCTGCGAGGAATCGGTTGAAACACTGAAACACCTGACTATAAGATGCCCAGCAATTGCTAACTTACGCTCTGTCCACCTAGGCGCATATGCCCCGCTAAACGATGATATGAACTCCTGGTGGTGCCTGATAACCTCAGGCCAAAACATTAAACATGTCTGTGCGGTTGTACATTTTATGAACGCTCTCCTGAGATGTCCCCCGTAAGCAAGTGGGGCGTTAAGTTGATGCTCAAAGAGTGTAATTGATTAATTGACATGTCGACTGTTTATTTGACTTTGTTTGTCCGTTCGCTTGATCATTAAGTGCCTTATATGTCACAAGGTTGCGCAGAAGATCCTTGTGGAAAGTATAATAGGACATATTGATGATGTTGTAACAATAATATGTATTGGAAGTTTACACGATTTGAAACAAAAGTCTTCTTTTCTTTTCTTACTTCCACCTTGGTGTTGGAGGGAGAAAGGAGAAGAAACTGTAGTTTTTCAATAAAAATAAAAAAAAATAAAAAATAAGACAGTGATTGTAGGCAGATGTACACATCAATGGTTGGTCACTTCAACATGACAGGAAACAACTATCATGTTCCACATGCAAACAGGCGCTAAAAATAAATTTCAGCAGGCCAATACTCCCTCGCCCTGAGTGGTCTAATCATTCACATAACCAGGTAACTAAAGTGGCACAATGTGGGGTGTAAACAATGACAGAAGCATGTCACATATGTGGCATTAGGGATGAAAAAAGCATATGAAAAATGGGATGATCTAAACAATCAGCCTGAATGAAGACAGAAAAAATCAGTACAATGTTGTTGCAAGATGATAGTTCAAGGGCAACAACTGTAATGTGGGGCTAATTGGCTACTGTGGGTAGAAGGGATACTGTCATACCCAAATCAAAGGCACGTGAATGTATTGGAGGAAGCACATGGGTGACCCATAACACTCATGAGTACACACCCTCACCTAGCACTCAATCAGAACCCATCACCCAAACAACATACACAGGGATTACACACACATGCATGGGCACTCACCGGACAATGCGTCGTAATCAGGTAGCCCTCGCACGCCTTGGATCTGTTCCTCTGTGACGAAGGTCCCAGCAACAGACTCATGTTCAGTGAGTTTGTTGTCCTCTGGTGGAGACCCACCACCAGTCACCAGAGTAGTGGAATGATTTGAGGCCAGCTTGTTCTTTGCTCTGTGTTTCAGGTCATTCCACCGCTTGTAGCAATCATCAGCTGTGCCCCTCACAAATCCAAGGGCACTTATGCAGTCTGTGATGGTCTGCCAGTGTGCCCTATGTTGACCAGGTGTGGTCTTGCACCCTGCACTCACCACCATTTTGCGGCTATGTGCCGACACATAGGTCACAAGTGCATCAAGTTCGGCGTCTTTAAAGCTAGGCTTCCTTAACGTGCCGGACTGTGTAGCCGTGTCTGTGGGCTCAGCCTTTAGTGCCAGAGCACCCTTCTTCCTCTTTTTCAAAGGTGGAGATAAGCCTGAGTGGCTTACGCCGCTCTGGTCAGTAGGGGCAGAAGCGCCGGTGGACTGGGTACTAGGAGTGTGCGAAGGCACAATGACCATAGGTCTTGGTGCAGGCATTGGCTGAAGTGTGATGTTGGCATGGGCAACCAACGTCGGTTTGATGGACCTGGACCGACACTGTCCCGGCTGGGAGACTCAGAGCTGGGGACAGGGGCAGCAGATGACTCGCTGCCCCAGATCCACGTGGCCTGGTGACAGCAACTTGCACCACCACACGTGATTTAGACTTGCTGACCTGGAAGTCAGCCTGGGAGTCATCCTGTGCCGGGTGCCATAATGGGCTGGTCCAACAAGGGCTGAGCTGGGATGGTGTCAGCTATGTTTCCCACAACCATGGGGGGACATGGGTGTCCCTGATTGGTCCTCCACACATGGGGGCTAGGGGCACCCTGCAAATCCTGGCCACGTCCCCTACCGCACCCACCACGGCCACATTTTGGAGGTCGGCCAACTTTGCCTCCCTTACCGCTTGGTCGCCTCCCAACCATGGCACTGATGTTGTTGTGCGTATGGGAGTAGCAGTAAACGATTGTCCTGGGCAATTGGGGGTGAAAGGGCTAGGGTACTAGATGGAAATCGTACCCTAGTGCTCTAGCAAGGCTGTCTGTGACCCCTGGGGGAAGATGAAGGGTCAGGCAATGCACAGGCACCCCGAAAAGAAAAATAAGCGTATGCATGTTACACACAGCCTACAATGACCTCTGAAGGGGTACGCGACACACGGGGCAAGCACAGTTGGTAAATGCGTGCGCGACTCACCGTCTGACTGGAAAAAGAACATAATAAAATGTGCGTGTGCGTGTTGGCAACAACCCCGCCAAAAGAAGAATTGTACGCTGTCTGAGGAGACAGGACAAAAGAGGAAGTGAACGCTGTTTGAGGAAACAGGCCCAACACAAAAAATGAACGCTGTCAGAGGTAACAGGGGGTACGAACTTGAAACGCTGTGAAGTAATCGCGTGTGAACCGACAAGAAGTACAGAATTCACCCACTCGCTCTCCACGAAAAGCACGTACAAGGAAATGGGGTCCTACACGTACCTTTTAAAGTGGCCCACACGTACAATGTCACTTACGTGTGTACGCGCTAAGGCCCTTTCCTCCAATTACACAAGCTGACACTCGGACGTGCAGTTTTTGGATGTGTACGATGAACATGCACCTGTGTTGATGGAAACTCCTGCGTGCGTCACGTCACAGACGCACAGGCCCTTTCCTCGGATTACACGCATTCACACGCGGATGTGCAGTTTTTTCACGCGCCATGAGCCACTATGGCCATGTCACGAGGGATACGCCGCGCACGTCACGTCACAGGCACGCTTTCTGGCTAAGGGCCTTTGCTCCAATGAAACCGCGTACGTGGCTGACACGCTTACGCGCTAAGGGCCTTTCCTCGAATTACACGCTGACGTGCAAGATTTTCACGTGCAAAATCACTCCGTATCAAGCTGGCCACACAACAACACACAGAAGACCACGCTCCTGCCCAGAAGGCCGAATTACTCCCCCGCAGAGCCCTGAGCACACTCCCACCTGCCATGTGCTGCTGCCTGCCTGCCTGCTGCCCATGTGCCCTGCTATTTGCTGCCTGCACATCATCCATATGCAGGGGTGAAGTTGTTGTGACCACCCCTGCTAGAAATGAAGACTCCCGACTGGGATGCCATCGCTCCACAGCCCAGCCCCAGGACCCAGTTGCCCACCCACAACTGCCTCTGGGGTTGCCATTTCGGGCACACCACCATCTGGCACCACAACCCCCAGCCAGAGAGGCAGAGGGCCACCAGCTTCAGTGCCAGGGAAGTTGGTGTCCTGGTGGAGCAAGTCCTGGGGCAGTATGTAGCCCTCTTTGGAAGTTCTTGCGCTGACTATGAAGGACGGACCAGGATCTGGATGGACATCGTAACTGCCATCAACGAGGAGGGGGTGGCAGTCCGTGACATCAAACATGTCAAGAAGCGCTGGGAGGACTTCAGGTCCAGGACCCTCGACAAGGCCCGGTGCCTCTTGAAGGCAGCGGATGCCAAGGGGCACCAGGGCCACCTGTCTGACCACCAAATGAGGGTCCTGGAATGCATATGCCTAGCACTCCACATCCAGGTCCTTGAGAGGCAGACCGGTCTGGAGTCGAGGGGTAAGTGTACATGCATAATGATTGGACGCTGTGCGTGTCATGGTGTGCCAGTAGTGTGCAGGTTGCACATGTGTTTTTGTAGGGCCATGTATGGATGTGCATGTACAGGGGCGTGAGGCTGACACATGCGAGTCCTCTCATGTGTGAGACACATGGATGGTGTATGTGTGGGTAAGCATGCTGGCCAAATGCAGATGCGGGAGCACACATGTTTGAATTACTGTGCATGTATGTTGGCATGGTTGTGGTGTCACACATGGATGTTGGTTCCAGCTGCATGTATCTGCACTGTGTACATGTGCATGTGTGTGTATTTGACAAGTGTGCAACTGTGATGCAACATGGATGTATGTGGCACTGACATGTAGAAGGCTCAATGCCAGATGTGACATGGATGTGGATCTCATCACTCTGACAGTTGGTGGACATGCACACATGCTTGTAAGTGTGTTGGTTTGTGTGCATGTGTTGTGTATTCCCCGTGTTTCATGTGACGTCAGGCTCACCTTTGGATGCTGATGCTGTTGTATGTGTATGGATGGTGCAGCCTGGTTCAATATTGCTGTGGAATTGCTCATGTGTGAGAGTAGAAATGACATGTCTGTTAGGGAATGTGATGCCATGTCTGAAGTTTGACACTGCCACTCATGTACAACTGTCATCTGTGTATCAGTCCATTGTATAGTGCCCTGATGCCTGTGTTCTATCTTTCCCTGTCTGCAGCGTCAACTGATGAAGAGGGCGGAGAGGGTGCTGTGGAGCAAGGCGGCAGGGATCACACTGCCAGACGGAGACTCAAGGCCCGGCTCCCCTCCCAGGTTGTCATCTCGTCCGGGAGTGAGGAGTCCAGTGCCGTGTCCCAGGCCGCAGCTGCCGAGGGTAGGTCCAAGAGGCGGAGGTCGGAGATGGACTCCTCGGAAGCAGAAGGAGCAGCTGAGAACCCACAGGGTCCGACGGAGGAAGATGGCATGGAGTCATCCAGGTTGTGGGGGGTTTGGAGGAGGCCGTGGAAGGGACAGACACGGGGTCTGGAGGTGGGGATTCCACTGGTGCTAGTGGTGCAGTGCAGGGGCAGGGACAGGAGGCAGCACAGGCTGCCGCGGAGGTGCCTGTGTGTAATCCTGTCCCTGATCCCGTGACTGCATCATCCTGCCCCAGCAGGGATGCCTACGTCTAGACCCGTTTTCAGGGAGGGGATCCGCTTACAACAACTGGCCTTCCTCTCCATGCGGACGTGGCTATCCAGGACCGGGTTGAGCCTGTCCTGAGTGGGATGGCGTTGCGTCAACGGGGCATGCGAGGTGACCTGCAGTGTTTTCGTGAGGACACTGCACATCATCTCGAATGCCTCGTTGACCGTGTTGACCTACTGGGATGGGTCTCCAGGGCCGGATTCCTCCATTTGCTGGACCTTGTTCAGACCCCCTCCTCGTCTGAACCCCCTATGTGCCAGTCGTCCTCCATGCCATCTTCCCACCATGTATCACCTGGGTACCCTGTGGAGCTGCTTCTGATCCTGCGGCCAGGCTGGTGGAGGACACATCCCTGCCACAGTCGGGAGTCGGACGTCCAGCAGGGGTGGCCACCTCAACAGCTGCACCCCAGCCGGAGGAGGACGTGCAGGCAGCAAGAGCCAGGGCACAGGCACAGCAGCAGCAGCAACAAGGTGGGAGCCATGATGGCTCTGGGCCTTCAACATCAGAGGTGCAGGCATCGGCCAGAGGGTAGGAGGACCCAGGATTGGAAGTGTCTTCCGTGTGGCAGCGGTTGAGCCAGGCCATAGATGCGGAGCGGCAGCGGGCGGAAGAGGCACGGCTCACAATGGTCAGGGCGGAGTACTCCATGCGGGAACCCTCGGGGCCATGGAAGAGGACCGCCTCCGGGACATCGAGCAGGAGTTCGATGATCCTCTGGCCCCGGAAATCGGACTAGCCCGCTGCCATTGTAAATAGTTTTTAGAGTTAGGTTTCCTTTTCCTTTGATTTGTGGTGAATGGACTATGCCACACACATTTGTATATAGTTTTTTTATTAGGTAGTTTCTTAGGTAGGTTTCATTTCTTTTGTTGGGCTCATGGACCCTTGACAATGGAATGTACATAGTTGGACAATGGATTTATTTGAACTTTTTCTTTTGATTTCACCATGGACCAATGGATTTATCTTTTTACGTTTCCTTTGGATTTGAGTTGGTGGAGGGAGAGTTTGGACTATTTTTCTTTTGGATTTCTTTGGATTGGTTATACTTTTCATTTACTCATCTTTTGCACATGCTTTTCATTTCATGTTTGCTATTTTGTTATGCTTTCATTTCATTGCTTTATTTTTGTACATAATACATTTTGATATTTTAGTTCCATGTGTGGGATTCGCTCATTGGGTTAATGCATGTGAAAATGTGGGTTTACAAAATCAATGCCAACCAGTGTGTGTGTGTGACGGACATGTGTTGATGTACATAGTTGACTTTTGGTTTGTGTCTTGAGACAGGCATGTCAGTGTGGGGTGGATTGAGAAATCATTGTGTCTCAAGAATGAGCTGGCGTGCTGTGGTATTTTGGTGTAGAAGTGGGCCATGATTGTGCATCTTTATTTCATGTAGGGGGGGACATGAGTGGGGGCCTGTTGGCAGGTGCCCCTCACTGATGGGGTGTGGGGGTGCTGGGGGACATGAGTGGGGGTGTGCTGGTAGGTGCCCCTCCCTGCTGGGGGGTGGGGGTGCAGGGGGACATGAGTGGGACATGAGTGGGGGCCTGCAGGCAGGTGCCCCTCACTGCTGGGGTGTGGGGGTGCAGGAGGACATGAGTGGGACATGAGTGGGGGCCTGCTGGCAGGTGCCCCTCACTGCTGGGGGGTGGAGGTGCTGGCGGCCATGAGTAGGGGCCTGCTGGCAGGTACCCATCACTGCTGGGGTTGGGGGTGCTGGGGGACATGAGTGGGGGCCTGCAGGCAGGTGCTCCTCACTGCTGGGGGGTGGGGGTGCTGGGGAACATGAGGACATGAGTGGGGGCCTGCTGGCAGGTGCCCCTCACTGCTGGGGGGTGGAGGTGCTGGCAGCCATGAGTAGGGGCCTGCTGGCAGGTACCCATCACTGCTGGGGGTGGGGGTGCTGGGGGACATGAGTGGGGGCCTGCAGGCAGGTGCTCCTCACTGCTGGGGGGTGGGGGTGCTGGGGAACATGAGTGGGGGCCTGCTGGCAGGTGCCCCTCACTGCTGGGGGGTGGGGGTGCTGGGGACATGAGTGGGGGCCTGCTGGCAGGTGCCCCTCACTGCTGGGGGGTGGGGGAGCAGGGGGACATGAGTGGGGGCCTGCTGGCAGGTGCCCCTCACTGCTGGAGGGTGGGGGTGCAGGGGGACAAGGGTGGGACATGAGTGGGGGCCTGCTGGCAGGTGCCCCTCACTGCTGGGGGGTGGGGGTGCTGGGGGACATGAGTAGGGGCCTGCTGGCAGGTGCCCCTCACTGCTGGGAGAAGGGGGCGCTGGGGGACATGAGTTGGAGATCATATTGCAAGGTGACATGTGGCTTGGCTGGGGGGCATGCCCATGGTGGATGGGCTGCCTGCGGGACATGACCAGGGGTGCAGGGTAGTCCCCTGTGGTGTGGGCTGCCTGCAGGGGCTGTGGAGGGGGAAGAGGGGACACCTGGGAGGACCCACACTGCCAATTCACATGTAGGACTCCCCACTTACCACACTGGATACACGTACCCCGCTCTAACAGCAAACTCGCGTGTGAAACTTCACGCGCACCCCCGAAATACAAGTACCAGCTCTGACAGCAAAATCGTGTGTAAAACTTTACACGCACCCCAGTAATACACGTACCCCGCTAGCACAGGGCCAATTTCATGTGACACTTCCCACAAACCCAAGTAATACACGTACCCCGCTCGCACAGGGTCAATCGCGTGTGAAACTTCTTGCAAACCCCAGTAATACACGCACCCCACTCGCACAGGGCCAATCGCATGTGACACTTCCCGCAAACCCCAGTAATACACGTACCCCGCTCGCACAGGGCGAGTCGCGTGTGACACTTCCCGCAAACCCCAGTAATATACGTACCCTGCTCGCACAGGGCCAATCGCATGTGAAACTTCCCGCGAACCCCAGTAATACATGTACCCCGCTCGCACAGGGCCAATCGCATGTGAAACTTCCCACGAACACCAGTAATACATGTACCCCGCTCGCACAGGGCCAATCGCGTGTGACACTTCCCGCGAACCCTAGTAATACACGTACCCCGCTCGCACAGGGCCAATCGCTTGCAAAACTTCCCGCAAACCCCAGTAATACACGTACCCCGCTCACACAGGGCCAATCGCGTGTGACAGTTCCCGCAAACCCCAGTAATACATGTACCCCACTCGCACAGGGCCAATCGTGTGTGACACTTCCCACAAACCCCAGTAATACATGTACCCCGCTCGCACAGGGCCAATCGCATGTGAAACTTCCCGCGAACCCCAGTAATACACATACCCCGCTCGCACAGGGCCAATTACGTGTGACACTTCCCGCGAACCCCAGTAATACATGTACCCCGCTCGCACAGGTCCAATCACGTGTGAAACTTCCCGCAAACCCCAGTAATACATGTACCTCGCTCGCACAGGACCAATCACGTATTAAACTTCCCGCAAACCCCATTAATACATGTACCCAGCTCGCACAGGGCCAATCGCGTGTGAAACTTCCCGCCAAACCCAGTAATACATGTACCCCGCTCGCACAGGGCCAATCGCGTGTGAAACTTCCCGCGAACCCCAGTAATACATGTACCCCACTCGCACAGGGCCAATCATGTGTGACACTTCCTGTGAACCACAGTAATACACGTACCCCGCTCGCACAGGGCCAATCGCGTGTGAAACTTCCCGCGAACCCCAGTAATACACGTACCCCGCTTGCACAGGGCCAATCTCGTGTGACACTTCCCGCGAACCCCAGTAATACACGTACCCCGCTCACACAGGGCCAATCGCATGTGACACTTCCCACGAACCCCAGTAATACACGTACCCCGCTCACACAGGGTCAATCGCATGTGAAACTTCCCGCAAACCCCAGTAATACACGTACCCCACTCGCACAGGGCCAATCGCGTGTGACACTTCCCGCAAACCCCACTAATACACGTACCCCGCTCGCACAGGGCCATTCGCATGTGACACTTCCCGCGAACCCCAGTAATATACGTACCCTGCTCGCACAGGGCCAATCGCGTGTGAAACTTCCCGCGAATCCCAATAATACACGTACCCGCTCGCACAGGGCCAATCGCGTGTGAAACTTCCTGCGAACCCCAGTAATACATGAACCCGCTCCCACAGGGCCAATCACATGTGAAACTTCCCACGAACCCCAGTAATACACGTACCCCGCTCGCACAGGGCCAATCGCGTGTGACACTTCCCGCAAACCCCAGTAATATACGTACCCTGCTCGCACAGGGCCAATCGCATGTGAAACTTCCCGCGAACCCAAGTAATACATGTACCCCGCTCGCACAGGGCCAATTGCGTGTGAAACTTCCCGCGAACCCCAGTAATACATGTACCCCGCTCGCACAGGGCCAATCATGTGTGACACTTCCTGTGAACCACAGTAATACACGTACCCCGCTCGCACAGGGCCAATCGCGTGTGAAACTTCCCGCGAACCCCAGTAATACATGTACCCCACTCGCACAGGGCCAATCATGTGTGACACTTCCTGTGAACCACAGTAATACACGTACCCCGCTCGCACAGGGCCAATCGCGTGTGAAACTTCCCGCGAACCCCAGTAATACACGTACCCCGCTTGCACAGGGCCAATCTCGTGTGACACTTCCCGCGAACCCCAGTAATACACGTACCCCGCTCACACAGGGCCAATCGCATGTGGCACTTCCCACGAACCCCAGTAATACACGTACCCCGCTCACACAGGGTCAATCGCATGTGAAACTTCCCGCAAACCCCAGTAATACACGTACCCCACTCGCACAGGGCCAATCGCGTGTGACACTTCCCGCAAACCCCACTAATACACGTACCCCACTCGCACAGGGCCATTCGCATGTGACACTTCCCGCGAACCCCAGTAATATACGTACCCTGCTCGCACAGGGCCAATCGCGTGTGAAACTTCCCGCGAATCCCAATAATACACGTACCCGCTCGCACAGGGCCAATCGCGTGTGAAACTTCCTGCGAACCCCAGTAATACATGAACCCGCTCCCACAGGGCCAATCACATGTGAAACTTCCCACGAACCCCAGTAATACACGTACCCCGCTCGCACAGGGCCAATCGCGTGTGACACTTCCCGCAAACCCCAGTAATATACGTACCCTGCTCGCACAGGGCCAATCGCATGTGAAACTTCCCGCGAACCCAAGTAATACATGTACCCCGCTCGCACAGGGCCAATTGCATGTGAAACTTCCCACGAACCCCAGTAATACATGTACCCCGCTCGCACAGGGCCAATCGCGTGTGACACTTCCCGCGAACCCCAGTAATACACGTACCCCGCTCGCACAGGGCCAATCGCTTGCAAAACTTCCCGCGAACCCCAGTAATACACGTACCCCGCTCACACAGGGCCAATCGCGTGTGACAGTTCCCGCAAACCCCAGTAATACATGTACCCCACTCGCACAGGGCCAATCGCGTGTGACACTTCCCACAAACCCCAGTAATACATGTACCCTGCTCGCACAGGGCCAATCGCATGTGAAACTTCCCGCGAACCCCAGTAATACACGTACCCCGCTCGCACAGGGCCAATTACGTGTGACACTTCCCGCGAACCCCAGTAATACATGTACCCCGCTCGCACAGGGCCAATCACGTGTGAAACTTCCCGCAAACCCCAGTAATACATGTACCCCGCTCGCACAGGACCAATCACGTATTAAACTTCCCGCAAACCCCATTAATACATGTACCCAGCTCGCACAGGGCCAATCGTGTGTGAAACTTCCCGCCAAACCCAGTAATACATGTACCCCGCTCGCACAGGGCCAATAGCGTGTGAAACTTCCCGCGAACCCCAGTAATACATGTACCCCGCTCGCACAGGGCCAATCATGTGTGACACTTCCTGTGAACCACAGTAATACACGTACCCCGCTCGCACAGGGCCAATCGCGTGTGAAACTTCCCGCGAACCCCAGTAATACACGTACCCCGCTTGCACAGGGCCAATCTCGTGTGACACTTCCCGCAAACCCCAGTAATACACGTACCCCGCTCACACAGGGCCAATCGCATGTGACACTTCCCACGAACCCCAGTAATATACGTACCCCGCTTGCACAGGGCCAATCTCGTGTGACACTTCCCGCAAACCCCAGTAATACACGTACCCCGCTCACACAGGGCCAATCGCATGTGACACTTCCCACGAACCCCAGTAATACACGTACCCCGCTCACACAGGGTCAATCGCGTGTGAAACTTCCCGCAAACCCCAGTAATACACGTACCCCACTCGCACAGGGCCAATTGCATGTGACACTTCCCGCAAACCCCACTAATACACGTACCCCGCTCGCACAGGGCCATTCGCGTGTGACACTTCCCGCGAACCCCAGTAATATACGTACCCTGCTCGCACAGGGCCAATCGCATGTGAAACTTCCCGCGAATCCCAATAATACACGTACCCGCTCGCACAGGGCCAATCGCGTGTGAAACTTCCTGCGAACCCCAGTAATACATGAACCCGCTCCCACAGGGCCAATCACATGTGAAACTTCCCACGAACCCCAGTAATACACGTACCCCGCTCGCACAGGGCCAATAGCGTGTGACACTTCCCGCGAACCCCAGTAATACACGTACCCCACTCGCACAGGGCCAATCGCTTGCAAAACTTCCCGCGAACCCCAGTAATACACGTTCCCCCGCTCGCACAGGGCCAATCGCATGTGACAGTTCCTGCAAACCCCAGTAATACACGTACCCCACTCGCACAGGGACAATCGCGTGTGAAACTTCCTGCGAACCACAGTAATACATGTACCCCACTCGCACAGGGCCAATCGCGTATGAAACTTCCCGCGAAACCCAGTAATACATGAACCCCACTCCCACAGGGCCAATCGCATGTGAAACTTCCCACGAACCCCAGCAATACACGTACCCCGCTCGCACAGGGCCAATCGCGTGTGACACTTCCCGCAAACCCCAGTAATACACGTACCCCGCTCGCACAGGGCCATTCACGTGTGACAGTTCCTGAAAACCCCAGTAATACACGTACCCCGCTCGCACAGGGCCAATCGCGTGTGACACTTCCCACAAACCCCAGTAATACACGTACCCTGCTCGCACAGGGCCAATCGCGTGTGAAACTTCCCACGAACCCCAGTAATACACGTACCCCGCTCGCACAGGGCCAATCGCGTGTGACACTTCCCTCGAACCCCAGTAATACACGTACCCCGCTCGCACAGGGCCAATCGCGTGTGACACTTCCCGCGAACCCCAGTAATACATGTACCCCGCTCGCACAGGGACAATCACGTGTGAAACTTCACGCAAACCCAAGTAATACACGTACCCCACTCGCACAGGGCGAATCGCTTGCAAAACTTCCCGCGAACCCCAGTAATACACGTACCCCGCTCACACAGGGCCAATCGCGTGTGACAGTTCCCGCAAACCCCAGTAATACATGTACCCCACTCGCACAGGGCCAATCGCGTGTGACACTTCCCACAAACCCCAGTAATACATGTACCCTGCTCGCACAGGGCCAATCGCATGTGAAACTTCCCGCGAACCCCAGTAATACACGTACCCCGCTCGCACAGGGCCAATTACGTGTGACACTTCCCGCGAACCCCAGTAATACATGTACCCCGCTCGCACAGGGCCAATCACGTGTGAAACTTCCCGCAAACCCCAGTAATACATGTACCCCGCTCGCACAGGACCAATCACGTATTAAACTTCCCGCAAACCCCATTAATACATGTACCCAGCTCGCACAGGGCCAATCGTGTGTGAAACTTCCCGCCAAACCCAGTAATACACGTACCCTGCTCGCACAGGGCCAATCGCGTGTGAAACTTCCCACGAACCCCAGTAATACACGTACCCCGCTCGCACAGGGCCAATCGCGTGTGACACTTCCCGCGAACCCCAGTAATACACGTACCCCGCTCGCACAGGGCCAATCGCGTGTGACACTTCCCGCGAACCCCAGTAATACATGTACCCCGCTCGCACAGGGACAATCACGTGTGAAACTTCCCGCAAACCCAAGTAATACACGTACCCCGCTCGCACAGGGCGAATCACGTATGAAACTTCCCATGAACCCCATTAATACACGTACCCCGCTCGCACAGGGCCAATCAACTGTGAAACTTCCCGCCAAACCCAGTAATACATGTACCCCGCTTGCACAGGGCCAATCGCGTGTGAAACTTCCCGCGAACCCCAGTAATACACGTACCCCGCTCGCACAGGGCCAATTACGTGTGACACTTCCCGTGAACCACAGTAATACACGTACCCCGCTCGCACAGGGTCAATCGCGTGTGAAACTTTGCGCGAACCCCAGTAATACACATACCCTGCTCGCACCCAGCCAATCGCGTGTGAGACTACCCACGCAGCGGGGTACGTGTATTTGGTGCGCAGGGAGTTTTACAGGCGTTTTCGAGGTTGTGAGCATGTGCGCCATGTCCGGGATTTGTGCGCTGTACAAGGCGCACAGGGAGGGGTTGGAGGGGGTAACTGGCACTGCTGCAGGGTCGATGCGGCCACTCTGCGCCACAGATGGTTTTGGATGTTAAAATCCATGAATACGCTGTGTGCGGAAATGGATTTTAGCACACGCTGCTGGCACAGAAAGTCGCACGCGCACACTGTGCGCCAGCCGCGTGCCCCACTTGTGCGCTGAATTCTATGAATTACCCTCTATATTTCCTCAAAATGTCTACTTTATTCTACTTTTCTCTCCACTGTATCAAGTGAAAGGCCACACCAACATTTAATTATAAAGGCTTGAAGTATACCATTAATTCTACTCCAAGCGTGTAAAGAAGTAATAATATTACCACTATTGTTCAGTATTCGATGATCGAAGTCACATTCCCTTGTCAGGCACTATTTACGTTATTAGTAAGTAGGTTGTCACTACGTGTACTTCACTATAACTATGTGTTAACAAAAATAAGGGCTCTTTCAGGACAATTGCTAAACATATAAGCCACATACTGATCAGACATTTTGATAGCCAGGCACATAATTCTTCACGGTTCTAAGGTAAGGCTACAAACTACTAGCAGCATCTAAATATCAACATTATCAACACATTCGAACAACGTTTTAATTGAATGCAGCACTGCATTCACGTAAGCAGTCATTTGCGGGAAGACTTTCCGAGGCAGAGCCGACCTGAGTTGCTTGGCAACCTCGGAGGTACAGAGTCACATGACCATAGGGTATTTTAACTCACAGGCCAGTTATAGGCCGATACAGACAACACCCAAATTCCACAAGCCTCTGCTCAGACACACGGCGGAGACGGCAGTAACCTGCAGCCTTGCACACATTCAAGTGTTAAAATGGGTAAGCCGGCAATGACTCCGCGTTTATATGATTACAAGCGTATTTTCCAGATCCTCTCTAATGAGCCATCTGAGAATACATGGCCTTTATATCCAATGTCAATGTAATATGGACACATGCGAACGGCCTTAAACATATACTTTTCTCTTTATCTTGTTCCCGCTACTCGTCCTGTTGTATCACTGCACTGTAACTGAAGCTGACAACTAGTCGCCCAATTGAATTACCTTATTCAGAACACCATGTCATTTGGAAAACATATTCCACCGCGAGCAACACATTAGGAATGGCGGGTAAGACCCCAAACACTTTTTATTCTGTCACATGCATTAAAAATTGTGAGTTGTCCCTATACCAGTCCCTGACTATGATAAAACATTAGACCTATTTTCTATTTCAGACTAAATTACATCCCATGAAAATGTACTTCTAATTAGCAGTCTAAATTACATAAAATGCAGCAGTTGCATGAACATAGCCTAATAGCTTTATGGTGAAACATCAGGTAACTTCCACTAATTAACCTGTTTGGGATGTGAATATGTGCACCAGTTGTGTAGATTTGATGAACCCATACAATACAGTGAGCATTCAACTCATGATATTATCTGTTTTTTCTCTCCCCTCTTTCTCTCACTTTCTCTATGTTGTTTGTCTGTACTTTACATTGAAATGATGTGAAATTTCAATTGATTGAAACAAATCTAATTCATGTTTGAAAATGGACTGTTCACCATTTTTTACTGCATTGTTAGCTATACTGGTCTAATTTCAGTTAAATTTCTTTACGCCCTGAAGACGGCCCAGTTAGGATTGAAACACGTGTTTGCGTGGCGTCTTTTTGTTTATGGAATTTTTGTGAACCTCTCATATGCACAGTGGATTTTTCAACTAGTCTCAGTTAGAGATCAGTTGGAAGTGCAGATAGTGAGCTGATTCTTAACTTGTTAACCAGAGGTAATGGAGTACCGTGCATTTGTAAAGATTATCCAAGTAGGATGGTATATTATGTTATGTTATGTTATGTTATAGGAACTTGTTAAGCGCCGGGACACCTAAAGGTATCATGGCGCTGGGGGAAGAGAGGGGAGGAAAAAGATCAACTGCAATGAATGTTACTAAAACAAGAATGTTTGAAAAGTTCTTCAGAGTCAACGGAAGACTATTCCATAGCTGAGATGAAGCGACTGAAAAAGGTGTTAAACTATGAAGTATGATATCTTGCCAATGTTAAGACAGGAGTCAGAAATACAGGGGGAATTATGTGGTATTCATTAAGAAGATAAGGCATAAGACCACCAGCACATCATCTCCCTTGGCTGCTTCTTCCGACTGCTGTGCCAGGAACCTTCAAACTGTACAATAGCATTCTATGTGGAGTATTACTGACACCAACACTCCCTAACTAACTAAAGTGCAGCACAACAGGAATGCTTTGCTTTCCTACTTGAGTCGCTTCATTCAATGATTGTTGCTTGCTACTATTCATTCATATTACATGTGACTTTGTCCTATCAGTGATGTCTTGTCCTCCTCGGGCATTCACCTATGCCACTTTGGGCCATTGCAATGGCACACAGACACAATTATATATCACATTGAAGCCCGCTGGAGTAAAGGGTGCGGCTGTTTCTTCTGTGAGGTTGGTATACTGTGTGCCTGCCCAGGACTTGCTGTGAATTGACTCAAAAGATCCCGGTCCGATTCGCATCATTAGGATGGCTGGAGCCGTCAGCGGGTGAAGCGAGTGGGGCATTCCTTTGTGTTTCCTGACTGTCACGTGACAGGAATCACGTGATTACATCTAGCCACTCCTCCAGGAAGCCCAAATAAAACGCACAGCGCGACCCTTGCGGCGTGAAGCCCGCTGGAGTAAAGGGCGCGGCTAATTTCGCTGTGCGGCTGGTATACTGTGTGCTTTCCCAGGACTTGCTGTGAATTGACTCAAAAGATCTCGCTCCGATTCGCATCAGTCTGACGGCTGTAGCCGTCAGCGGTTGAAGCGAGCAGGGTATTCCTTTGTGTTTTCCTGACTGTCAGGTGACAGGAGTCACGTGATTACACCTAGCCACTCCTCCAGGATGCCCGAATAAAACCAGCACAGCGCGACCCTTGCGGCGTGAAGCCCGCTGGAGTAAAGGGTGCAGCTGTTTTCTGCTGTGCGGCTGCACCTGGCAGGATCGGCGGTAAATTCTCGTCCTTGCTACCTCTACATAATTGTACTGTGATAAACCAGTCATCTCTGATTGTATACCTTACTGTCCATACAAATCAATATTGGAATCCATAAAGCCGCAAACGCGCTTACAAGGAAAATTGGAAGAATCACTAGCAATAGCAAATAAAAGTACCATCCCACTAGAGACATATGGAAAGCAAATGTATAATTCCAATACCAATGCAGCTAAAATGGTTGAAATTGCAGGTGCCCAACACACAATATTGGAACAAAAAAAGGATGATAAGCACTCTCCGCCACCTGATGCGGCTACAACTGGACCTACTTATCAACCGGATGATCAAGCACCATCCCTAGCGGAAACCATATTGGAATCTGTAAACAAAAAGTCATCTGGGAAAATACTTCAGTCTCTTACTCCTGAGGCTCCTTTCCTTCGAGCTAAACAGAAGATCACCTCTTCTCCCCAATTCCAACAGAATCATCTGACCCAGAGAGCAACAGTTCATGCCGCTCAGTCTGCCTAAGCCAATTTCTGATTTACTTCCCGATACAATAGTACCTGACTGCTCCATACTTCCTTGTTGCCCAACAATGCAGTCTGGACCACCAAAGGAAATCATTCTGAAATTTGCACATGAGGATTCCTGTTTCACACCATCCCTCCAATAAAGAACAAGAGCAGCCAAACAACAATGGCAATCAACTTATTACCCCACGGATTCTTTCAACTGTGAAAATATCAAGCCATGGACTCCCAGGAGAAAAGAGCCGAAGTGTTTGGGGAAGTTCTTGATCATATCCCAACACAAAGGACAAATAAATCCACACCCATTGCACCTAAAGGAGCCCAGGTGTCCAATAAAATGTCACCAAAACCTCCTCTTGATGCTCTGACTAACCCACCTAACAGTGAACTCTTAGAAGTTGAATCCTTCTCTCCGTACAATAAATCTGAACCTTTGAACAACACCCCTGAAATCCCAGAATGATTACCAACTACGATGCTTGACCTCCGGAACACGATAGTGGCAACACTATCAGTAGCTATGATACCTTTTCTCAAAATCTAAGAAGCTGTGGTGGACAGAACAAAAGAACAAGCGACCCTGCTAGCCATGATTATGACTAAGCAAACCCATCTGGAAGGCTTTATTGGACCCATACAAGAGAGTCTAAAATATGAAGCGGAAACCTCTAGGACATGACAAAGTCGCCTTGCGGAAATTGCAAGAGTTGATCGAGCAGATAAACAAAACCTGATGGAGACAGTATCGATTTTCACCAAGGAAATGATAGATGAAAAAGTAAAAAAAAATCCACATGTACCGTCACATCAATTCCAGACATCAAAACAATCCCAAACTATGAGTACAACGCAAGTAGATGTCACCACAACAGACCAGATGACACAATATGAAATCCAAATGTATCCTATTGGAGGACTAGACCCATCGTTACCACTGAACCAGGCTAACGCCGAACCGGCATCATGCACTCCTTTCGACATCTTTGATCTGACAAAACAAGGTCATGTGGGAAAAGATCCACCGAGTAAGATGAATAAAAAACACCCAAAAAAACCTCAAACAGGCTCACATGCATTTCTAAGAAAAATGCAAATCGGTCCAAAAATCTATTTCAGAAAACATACCTAAAATACCCAATAAAGCAATTCTGAAGCTACCAATACCGGGAACCGTTGTTCCTAGGACAGCAACTATGAAAAATCCAAGCACCACAATGACCATTCACAGTCAGAACCACTGGACGATTTACTAACTGTCATTAACCAAGACAGCCCTAACAAAACAATAAACTCTTTGTCAGTTATGGACATTAGCACTTCTGGCAACTCTATTGCCCAGAATTCTACTTCGATGGACTCGCAGGATGCCTTATTGATTGTCCTTGACGAATGCCACGAAACATTGGCTGAATCCGCCCGGATGAGTCCATCCAATCAGGAGCCATCAAACAACTTTTCCTTGGTATATTCAGAGGTGTCAAACGATGAATCTTGGTCGACTCCAGAAAGGCAAAACAGACCTAAGAACAAGGGCAGTCCGGATACACCACTTTTCAACCAAACTTTCTTAATACAATGAAAACATAGTTTGTATTCAGAGTATCCGTAGCTCCATCTGTGACAAACTCTGACGAGACAGTAATCATGAATAGAGCCAATGTTCTGCGTTTACTTAATGCAGTTCCACATCTGGCTCACATTGGTTCCAGTGATATCGAGGTGATCCATTTTCCCAATAAAGGATGGATATAGCCCATATTGATTTTTACACCGAAGACATAATGCACTGTGTGCTATCCACCAAATCTCAATTAGCTATGTTAGGCTTCGAAACTGAAGAGATCTTTGTATCCAGATTAATGGCTGAAAGAAAATTGAGTAACAAACTAGCAAAGCTCGGCCAATTCACTTGCAATAAACTGATGAAACAACAATCGGCTCATGATACTCAGAAGAATACCAACAACACTGTTACAAAGTCTCGAGATACCAACAGGGAAAATTATCAAACAAACACATACGAGGCTTTGAAAAGACAAGGAATATGGCGTGAATTACAATGGACCCCCAAATGCAAAACAACAGCTAGCATTTTAGGAGAAAACCGGAGTCCCTGCAGGAAAACTTATCTATAACAATCAAAATCCAACACTGCCCAAGTAAGCAAAATATCTCTATGCTCCTGGAACACTAGAGGCCATAAGCACTTGTTTGCTGAAGGGTCAGCCTCTCTTGCAAAAGCAGATATTATATGCTTACAGGAAACCTGGTTGAAAGAAGAGGTAATATGTGATGGATGTATAACTTTGACGAATCCCGCGTTTAACTCCCAGCAAGGTAGACCGGCGTCAGGAATGATGATCCTAATGAAAATTATCCCCTCGTGGTCGATAATAACGAGGAAGAATATCCATTCCTGGGCTCGATACATCACTATACTCTTAACAACCTTCACCAACGACCTGGAGCAATGCTCGGAAACCACCTATCTAACCATGTTTAACATATACTGGAACCCGACCGCAAATAATGACAATAAATTCATAGACTCAATATGCGATGAAATTGATACTATTGCCTATTCCAACAACCAAGTCGAATTCAATTGCCGGAGACTTTAACATGCACTTATTCAGCAGAGAAGGTCTAAAACTCGATGCTCAGTCTTTGGCAACCAGAGCTAGAAAATGGACAAAATAACTAATCATTTGTAATATTTCCATGATTGATCCACTAACAAATGGTGAAGAGCTTCCCCTCCCAACCTGGTCATGAGACAAATCTACATCAATCATTGACTATATTTTCATTTCAGAAGGCATACGAAAATGTATCATCTCCACTGATAATTTTCCACAGTCCACCAGTGACCATCATCAAATAACAATTTCATGGGACACACTAAGATCAGAAAATCCTCGAATAACTTTACCAGCTCTTGAACTCAACAACTGTTTGAACAAACTCAGAATAAAGAGCCATCAAATATCTGGATTAACATCAACTTTTGAACGGTCGCCACTTCAAGATCAATTAAAATTGAACTATGGCTGGATCCTGGAGAAATACTACCAACCACGGGCAAGGATTAACAACTTACCGTAATACAATCATACGCATCACTTCAACATCGAAATCAAGCTGAAAAAAAAAACTTCTTCATAAACAAATACGCCAATAAAAAAAAAGAAAGAACCTGATTTTGAAATCGAAATAAAAAAATAAAAACAGAAATATTCTAATTCAATCAAAGCAATCAAAGCCATAATGAAACAAAATGATGCAGAATCGATTCTAGCTACGCTTAAACAGAAAAACACACGACAACTCTGGTCATTGCTGAATGAATCACCGAAAGCCTCTCATATGATCCAAGAAGTCGAAGCACAGACATGGATCGAACACATTACGACTCTCTACAAATCAAATACCGACATTCCGACACCCGAATTGGAGAAAGAAGACTGCTCTTGGAATCTCGTTTGGGATATTGAAGAGCTTAGAAATACAATCATGGCCCTCAACCCTTCTCGAGCCCCAGGTCCCGATGGATTAGCGAACGCGGATCTCAAAGCAGCTCCAGAAGATTGGGCGACCTTTTTCATCCAACTTCTTCAACTCATTGGAAAGACAAAATAAATCCCTCGTACCTGGACACTGGCTATCTTTACCCCAATTTTCAAAGCTGGAGACTGAAAGGATCTGGTGAACTATAGACCTATAGCTCTCCTAGATCCTTTAGGGAAACTATTTGTGGGTTACCTTGTAAAGAAACGTAAAATCTGGGCAGCAGAGAATGGTAAACAGGACAAAAGACAAACTGGCTTTGTCAAGAAAATAGGAACTAATGTGAACCTACTACTTTTGAACATGATAAAATATGAAGCATTAACTAAGACCCAACAGGTATAGGCCATCTAAAGATGGCGTTCGAATATGTCAACAGACAAAAACTTTGGTCTAAATTAACATCCTGGGGCTGTCCACCCTCTATCCTGCACCGGATAAAACAACTTTACTCTAACACCTCTGTCCAAGTCTGGTTAACTAACGATGGAATGGTGACAAAACCAATGTTCACCTGGAACGGTTTGAAGCAAGGGTGCCCCTTGGCAGCCTGCCTATACAATTTGTACGCTTGTGACTTCGGAGAAAGGATCCAAAATACAGCGGTGAATCCTCCGAAGATCAACAATGAGACAATGCAAGCCCTAATTTACGCCGATGATATCTTCATTTTAGATAAAACCATATCACATCTACAAAAAACCTTAGACAAAGCACAAAATTTCATGATGGAAAACGAGCTGCAGATATATATCAAGAAAACTAAGGTAATGAAACTAGCCTCTCAAAAAATCAAAAACCAACACAACCTAAAGATACATCTGGAAAGCAAACAGAGCGTGAGAACCAAGGCAATCAAATATCTGGGCGTAAT